>NC_091103.1:7856250-8185000 GCF_024713975.1 Paralichthys olivaceus
TCATCAAGAAGCCTAAAAAGGTGGGTTCTGTAAGAGAATAATCATGCATTTGTTGGGGACAATTTTCACCACAAGATGAATAAACCCTCAGTGTACGAGTATTCAGAGTAGCTGTATGGTATATATGACCTTATTTAACCTGGAGGAACATGTCAACCAGTGTAATATGAGGCTTATTGATGCATTTAAAATGTTTTCTTTGATATAAAGTGAGGAAAACGTATCAGGCAGGAAGCTCAGGAAATATTTTTTGATGGGTTCCAGTCATTTTTTAATACAAAATGGAACAGTCATCCAAACATGGGGGCGGGTTCATATTTGAACTGACATGACCTGTTGGATGTAAAATTTCAGTCTCGGAGCGCATCAGACCACCTTAAGTTGTTTGCTTTAAGATGCAGCAGGGGCGCTCACTATCAGCTGGACCAGTATGTCTGTAAAGTAAGTCAGAGGATCGAGACACGGCGTCTGGAAGTGTTTTGTGTTCTACACAGTAGATGGCAAATTCTGAATTTCATCGGACCATTTGACGGGTGATTGGGAGCATCTGGTTCCTCCTCGTAACCCCTGTACACTGCATGACAAACAATGCACGTCTTAATTGAAATTCGGTCCGATTCTAAAACGGGTCACGGCTCAAACTGCTCTACGTATGCCGAGCTTTACTCTTCAACAACAAATCTGCGGGCTCACCTGTTAGTTCTCCAACTGAGGCAGCAGAGGAGGCACCACAGATCAGCAGAGCAATGTCAAGTGTTCAACCTCGTCTGACTGTGTGGACGATGGGGGTGATTTTGAATTTATTCAAACAAACTGCAAGTCATATAAAATTCTGACTTAATCCATTCCCTGCAATATTTCTAGAGCCTAAGAGAAAGAGAAAGAAAGACTGTCCACATCCTGAGGGGCCTGTGGCTGGGACAAAGTGGTTGCACACAGAGAGAGACACAAACTATTTAAAAGAAGAAAAAAAAATCAATGTATTCCATACTGAGAGGGAGAAAATAGTTATGACAGTCCAGATCTCTGGCTCCATTAGCCACAGACTGAGCAACAGACTACACCCAGCAGACCTGCGACAGACCCATCTCAGCATCTTCATGTTTTCTTCTTTTTAATATATGGCCTCTGTGCTGGTAGTGTATCAAACCACAGATATCCTGAAATAGACTTTCATCTTTCACCTTGACCTTGTTCCTGACAGATTCTCAGGTTTGGATAATTCCAATGTTTTCTTTTTGACCTGAAATCATTCTCACTGCACAACTCCATTTTATCTCCTGCAAATGTTTGGAACAAATAAAATAAAAAGCATCGGACTCAGTGAGCAAGTTCACCTTAACAACTTCCTGAAAGCACAGACATGCTGCTACACTGCAAATATGCAATTATTGCTCAACACTAGAGAGGGGAAGAAGAAAGAAGGAAATGGAAATGGTGTCATGAGGAGGAGATGCAGGGAAAGTAGAGAAAGAAGTGGGATTTACAAGAAAGAAAAGTAGAAAGTTTGGGAATCTCATACCTGCATTCTCTCCAGCATATCGAAGAACTCTGCAGACTGAAACAGAGAGAGGAAGATTTAAAAACTTGCAAAACAACGATGTAAACCTCACAAAACTCTACTGACACCAGACACAACACCGTTTCATTTACACCTTACCAAGAGTGAATTGACGCTTCGCTTAAACTACAAACATCAGAATTTAAAGGTCTTACATGGGCAACATTGGCTTCTGACTGTGTGAGTCCTTCACAGCAGCTGTCAGGAGGGCAGGACAGAGCCACTCCCAACCAGCGCTCACACCTACATGCATGCACTCACAGATAAGCAGCCACTTCCTCAGAGAGCAACACACACACAGAAGTCAACACAACGCTAACACAAACACATGCATCCCCAAACGCATTCACACATTCTCCAACCCGGACTTACACCTTGTCAAATAGAAGCTGTAAGGGTGATAATGGTCTAAGTGCATTGTGTGTTTCTGCTGCAGGTTTGGTGCACATATCACACGTGAATGCAATGTGTGCAGGCTAGTTTTAAACTATACAAGTGTGTGCATACACATGCAGGCACTCATATGTGAAGATGTCTGTTCCCTTCATAAAATAAACTTCAATTTAACAGAAGGTCTGACAGAGAGGAAGAAATTCAGAAAAGTAGTTCTGGTACAAAATCTACGACACTGATGCTTCCTTTTTCAATGCTCCTGTACAGTTCACACAATATTACCAAAAGTAAAATCGAATAAAATCGTTTCATTTCACCTATTAAAATAATCAACTATGACCCACTTTAAATCTATTTGACAACTAATATCACGCACTACCTTACACTGTCGCACTTTTAAATGCACCTGTCAGGCTGCTGCACACTCAGTAGCAATAAAACAAAGATAGAGAAGAGGAACTCAGAGATAAATGAATCACCATCGAACCATAGCTCTTCAACCAGGGGAACTAAGAGAGGTGTGGTGTTTTACAGCCATTTGAATGACTCTATTCTGGCAGTAAAAAACTCTTAATGTCTACAGTTTGACAGAACCATTGTAATAAAATCGAGTGCTTATACTTCACGATGGTTACCTGCAATTTGGAGGAAATCTCTAAATCTTTCACCAACAATCCTACAGTACACAGAGACACACACATGTTTGTAGTTCTATCTTAGTGAGGACACTCATTGACATAATGCATTCCGTAGCCCCTTGCCCTTACCATCCAAACTAAATGCCTAACCCAAACCTGAACCATATATAACCCTAACCCTAAAACCAAGTCTTCACCCCCAAACAGTCCATTAAAGGTGGGTCAGACAGTGAGGACCGGCCTCACTCCGTGGGTTATAGTCTCGAAATGGTCCTCATAAAGACAGCTGTACATGAGCGCGCACACACACACACGCACAGCGGTATCTGGTTACACATTTAACTAGTAAATATTAACTTATTTCATATTAACCCTGTGTGTGAGTGTGTGTGTGTGTGTGTGTGTGCGTGCGCGCGCTTGAATTTGTTACCTCTTTAAGACATGTTCCAGCATGAACACTGACCTAGTATACCTCATGGGGACCATAACATAACCTGGTCCTGAAGAGACTACACGTTATTTTTGAGGTTAAAGTTAAGGGCTCATCTCTATAAACGGTTTCTGCTTGTGAATACTAACAATAGGTCTGGAAGCCTTCTGGTTTCAGCTTCTCGTCTGTGCAAACCTGTGTTTATGTGTGTGTGTGTGTGTTTTAACTGGAATCACATGAGGGCAACAGAACTAAAAGATTAAAAGCAGAATTTGCAGCCTTAGGTTCTTCCCTCTCTGATGCAGATATAATATAACGTCCTCTCAGGCTTTTGACCAGTTAAAAAGACACTGATGCAGCTGGTCCTCTGGCCGTGTTTGGGTGTGTTTGGGCTCCGGTGCTGCTGACAGTGTGCTCGATCATCAGCTATAGCCACTTTACAGTGACCAGACAAGAGACGCCTGTGTTTCTCTGTCTCTGTGATGCATTCTGCTAATTTCTTCTCTCAGCTTTCTTAACCCTCCCAGGATATATTTGTCTGTTTTTGATTTCTTTATCTTTTCTCTCTCCTTCTCTCTATCACTTTCGTTTTTTATTCTCGAAGATTCTGTCTTTCTCTCCCTGTCTCTCTTGCCCAGCAACAACATCAGCATCTCTTATCTCCCATGGCAACCCTACCACAGACTGCAGGCAGATTAGATCACCTGCTTCTCTGACTGACTGACACTCAGCGGCTGCAAGAATTCATTCATATTCATGTGGATGCATAAACATATTCAGCTGCATGTTGACTTGCAACGATCATGTCCTGACATCATCAGGCTAATAAGCATATTTGCAGAACTTAACATGATCAAAAACATGAATTGAAAGGAAATGTAACGCTAACCAAGCTGAGGTGCTTTGTTTCTTTTCACACGATCAGTATCATGCTCTTGTTATAGTCACAACAGTCCCTCCCTGTGAGAGCTTTGTTCAGACTAGCTGCACCTCAAAGTTTGCACTGTGCTGAAATGACTGCAGTGTGATCCATAGAGAAGTCTTGTGGATGGGCCAGATGTGCATTAAAATACAGTTACACAGCTCTGTAGGTGGAAAACTGCCTTATATCTGCACTGACACACACCTGTATTTGATACTTCAGTCAAAACAGTTTTGGTCTGGCCCCTGGGTTATGAAATATTGTTGTGAAATGCCATAAACATGGGAGTAAATCTGCTATGAATAAGATATAAAACCATGAAAGTTTCAGGGATGCACTATCTGTATATTTCAATCCCAACACTGACTTTAAATAAACTTATTTTACCTGAACTGAGGTCATTTAAGTTGTAAAATCCTCTTAGACTAGGCATTAGATTCAATTCATTGCAACTGCAGGATTTATAATCAGGTAAACACACTTTCTGAGGAAAGTTTATGATTTTAAATGTAAAATGCAGTCTTACCTTAACAACAGCAGCTAAAACATCTGAACCCTCCCTAGCTTCCTTCTATTCTAATCAGCGTCTACATTTACTAAAGGAACTTCCCTCCCACTCACTTTTAATTTCTATTTTGCCTTTAAACGTCTCAAGCTCAAACAGGACAATCAAGTCAGATGGCTTTTGACAAAACAAAAGCGGCTACTCCAGTGTGAATGTGTCTACACACTACATAGAAAAAGACACACAATACACACAGACACGCTATAGGTCTGGTTTAACAGCTGTCTAACGTTCTTTGTTTGCTGTCTCGGCAGCAGCGTCTTTGAACGTTGACTGTTGACATTAAAACACAGTGTAAGTCACTACAGAGCGCTGATAACGGTATAAATAGACCACTGTAGAAATATTCTTGTAAAAGTAAAAGTCATCAATTCAAAATTATACCCAGTTAAAAGTACATAATAGAATCTACAACGCTCATTATAAATTGTATTAGTTTCAAAGTACCTGCTGAGTTAATTTATCTTATATATGTATAGTGGAGTAAATGTTATATATAAAGCAGAGGAGGGCAGTTTAATTTGTAATTAAGTCGAGTACTTGAGTTTCCACCACTGCTAACTTATATGTTTAACATTGATTGTAGATAAAGATGGACAACACGTCTCCATTTCCTCCCGATATCTCAAAGTAAACAGCGCCATCTAGCACATTTGGAGTAGTGATCAGGGGAAGGAGACATGGCAGCGAGGTCCTGCCGAAACACGTGGTCGACCAATCGCGAACCCTCAGCTGTCGATTTTGAGGTTTCACAGCGTTTTTATAGCATTAAATAATTAAACCCAATCTTATCGGACAACTTGAACAAACATCAATGTGCTGAGTAATAAAGCAGGGCAAACTCAATCTGACTCACTATCCACAACCCTCTATAAATCACACCAGACTAGACACCAAACCTTAACTCTGTTCTGCTGCTGCAATTAACAGTTGTCTGACTGAACTTCCTTAAATGACAGCAACCACCTTAGAGAAAAATGTGTACTTTTTGGTCCATGTCCCATTCATTAATATGGAGGAGGCAGGATCTATGGCCTATACTGCAGCCATCTTAATATGGAGACTGTGATGTTTACAAACCACTGTTATGACCTCTGACCTCTAGAGAACCTGTTCTAACCAGTGAAATACCTCAAAGAGACAACATTTCCTTACTTAAACTTTTTTAAGCATGTTCTGTTTGCTTATATAAAGTCATTATCGTAGTACAGCTACAGAGCACAGTAGCCAGTGTGTACCAGGTTTATAAAACATCTATTGTCATACCAGTCTGGCCGACCAGGTGGCTCGTGTTTATGGCCACTGTATTGGAAGGGCAATACCAATAAGTACGTTGTGTAGCAACGACATGTAGCCTGTGCAATCATATGTGAACACACACAACACAGGACCAGATTGAAATTGGTGTGTATAAAAACTGGTGGAGACTTGTTTGAATGTTTTGGCATTTAGACTTGAACAGGTTCCGATTAAATGTTTCATTTATGAGCGACAGAATCACATTTGGTTTGTTCCACACCTTTTATTTCTCTTATTTCTTGCACGCGGCAGCCGAGGATGACAAGTCTTGGATTGAATTTAACTGTGGTTGTATGAAATTTTCATTTTCAGCAAAAGTGTCTGCCCTGGCCTGAGTTTATATTCCACTGAGCAAACTTTAAACTTCTTCTTCCTGTATAGTCTCGCCCTCTGTGTTGTCGTCAGCTGGTTCAATAATGATGGTTTGGTTCAAGGTGACATGCTACACAAGGGGCTGCATTCTGCAGGAGCCAATTTCTGTATTTCTGAACCAGCCTCCCTGCAAAATGTATCCCCTTTTAACATGGAAACAGGAGGGACACATTCTTCAGCTCTAGTCAATAATGGATGTCTGAAATCATTTCACCTCATAATATCATATAGATTTTGAAATGTTTTCTCTATATGTGGAGAACAATCTCATGGATCAATGAGACAACACAAGAAAGATGATCCTCTTGAATGAACTTGAAAATTTGTGGTCAGGACAGCGTGTACTACCTTATTTCAACTGCAATTCCTTTTTCAAAACACCTCATCTCAAGGCTCAAAATCATTGTAGACGTAAAAACAAGCAAGCTCATGACCTTGAAAGCGACTGCGCAGTGTGCAGGTCAAGAGGGCAACTCAAATAAAGGATGGAAGGAAATGAAAGCATTGTAGCAGTTTGAGTCAGTTTCCCATTAATTATCTAGTGGGAAACACTGACAATATAGACTTGAGAATGAATATGGAGTAAAAAACGTAAAACAAAGTTCAGTTCTTGTCTTAGCTTGTCATCTGGGGCTCTTATTCTGCCTTCAGAATGATTTATATAATTGATTTATACACGGACAAAAGGATTACATCACTCCAAGCATAGAGGAGCGGCCATGGTGAAACTGAGGGAGTCAATTTACACAGTGAAGTGGCTGTGTTTACTGTCTGTGAGAGAAAGATTGGATATAAATTATGGAGAACCTTTTTTGAAGAGAATCTGACCTGACTTGATATCGACTGCCCCATGACAAAACAGTAAAAAACATGAAAACCAAGTAGGGTGATGAACTTGAATTCAATTATCCATCCATTCATTCTCTTTACTGCTTATCCTTTTGAGGGTAATGGGGGGGGGGGGGGGGGTATAAGCCAATCCCAGCTGACCAGTGATAGGCAGGGTACAACCTGAACAGGTCACCGGTGCATCACAGGACCAAAGACAAACAACAATTCACACCCTCACATCTTGTATTAACTTTAAACAATTCATTTAGAGAGAGGTAAATGGAATACATGTGTTTCAGTTACCAGTTTTATTGTGGCTGAACAATGTCAGCGATAAACCAGTATCAACTGTAAAAATAACTTTTTCTTTTCTTGAAGTTGCGTAACGTGTGTCACATTGTGAATTTTAAGTAGTCGTGACACTGCAGTTTGTCAATGTCTCTGATCTGCTGCGCTTGCTGAAGCGGTTTCTCAATGAGGATATTTAGAATCAATATGTTTTCTGACTGGCTTAAAGGTCTAAAGGGCAAGTGTGTCAAAGAAAAAGTCAGTAAATCAGTATCTTTCACAAGTGTGTCTGTGTGTGTGTGTGTTGACAGAAATATGTGTGCACATCCACGTCAATGCTCGTGTGTGTCCTGTCCTACCTTCATGCTGGGCGGTGCAGTGCGGGGCGGTGAGGGGGGACATTCTCCCAGAGGGACACTGGAGATGTTCAGCTGCTCCTGTTTCCTGTAGAGGACACATTAAAGAAGGTTGATTAATTGATGTTTGAGTCCATCACAATTGTTCAAAATGTTATAAAAGGACACCCGTCCTCTCAGGCGGACGCACGATCCTTCCCTTGTTTGAAGAGTGTGGATAAAGGACAATGTTACAGTAATTTCCCTCTGTCATTCTTCCATCTAGGAAACAGCTTCTGACCTGATGTTCCAACATGACTCAGCATGTGTGCAGGTTTGATAGAAAACCTTCTGCCTCTCCATAGCTCCGAATGCCAACTGGCTTTCCAGCTGGGCTCCAGACAGACATTGCTCAACTGGCTTATGTCAAATAATTTCTTATATTTTCATTATGCAAATGAAAGGAAATGATTGGAACATTACTAATAACCATATTTTTCTTCATCAACAACCTGAAAAACAAAATAGGTGTGAACAACCGCTTCTGTCTGTCGGTCCAGTTCATATCCAGTGTAGACCTGCAACCTAAAGATTATATAGGTTTTTATGTGAGTCAGCGAGTCTGCTGGAAATACGCAGTGAAGCGTCCCAGGGGACATCAAGGACACTTTAAGGAACGCCTCTGCTCTCCTTCATTATGCTTTCTTCCTTTGTGCCGTATTCAGAGGCATGAAAGCACATTAATGATGCCACATGTGAAAGGTTAAGCTGCCACTGGGAGACAGCAGGAGGATTAGCTGTGATATCTCTAACGGTACAACTTCAAATATGATATATTGAGATGGTTATTTCTTATGCTTAGTATATGATCAAGATTACCAAGATGTGTTTCCTCCAGTGCGGAGGTGAGGTTTTCACCTATGTCCATTTGTTTGTTTACAAGCAAGACTATGCAAAAATTACTGGACAGATTCCCATGAAACTTGGTGAAGGATGTGATATGGGTGAGATCAGGGTGCACATCCAGAATTTTTTGTATCACTTTTTCTGACCTTGCGATATATGGCATTGTAGGGATGTCCCATGTAGAGATTAATGAATGGCTTTTGATTTGAAAATCTGATTACTATAACTGTGTGCAAGCTTGATTGCGTCAAGGGGACAATTGGGCAGTGGTAGTGGACGTATGTGCTCTGCTGAATCCCATTCTGGCAAATCCAGCTTTTTTCCCCACTTTCTTCAATATTTTGAGATTTTTTCTACATTTTCATTGATTTCTAAGAGAATAATTCATGGATCTTGATGAAAAAGACAAGTTTAACGGACTGATATTTAAGTTTTTTAATTATCATGAGTGTGTGCGATTTGGTGATCCAAATAAAAACCTGGATCTAGTGAATTAAAATGGGGTTTTATAAGGAGACTCTTGGGCCTTTGCAGAGGTATGCGCTTTACTGAGTGTCAGCAAGATCCGATTTTTACAGTGAAAACAGAGCTTGTATCAGGTTTTACAGGATGTGCACCATGTGTACTTGCCAAGTGGAGAACTGTAACCGATCCCTTCAGATTAAGTGGATGGACGAGCAGGATGAGAGTTTTAATTGAGTGTTAACGTGAAATTAATACGCCCCTACTTTCCATTCATTAGCTGGAACCATAAAAGCCCCTTAGCTCTTCTCTTGTGCAGCTTTGTGAAGAGGTTATGAGCAGCAGAGAAACTTGATGGTGCACACTATGAAAATAGTGAACTTGAGGCCTTCGTTAGTGGAGCCTTTTCTCAGCAGTTCTCCAAGGTTGACACTCACAGCCACAGTCTCCATTTTTACTGACACCAAAACAAAGGTGGAGACAAAACAGAGACAAAGCAAGCCTGTCTCCATTTGCCATTTGTGGCAAACCCAAATCATGTTTAACCCTATTCCTCATTCTGAAAAACAACATACCAGCCATTTCTTTCCACAGGCTCAGCACTCACACAATACACCACTGTGTCCCTTTGTGTGTGTGAGGCTGCAGTGTATTACTTTACAGTATCCAAGGGTGGGCAATGTCTGAATAAGCATCATAAGCGAAGACTGAAAAAAAAAAGATGAATTCTTTTTTATGCTGTTCATTGATCTTTCTCGCAGGTCAGGAGGACACTGTGTGTTTTCTGCCGCTGACCTATGAAAAGTAAAAGCTTGTTCAGAACACTGTCCCTGTCCCCTCTGTGACGCCCTGTGTGGGGCACAAGGATGACACCCATCTCACACCTGGACGCAGGGAGATGCTGTTTGCCGAGAGTGTGTGTCCACGAGGGAGAGTGGGAGAAGACAAGGTGCTGTTGTCCTTGCTACCAGGATTGTCTCGGTGCTGAAACAGCTACATCACAAGATACTGACCTCACACAGAAATGGTGGGGGGGGGAGAGAGCACTACTGGGAAAGGACGAGGGAGGAAGCAAAGACACAATTTAGGAAGATCAGGTCATGGAGAAAGTGAGTCAGTAGACAGTCGAGTGGAGAGAGGGTTAGATGAGCGTAGACATTTTATTAAAAACACCACAACGTGTTCCCAGTGTGAGCGCACAAGGTGCTGTGCATGTTATTAGGTGAGGAACTATCTACTCCAGGATTTCAACATTAACCTCTAGCTTTTACAAAGGGCTCTGAACTATCAATTTCAATTCTGACAAAAGCAATACTTCACAACTTTTACTGAGCAACAGCGCCCCCTTCAGCCCCACATGATTATAAGTTCTGTTGGGCTTCGCGTCAAGGCAATTTAGTGGTTTTCATGTAAAGAAAAGTCCCTCAATCTGTTACACTGAGCGTAGTCCCACTCACCAAACTAAAACACAACTGAATGGTGCATATTACCCATGATCCCCAGCTTCCTGAACAAGAAGAGCTGCAGCTTTACCTAATACAGCCAACTGTGTTTAGAATTCTTTTTAATTTAAAAGTATGGAATATTGGAGATACACACTCACCAAAGTTAATTGAGGAAGAACGGGCATTTGGTGTGAGGAGCAGGATGAAAGCAACACAATTCTCCCTTTTCCAAGCCAGTGAACCATCAAACATTACATTTGAAGCTGCTATTTTAAGGTAAAGGTTAAATCTTGTTGCTTTAAGGGACAAATGTGTGATTTATTTCATGAACTATTTTATCAGCTCTGTTCTGTTGATGCCTTCAGTGTTGGCTTGGGGGAAGCAAACACTTGGGCAGTGAAATGAAATGACAAGGTCAAACTGCTTTCAATCCTCTGGCTCTGAGGTGGTACAATCACAGTCTGGCAGAAACTTCCCAGCCGCTGCAGCACACTTAAATTATTTTAATACCCAGTAAATACTGGCTGCGAGAGCTGCATGGTGGCTGCTTCGCTTTGTGTGACTTTCTCTGGCCCGGCATTCTGCCAAGAGCAGTGAAATCACCTCTGAACAACTCATCCATCCAAAACAATAGAAATGATCTTTAAAGGATTTTAGTCCATAGCTGCTGCTGGAGGAAAAAAGTGAAACTCAGTTCAAGCACCTGTCGCCTTGGGCTTAGATTAAGTGGTTATGAACCTACTGTGCAAAACTAGGGCACATCTGCATCTACATCCAAAGAAGAACAAGATGTAAACCTTTGTTGTAAATCTGAATGTCAGTCATCCAGCTTTCATTTCTCTGCCACTAATTATGGTTGATTCAACAGTAATTACATCTAGACAGTAATCATGTTTATCTAATGATGTTGGTAATCTGTGTTTGCACGAGTCTTTGTGAGGGAGCGAGGGAGAGAGACAGATGAAGGGAGAGAGTGTGATACATCTCTGTTGTTTTAGTTATTGATTACACCCTGCAGATAAGATTGGGACAGCGGGACATTAGGCACAGGCATAGACACAGAGCGTGACAGAGTGGTCAGACAGAGAGGAGAAAAAAAATAGGGACGGCATCTTGCACATCCCCACATGACGGACAGATCACAGGAAGAGGCGATAAGAGGATGGAAAGAGGGCATCAGGGTGATTGAAGATGTGGAAAGATAAAGAGCAGACGGAAAGCTAGCGGACGGGGTGAACCGCGGGTTTCGGGCAAGAGCATCCTAGGGCCTTCGCTGCTGCGCACTTCTGTTTCCAGTTAGGCTTAATATTTGTTATGAAACTTGATAAGAAGCCTGGGTCTTCATGCTGATTGGCCAATTACACAACTGATGGTTTCTCTAATGGAGTTAATATAACAGTAATTGGACACAGAGAAAAGGAGAAAGATGAGGGGTTGTGGAGAGGGTGCAGGGAACAGGGGGCAGGGAACATAAGATCCCATCCCATCAACCCTGATGTACATTAAAGTCGACTGAGGATGAGGAAGTTGCGCATCAGAATCCAATTGGACGTGACAGTCGCAGCTCTGATGAAAGGCGAGGTTGCTTTATATAACCAAGGATAACTTTCTTTTGCTTCGACAGATTTCCTGTGCTACAGCTTCAGCTCATCTCCCCAAGCTCACGTTGCTCCTGCATTGCCCGTGAAACGTCTACTCCAGATTCCACTTCTGCGCTTTGATTTTTTTGCTTCTGCGCTTTGATTTTTTTTGTTTAAAAACTTTGTCAAAAGTCTTCATTAATAGATTGCCAGGTGTAGTGATCCCCCTTGTTGTGGGTGTGGACAAACAGCTGTGAGACTCCTGAGGGAATAAAGTAAATTCCCATGAGCAGAGCATTGCAATGTCAAAGACAAAAACAAAATCCCGGATCGGCACCCTGATCTGGATCCACCCCAAAATATAATGAGTTCTCAACTGACCTATATCACATCCTTCCACCAAATTTTGTGGAGACCTGTCTGTCGTTTTTGTGCAAACAAACAAAGGCAGAGGGGTGAAAACATAACCTCACCTCCGTGGCTGAGGTGGTAAATGAAGCTGAGGATTAACTCTCAGTTTGCTTTGGTTTGGTGTCTCTGTAGATGTCTGTTCAACTTTCCAATGACAAAAGGTTAAAAAATCACTTCAACCAGAGCCCGGTGATCTCTTGGGCCTTTGAGCCCACTTGGCCTGTTCAGTGATTAACCAGACAAGAAAGAAGTAAAAATATAGTTAATCAGCACTATAAAACTTAAAAGGCTGCAGGATTAACTAATGAATCACATCTTTCATAAGCGCAGGAGGGACTGATTTCAGACATAGACTTAACAGTCTTTTGGGTTAATTTCAGCAAACGTGTGACTGAAGATAATCTGTGACATTATGAGCTACATCAGAGAGCCATTACATCCTAAAGCAGCAATTTAAAATTAATATCACTTTGCCTTGTTGTCAGTCCTCGATTCCCCCTGCACCATTAACTATCAGTGGTACAGTTACACGTTCCGCTCCACAGAGAGAGGAAAAATAAGGATGCATGACTCAGCTGTCCGACAGGAGAGTACTGGCATCCCAGATAGGTGTATAGGTCAGGGGAGCAATAATTGGGAGGCAACGACGCTCCAAGTCACCGGCTGCTTCCTGTAGGAACCTCTCTCTCTTACTGTGATATGAATAGATACGAAAATGGTGGTAGGAGATAAGACTGTCCAACCTGACAACCTGCAACGCTCTCATTAGCAACAGGAGGATAGATAGTGAGGGGGTGATGAGGAACAGGGGTGAAGCATGTCTGGAGAGAAGACACCAGAGACATGCTGCTTCTATAAACTAATATATGAAAGTGTACAAAAGTAATTGGTCCTTCAACTAAAGAGCTGGCAGCAAGTAAATATCCTTTTCATTTAGCCAATGTACTGATGGAGAAGAAGACTGTGTGTGTTTGAGTGAATGTTTGTGTTTTGTGGCACTGGTACACTCACTTCTTTGTCATTTTAGTTCATTGTCAACACACTGATGTTTGTGCAAGTGTTCATGTGTGTGAGCGTCGAAAAATGCAGCATTCGACCTGTGCTCAAGTCAGCAGCGAAAAAGTCCACTTTGACTTGGAATGCGTGCATCTGCTCCACAAGTTCAATGACAGTTTTGTCTCTGCTTGAATATGTCGCTCAGAAAGCAGATATCGGCCGTTAAGTTGTCGTCCAGTTTGTGATTCAAGTGTGTTTCTGCCTTGGTATGCTAGCTGCGGAGTATGAAAGTTGTGATCTCCTCTCTGAGATCACAGAAACGCTCCAGTGCTTTGCCTTTGGACAGCCACCTGACGTCATTGTGAAGAAGGGGGTTGTGGTGCTCAGCAGACATTTCTGACAGCAGCCTGCATAAAGAGTGGTGTTGGAGGCTTGATGTGGAGCAAATAAAATTAATTGTAGCCATTACGCTGTCCATTGCTGTTTTGAGCCCTCCGCTTCATACCCAGACCATTGTCTTTGAAAAAAACAAAAGATTTCTATCTCGCAGTAATCCAAGCAGTTCCGCTGGGAAGCATTAGTTGTCCAAAAACATAAATTGACATATATGCACAATTGTGCAGTATCAGTTTTATCTGTTGACTCATTTACTGTTATAAACATGACATCAGCTTTCTTCTTCTAACAGCGTTTCAAACACATCCTTAGCAAGAATTTCAACTCTACGAATGTTCGAAGTGTCTGACAGGGCGGAGGTCACACTCATTTTTATTTTGTCTTCATTTACTACCTCATTCACGACGGCCAGCATTCAGTCTTTCACGGTTTCAGAGTCTGTAAATGGCTTTTCTTCTTTGCCAAGATCCAGGAAACACGAAGTGAAGCTGCTGTAGCTCTCTCTTGGGCTGTGCATGACTGCCCCACAGTAGTACAGCTCGGGTTGTGAGATGTAATCGAACTCTGCACTTTTGCAGCCCTCTCCTGAAATCCCTCAGGAAAGTTTTTGTGGAAAGTCTGGTGTTTCTCGATGTGGTGTCTCCGCACACTGTAGTCTTTAAATACGCACCACTGCAAATTAAACACATTGGTTTTGCGTTTGGATTTGGCGGTGAAATAAGCAAATATTTGTCAGTCCAGAAAGCGTTGAACCGGCGGCTTTCATTGTCAATTTTTCGTTTTTAAATAATAAAGACATGTTAGATCGTAGACTACTACCCCCACTTCTAGACAGACACAGCAATGTGGGTTGAATGTTGCTAGACTATTGTACATAGAAAGTGTTGTCCCAGTTCTTAGAGGAAGATTTTCTAGCCCTCTTCCATGTTTCTCTGTTTGGAACGTCTCCAGCAAAGGGCACTTTATATCTAGGCTTAAGGCCAAGGGACAGGAAATGAGACAGGACAATGCTCTTTGTCCCCATAAGGAAGTGAAATTGCTGCGTATATAAATGTAGGTACCAGTAACATGAGCAACACCTAGACCTCACACACACACTCACACTCTCACACACACACTCACATATACACAGAGACAGTACAAGCTGGTAAAAGGTTATCTACAGTAGCTTTTGTCTTACCTTTGAAATGTCAGTGCTGTTTTCTTTCTCATTGCTCAAATGGTGCCAGGAGACCTCTGATGGACTTTAACATGTACAGCCTTTGCTTCCCAAGACCTCAGACACTGATAAAGGCCATGCTTGCCTCTGTCTGCGGTTGTGCTTCATGCAGTATGACCGCACTTTACTCTCAAGTGATTATCATGTATTCATGGATGAATAAACAAGGAGCCCTTTGACAAAATGAACACCTGTATAATCGCTAGGAAATAACTCATATGGTATTGTGTCACGTAAATGCTCCTTCAATAATTAATTATTTCATTTTCATAGAAAGTAAAGACTGCAAATAAAGACGGACGACTCATCACCACTTCCAGACACTGTAAAAAAAAAAAAATTGGAACCAGTGTCTGCACAGTAGTGATTAAGGAATGGAGCTGCTCTAATCAGGTACATACTCTCAACCAATCACGAATCAGTCTCAGCTGTAAATCATGACGCTTCTGATGCTTCTACTTTTATTCCATCGCAACTAATTGAAACTGAACTTACTGGAACATACGTGAACATTCAACGTTTGACCAATTTTTTTTTTTTTTACGTTTGGCCCATGTCCATTCTGCTGAGATGGAGAAGGTGGGATTTGTGTACTATACTGCAGTAAGCCAACAGGGGGCAGTCAAGAGGATTTGGCTTCACTTCTGGGAGCTGTTCTGTTGTCCATTTACAGTCTATGATACGAAGAGCATTTTCAAATCAAGCATCTTCTGTTCAACTGATTGCTGTACATTATCAACACTATACAAAGATGTTGAAGTGTTAACATCATGTATATATATATATATGCACTCATTGTACACTAAATACAATGGACAACTACTCTGGTAGTGCCCGCCGATACATTACTGGGAACAAGTAACCACTACAGTGTCTGTATTTCTTGGCTGCAATATTCCATTATCCCCCTTCTGTATGTACACTCGGTATTCTGGACGCTCAAATTCAACACAGATCATAACACCCCTACATGAAGCCCTAACTATCGCCAAGAACACAATACTTCTCAACTGGAAAAGCAGGGAAAAAATCAGTAAATCAACCCGGTTGGATCTTTAAACACAACAGATATCAATGAAACATCAATCAGCGCTATAAAAAAAGTTTGAAGAGTTCAATAAAGTCTAATCAACAATCCTCGAATCTATCCTATTGCCGGTGAGTTAATGCAACATGTGAAAAGTGAAGTGATGTAAGCATATGACTGGGGAGGAAGGAAGATAAAAAAAGGAAAACAGAGAAGGAAAAGGGAAAAAAGAACAGAACAGAAGAGTGTATGCAAGTGGAAATGTGTATAAATAAATGAATGAACAGAAATACCACACCCATCCTGTAAAGCCCCACGAGTAAAACCCAATCAGATTACACCTCTAATTTTTATTATATTATTTGTTTGCTATTAATATTATCATTATTATTACCATCATGATTTATTTGTTTTGTTTGTTGTCTCTTACTCCACACACTGTCCGGCTACCTAGCTACATCCCTATCTATGTATGTGCACTAATTGGGGAAAAAAGGTTAAAAGAACAACATCAGGAATCATCAGGTATGGATTTAATATTTTTGATTTGAGAAGTTTATGTCCTCTGGCCCAGCGCTGCACTGCACTGAACAACATATCTGCCTGACATCACCACTCGCTGTCACATCGCTGGAAATGCCATAAATCCTGTCTAATCCTATTCATTTTCCTGGAGCCACTTCCTCCTTATCGTTGCTCTATCTCGCCCAGCCTCACTGACTCGTGTCAAAGGAGAAAAAAATAATAGATTTGAGCATCCGTCAGATGACACTGAATACTTCTCTTCTCAACCAGCTCCACCACTTCAGACTAGCTGATAACTACACCAGAACAGAAAGGTCCCGGAGAAAAAGAACAGAGATGTGAAGACAGAGAGGGAGAGGAGCAGAATAAATGGATGTCAGACAGATCGCTGAAAGAGAAGCGGCCACAGAGCGAGGTATGGGAAGGGAGAATAAATGAATCTGTGGAGACTAAAAATAGCACTCTCAATCTCCAGTGCGAAGCTGGGTAAATAGGGCTGTCTTGGTTGGGTCTCTGGACACTTGTTAGAGACAATAGTATCTCATCCATTACACACCGAGACAAGGCTGACACTCACACACATACACATTAACACATATTTGTACAAAAAGAGACATGTGAGGTCAAGTGCAATCAAATGTGTGAGAGAGCCAATACTAGCGGCCTCCCACGACTTGGTAATCACAAAAGGAATGACACGCACAAGACTAAAAAAAGAGAGTAACTGAGAGTAGAGAAAAGAAAAGCATGGGAGACAGGGGAATGGAAATACAAGTGAGTCAGTGAATAAAAAGCGGTTGTGTGACACGGCAGGAGGAAGGTTTGAGTGCGAGAGGAGGGAGGGAGCAACGAGACAAGGAAAAACTGTGTGAGGTGTCCAGAGAAGCAGCACTTTAAAACATCTGCTGTGGTTAACCTGCTGAACCAATGCTGAAGTGCAAATGATTCATCCTCCATCTGGAAAACATCACCTGGGTTTAAAGGTTACCTAAACAGTGTCTTATATTTTTCAGTCAAATAAGAACTTGAATGAGAAAAAAAGGATTCTATTAAAATGAAATGGAAAATATAGCCCTGCATTCGTCATACAAATGAACCATTCACAGCATAGCAACCGTAACTAGATGCAGCAGGTCGGTCAAGTTTTGGATTTCTCCAAAACAGATGATGTAAAAAATATTCCTGCTGTTGCCTGTTCTGTCCCAAATATTTCACCAAGCACATGTCCACTGCAGGACACAACTACAAAGACTTGAGTCTCCAATTAACTTTAACCAAATCTGTTTTTGGACTGTGAGAGGAAGTACCTGCAAACACACAGACACAGGGAGAACATGCAAGCTCCATGCAGGCAAACTGGGAACCTTCTTGCTGCGTGGTGACAACAAGCCAGTCTAATTCTGAGTTTGTCTATTTAACAGAGACACATTCCACCATCACAGTGCATGCCATGCTCTTCAGAGGAAGTGTACACTCAGTTTGTATCTACGATACTGTTAAGACTCATCCCAAACATCTTTATATCAAGAGCCCTAAAACAGATTCCTAATAGACCACCACACACTGTTTGATGACATTTTCTCTTAAGGGACCACAGCTGTGGTGATAATTGCAAAACTGTCACACCAAATTAATCTTTTTCATCCACAGGGAAATATACAGACAGGGTTTTAAAAAGCAAAACAAATCAGACGACTGGGACAATCAGAGAACACTGAAAGGACTGTTACAAAAGACTAAAAATAACTGGGAGAGAAAAAATGAAGTGGCAGCGACTGCAAATACTTAGATGTAGAAGCTGCTATATACGAGTTCAAAAGGTCAGTAGGTGAGTTATTAATGTGAAAATGGTTTTCCAGGTTCAGGATATAGTTGGACATATTTGCTGAGTTGCTGTAAGGATGTTCAGGCGACTTCTTTTGGTCTGACTACATTTTTGTCCGTGGTCCAGACTGTGGTTTGTGCACCTTTCACACCTGATATTTTGGTGCAGACTAAACTGAAAAGCCTGAAGGTCCAGATGAAACTTGGCAGGATCCAACTCACCCCAACTGCTGTCTGTCGTCACATAAACAAGTCTGTTCCTGGCAGTGTAAAGGTGACTGTGTCAGTTGTCGACTATTTCTATAATAAACTGACATCAAAGCAGGAAAAAACATTCTTCTCAGGAAGAAAAGATGCAGCTTCACATTTCCAGTATCTCATTGGATATTAAAACACAGTTTCTTGTCCATAACATTGCCTGAGAGGTTGTTGATTTCCACCAGCTCAATTTCCTCTCCCTTAATAACAGTCATCGCAGCAGCAGAGGACGACTTTATAAAATCAATTCTCATTGCCCTTAGTTTTTGCTACATTTAGCAGAATGAAGGACCTGTCACACCATGACACCAAGTCCTCCTCCACAGGCTGGCGATCTTAATCCACCCAATCAAACCCATGTAGGCTGACTAACAACCATATCATCATACATTTTATAGGTGTCTGCTCTCATCATAACTTAAGAGGACCTAGTGGGGATCCAAAGAGGGATTCTATTTAAAGGAAGACTCAACGTCACCTGGAAGTCAACGTGACCTGTTGGCTTAAGAAGTGCATAGTGGTGTGCTATATGTACTGTCTATTATTATATCTTAATTATTGATTTAATGATATGCAAGCTGACATAGTAGAAAGTCTGTCACACACTTTGCAAAAGGAGACAACCCTTCAGAGTCCTCATATTCACCGTGTCATGTAGCCTAGCAAGACAGACTTCTGAACATGTCCACTGAGAGAGCATGCAGTGTGCTAGTACAGGACCACAAGGTCAGTGCTGAAGTTAAAAATATGCAAATAAATAGCAACAGTCAAAAATTAGTGATCATGCAATAAACCTGGTTGGATTAAATGACAGATATGGATCATCCTCGCTGCAGAGAATGCTCAGTAACCAGTTTGTTTGTCATCCTACAAACTAACCACCACACAGTCCTAAACCAGCCGAGGAACCAGAACAAAAGCACACTCAGCAATCTTTAGAGGAATCATTCTGCCAACAAGCCATTAAGAGTGATGTTTTCAAAAAACTTTACAACTGTAGACACAGGATAGAAAAACTAATATTGTCTGCACACCAGTCCTAATGGTGCACAGGGTGTTGTGCACGTCTGAAGTAGTTTGCCTCGTAATCCAGCAGAGGGTGCTCAATATCAGCTTGACCTATTGGATGTCCTCTCGACCAGTAACGTAAATCGATAAGGTCAGGCTGTTTTCTCTCCTTGTACCATGCTGCTGTATTCTTCAACAGAAACAAATCTGTTAGCAGCAGCTCACGCATCATGTCAAATTAGTCAAACTAGATGAAAAAGTGACAGCCCTAGCTGCTCATCACTATGAGTGCACACCCGACTCGCCTAGCTCGACATGAGGTCAGGGGAGAGCAACAAGCCATAAATCTGCCTACAGCACCTCTAAAGCTCACTTATTAACATGTCCAGTAAACAGTGCCAGGTTAGTTGCTTCTCCCATGTTTCCAGTTTTAATTCTAAACTATGCTAACCAGCTGATCTATGATCTATAATCTAGTCTATGATCTTATTATTATTATTATTTTAGAGTGGAGGCAATCTAACTTTTTTAGTGCATATATATTTAAAATCCAGTCTGTTGGTAAAACGTTGTGGTTCTTTCTTCAAGTAGAGTGTTTGCTGGTCAACATCTATAGTTCATCACCACTTCTATAGTGTACATTTTAGATGAGGTCATTAAGCATTCATCTATAAACCTAGACAATTCTCTCTCCTTGTTTTCCTCAGTGAATTACTTTCAGACAGTGACCCTCTGAATGTAGTTTTTATGAGACACAAACCACCAATTTACCATATACTCATTATTTTTCTCTGTTCCACCACTGTCCAGCTCCCCATAAACAACAGGATGTACTGTACCACTGGGGCTGCCCAGTCATATAATGTACTCATTTAATAATGCAGTGTTGGTTTAATATCATTTTGGGATTGCAATGAACTCATACTTTGTTCTGTGCCTGTTTAAAATCCTGAACATGTAACATGCCATGTTGTTAGATGGTATATATGATTAACTGTTACTGAAAGTGTTTCATTTTAGTGGGGGACAATTCTGCTTGTGAAATTACAGCCATATAGTTCCACACACAACAAACATTTCACACACACACACACACACACACACACACACACACACACACACACACACACACACACACACACACACACACACACACACACACACACACACACACACACACACACACACACACACACACAAAGCATGTCTGCAGCTGCGGATAAATAAGCTATGGAAGGCATTAATGCATAGGGGGGTAATATAAATATTCAGATACAAGCAGAAGGCCTCATGTTGTTCGACTTAATGGAAAGCAAATATACATTATGTCCCTATCAGAGCAGAGATGAATAGAGAGAGGGATGTGTCAGTGGAGAGAGGAGGAGAGAGATTATGTGCCTGTATGTTCAGGTGCTCATGAACATAAAGTGAAAATAATCACAGTTTAAATTCTCTCCTGCAGAGTCACACCCAATGAAAACTTCTTTCTCAGGCAGTCAACACAATTTGTCTTATTATTGCTGAGATACAAAATGATGGATTCAGTCTGTAATTCACTTTCTCTTGCATTCATTTTTGGAGCTTTACGGACAAAAAAGCTCCTGTTACAATGGACGGCGTATTAAAGAGTGAAAAAGCAGAGGTAGAAATATGGATGGAGAGCAATCATGAACCTCACAACCACCGCTTGGAAAAAAGAATCCCTAAAATTGTAGACAATTTCAAATTGATCACCATGTGACACATCCGCAGCAACACAAGTGAGAAAATTGTTGTTGCAGTGCTTCAGGTTATTTGCTCTGATCCAGACATAATTGTGTTGTTTGATTTCATTTGACATGACGCAAAAAAAAAGCTGCCTCTTGTGCTGGACATACTGTGCATGTCAACTGTTGCTGCATCTCAAGAACACATTTTGCCCAGAATAAACAAACCATTCTCATATGCTGGAAAACTATGTGGCCTCAGGTTTTCTCTCCGTCAGTTCATTTATGGTCATTTAAACAAAAAGTATTTTGATGACATGTACTTTTACTATCCAATATTTTCCATCAATGGTCAAACCCAGATAAATCCCCAATTTAATTTGTAAAACGTAACAGGAGGTTTCATTTTGGTGGCCTTTTATTTGCATGATATGTGCGTTACTCCTGGATTTGACCTCCTCTGCTGTAAATTCAGATTTCATGGTGAAGGAAAAACATACTGTAAGCCAGTTACAGCCAGTCAGCTGTGTCTTCCTTCCGCGTTTGTCACTCTGAATGGACCACGATTCGTTTAAGTACTGGATGCTTATAGAAACCAATCACAATCATTTCAGTTGACTTTTGTTCTAATGGGGCATATTCCTATATTATTTGCAATTAATCAAAGCACCACACCATGAAAGGAACCTGCAGATTTTAAGGGGGCCCCAGGAAGTCTGGAGTAGTTGCCCGATTTACATGCTTGCTAATGCAGCCTCATCTCCCGGGGTTAATTTTACACCATCTGAAACTGAATTACATGCGCGCACGCGCACACACACACACACACACACACACACACACACACACACACACAAATATATGCCCTCCTCCTCCACCTACCACACAAACATACACAAACAGCTCAGATAAACTTATCAGCATTTGCAAAGTGACTTAGGGTCTATTTTTGATACAGTCTATTTTGGGCCAGGCTATTAGAACAGAGTAGCATAGTGCATTCATTGAACTCTCTCTCTCTCATGCACACACACACACACACACACACCTATTCAACACTGTACATATATCCTTGACCACAGTAAAACTATATAGGTTAACACTCCAAACATCCAACTCAGCTGCCAGTTTAACTGTACATAGACGGCTGCTAATGTTAGCTCCACCAAAACAGGTTTATTGGGGGCAGGTGGGGTTTAGTGTGGGGGTGCTCAACCCTGGCAACCCTCCCATGCTGTTTTTTTCCAGGTGGGATGTTCCCAGGGATCTTATTGACTGCGTGCAACTCAGGTAGCGTTAGCAGTAAAATGATCTGGCTACAACATAGCAGGGAAACTCCCCTTCCAGGTAACATTAGGAAGAGGTAAAGCAGCAGCAATATGTCTGAAATATACATTCACACACATCATCCTCAACACTTTTACCTGAAAGCAGAAATACCAGTTTTGTTGCATGCTTAGCAGAAGCCTTTGTCCTCAGTCATAAACACAAATCTAACAGCTGTTCATTGCAGGTTTGGAGACAGTAACGGTTTTGGATTATTATTCTGCACTCAAGTTCACTGTACAACAACTAAACTCTCACCGACCTATCACTGTGCCCTTGTGCTGAGGCAGTGAAACGACATGAGCATTACAGGCATCAACAAGTGTCCAGTGAAACTTCCATGAACCTTCCAAGTCTTTCCCCGTAGGAAGACATGAGAAGATGAGTGTACAGCCTTTGCTCTGAACCTTTTCCTTTCTATTCTCTATATTGTCCTCCTCGTCCTTCTCTCTACACAGCAGCTTTGCTTCTGTCCACTGTTCTCTCCACCCCTCTTGTTTGCTGTTCAGTTGCACTCAGAGCACACCTCTGTACACTCAATACCTTTCTCTCATTCCCATCTGTCATTTCCACTGACCCAGATACACACACGTGTGGTCACACGCTCTCACACACACACACACACACACACACACACACACACACACACACACACACACACACACACTAATAAGAAGGACCTATAATAAAACTGCAGTTGCAAACTCAGTGAACCGCAGTGCGCTCAAAGTGCCCTGTTCCTCTGGAACAACACAGACTTTACAAGCTCTTCACAATCCCAGCCCAGCACTGCACTGCAGACCATCTGCTTGTGTCCTCAAGCCACACACATTACATACCCAGCATGCCCGCCTCATCAGACACCACAATGGGACAAACTTCACCCACCCTTCACTCTCCTCTTTCTCCCTCTCCTTCTCCTTGGCTTTGCGAGACTTGTGCAGGAGTCCGATCAGGATGACCGCGGCCCGGATGCCAGCCTTTTTGTTGTGGATCCGTCCTCCGGTCTGAGACATGCTGGACGTTTCTGCTTGTGCCAACAGGGGTTCTGGTGGCAGCCGGTCCAAGGTCAGGCTTGCTCCAGGGTTCCTGGGCTCCAGGACCTGCTTGGTTGTGGCTTTGCGGGCCTCCAGTTTAAGATGAGGGTGCCACAAACTTGGACCTGTGTGGTTCCCGATTTGCAGACAACTGGCCAAGTTTCAGCCAAACCAAGAACCTGTTTGAATTCTGGTTCTGGTGTCTTAGATCGTTCTGGTCAGATGTTTCAGTGTGAGTCAGGAAAGTTTGAAGAGATTCTGGAGCCACTTCAGGTTTGTCAGATCCAAATCTCAGCTGTTCTTGCTTGAATTACCAACGAGCGTTTATTGTAATCCCAAAAGGTCCAGAGTGTCGCTGCTGGTGGACCTCAGCTCAAGGTGAACTTCTACCTGCACTCCCTGCTCCTGCAGTGAATCTGGACATCGTGGTGCCACAGCACATCATGGTCCCTGATGAGAGGATGAAGAACTGCGCAGCACTCAGCCTCGCAGACACACTCACTGTGGCACCGCATCTCTGTCTACCAACCTCTGATGTCCCACCTCTCCCTCCTCCGCTAGCATGCTCTGCTTCTCCTCCCTCCGTCTGCTGCTGCTCTCCTCCCTCCTTCCTGTCTGCTGACACACGCCCTCTTTCATGTGATAGGCTGGAGTTTGTTCAGAGTACCTCCTCCTCTACCTCCTGTGTGACTCCCTCTTCCCCTCCCTGCCCTTGCTTCTGCCTTGTTAATAATTTTACATTAATCTCCCTGACCTTGTTCTATCTGTGCTTGATTTTATGATTTCACTTCTAGACACATGCACGCACGCCCACACCTCCCCACTCCTGCTCACCACACACCCTCAGTGTGAAATCTCAATTCAAACAGGCTTATCAGCCTATTGCCTGCTGTGCTGTTGCCAAGGACATTGGAATTGAATTGTAACCTCACGAAATGAAAGCAGATTAAATGAAACCATGTGAAAAAATTGAATTGCAACAAATTTCACATGATTCCCTTTGTGCACATTCACATGTGGAAATACGTGACACGTGTTTTCACACTGCATTACTTGTTCTTTTCCTCTTATTATCCTATTCTGCCGTATCCTTTCTCCATGACCTCCAATGCAGTTTTGCATTTCCTTAAGATAAACTATGTCCATTGCTTTTCGTTCTTAAGATGAATGTACAGTGTATGCTTTATCTCCAGCTCCAGTCAGAACCAGTTTCTCTAAACATTCTTCTCACAGCTCAGTAAATAAAGCAGCCATCTTCATAGAACATATCGACCTCGAGTTTGTTCCTGTACTTGGCCACCTGTTCTTCTTCCTCCCTGTTTAGAAGCAAGCTAAACAACTCATTGACTGAGTAAGGCGGTGACTGAATGAATGAGTGAATGGATGAATAGCTAATTGACTTACTGACAAGCTCGCCACATTTAACTTACCTACATGCTGTACAACTTCACCCATTTTCTTCATTGCGCCAAGCAGGTTCATCATTTATTCATTCGTGTGACTGTCTCTTCCTTTTGTTCCGTTATCTTTTCATTTACTGGTCTTGCTTGATATCTTGGGATCACATTTTCTTGTTGTGGGTCAAGGCTCATTTATGCTCATCTTTAGATGCGTATATGGAAACAGATGAAGCCGCCTGCCTCGACTCTGCACTAATTTCATCTGTATTTGTGCGAGACTTATGACATCTTTCAAATATGGACAAAATGGTGCGGTACCACTGGAAATCATGGAGAGGCAGTGTAGCCAGTTGTTCAAGCTGGATGACCATAGAGCATGAGGAAGAAATGTAATTAATGGCAGAACCTTTTGAGGATGGACTCTGGGAGTTGGACACAAACTACTGATGTCACTTCCCCTGCTGGGCACAGGGAGAAACATTTTACAAAGTGGGCACTTTTGCCTCTTTTGCACTGCCCTCTAGTGGTAGTATGGCCAAACAATGACAGTTACATTGTGTGAAACGGACAAAAGTCTTTTCAAACATAAATGCGGCATAATTGAGCCCTAAGATGAACAGACTGATGAAAACATCATATGAAGCCATAGACAGGAAATCTGACCTGGCAACCTCTTTCTCACAATCTTGTTTTTATGCCAGTATTTAACCAGTGGGCTCAATTTTCTCAAATAAAGCTGTTACCTGTGGTCACATTTATGACAGTAAGACCAGAAAATGTGACACCTTTCTGCACTTTTAGAACTGTCTACCTTTCATGCATCTCATTATAAAGCTCTACCGTCTGGCTTTTCTGCATTGATTTCCTCATTTCTCTAATGATTTCATGTTTCTGTATTTTTTCATACCTTCCTGGCCAATGAAACAGGGCCAGACTTGAAAAAATATACTCACTTTCAATTGAAGGTAAAAATAGCTGTGTGAATTATGGGTTGCTATGTAAGTTATGTGGACATAGACATTAAACTACAAAAACAACTTAACAAAAAAACTACATAGTGAATCACATGGCACATCTGGTGGGTGGGGGGGGGGGGGTCATCTGGGGGAGTGGTCAACACAATAAAGGGGTAAATGTCATTTGATAGCTGAAATGAACTGTTTCAGACTCTTTGTACAGAAGATAATTGGAGAAATGCTTCATCCAAGACACGAGACAAAGACATCTGAGGAGATGAGATGCTTCAGTAATTGTCCGACAGCAGTCAGGGAATAGATTAAGCTGCAGGAACACCGGCAACAAACACAACAATTAAATGGAATGTCCCGTTTCTCCCCTCATGCAATGCTTTTCCTGTGTGCTTTCAGTGCCATAGCAACCATACAGCCGCTAGAGGATCGGACACAGCCTCGAGTCCTATTGACACAAAAAAACTTGATCGATTTTTGGTTCAAAGTCTTTCTGGATTTTGTTTTTTGCTTTTTTTCAAAACAGCAGTTTGTGATTTTTTTTTGAGTGACACAATCTGTGAACGTGGCTCTATCGCTGAAAACCACCTGAGGATTTTCCCAACTCCTGTGTGAAGGCAAACAAATAAGCTCACACCTCAACTGGACTATCAAATGTCCCCTTGAGATAGACACAAACACATGTTACATGTTATAAACACACAGACATTTCACTTGGGTCCTATTGTGCGTCATCAAGGGAAGAAAGGAGACACCTGTATCTATTCACACAAACACTCTACTCTCCCCCCACACACACACACACACACACACACACACACACACACACACAAACAGGCGTGACATTGTTCTTGCACAACACACTGAGGTGCGCCTATACACCCTTGTGCTTGTATCAACACTCAGGAGAGATACGGTCTAATTTCACAAGCTCTAGCGGTGGTTGGAGGTATACAGAGGTATACAGCTAAAGGGTATGGAGTCATTTTATCAGGAATATCATCAGGTGCCATTTCTTTAATTTCACGATTTTTGTTGTGAAGACGTCATGAGCTGCTTTCAGGCCTGCACTGAATCCCAGACATTTCCATGACATTTTCCAGAGGGGCTGTGTGTGAGCCTACAAAGGTCTGAATTAGATTGAGTGAACATTTGACGTTTCTTGCACGTGAACAAAAAACTGGAATAAACGAAAAGAATAAAAATATATCACGATGGAAAAAGGGTTCCATACATGTAGTAGACGCAGACAGTGATGAGAATTTAGAAAGACAACAAGATTTGAGAGCTTTTGGCGTCAAGGGCCGACGCTGGTCTTGATGTGCTGGGAAAAAAACCACTGTGGAATTCATACACTACGGCCTGCCTCCTGCATGTTCTACCCAAGAGCCACCTGTTGTCCGTGTAGTTCATGTCTGAAAACACCTATGGTCATGAAATTGTTGGAAACGTGTAACACGAATGGGTGATCGGTGTTCAAATTTAAAAGAGAAGCAATGATTTTAGAATTCTTGTTGCACAAACCCCCTGTGTGTCTCTCACTGCTGCACACATAGTCACGAACACACACTTGGACGATCCTCTGTGGAGCCAAGCAGCCTCTCCTGTCACTTCACAGCTTCTCAAGTGGCTCCCAAACAAACAGATGCCAGTCTACTTAGTCACCTCTCTATGCAAGTCAGTCTATTACAGGACACACGCATGCACACTCACACACTCACACACACACACACACAAACAACAGTTATGTCTCCATGGCATCAGAAGATATTATCTGGACTTACATTAATTTTCTGTAGACTTACTCTTATTTTCCTACCATACCTACCACACACACACACACACACACACACATATATAAATACACACACACACACACGGACGTGTCTGTGTGATTAGCCTCATAGTAAACAAGAGTATACAGCGTGGCAGTTCCTAAAATAGGTCAAACTTTTATCCACAGGGCCACGTACTCGCCTGCACACACACACGTGCCCACCAAAACACCATGACCTTCACAACTGCTGCTGAGGAACCACTCCCCCCCCTCAATACACACAACACTCATGCGCACACACACACACACACACACACACACACACTCCCTCTTCCCACTTTCCTCTACAACAAAATCGAGCTCCACAGAATACCAGCAAAGGAGTGGAAGACAACTCACCCTAACACTCACATGTGCAATTTACTTTTTGTTGCTGACAATCTGTGTGTGTCTGTGTGTATACAGGACAAATATGTCAATGGTCCAAAGTGTCTACAGTTTATGGGAAAACAAAGTTCAGAAGATCTGGTTAATGTGCCATAAATAAGAGATTAACTCTGAAATGTCATGTTGTTATGGAAATCAAACAACGAGCCCTGAAAGTAAATAAAAGGAAATGTCATCGTTTGCTATCTCACATGAGGTCTCACCTTGATGTACTGGATGTGATGTGGGAACAAGATTCTCACGTGTGGAGCGTACAGTAAGGTTTAAAACATGGCATTGACTTTGATTATGTCTGGGGTAAATATGGACTGTAGCTCCATCTCTACACTGACTGTCTCCTTTTTATGGAATCCTCTGTGTGCTCTGGGTGTGTACACACAGTATTCAAATAATTTGTTTTACCTGCGATGATTTGAATGTATCTTTGTTGGACCAGACATCAGTATATTACTCCATTTGTTTCTTTGTTTGCTCTGACTGGTTCATCCTGATGTGTGACAGGTTTATTAAATATTCAGTTAGGTCTCATGTGCTGAAATTCTGTTTGTCACGTTGGCAGCAGGAAGAGATTCCTCCCTCAGTGTCCGTGAGATTTCCATTTGTTGTTATGGAATTAAACTTTCATTATATTACATTAACTAGAAGATAAAACATTTCAATATACCTCCAGATTTTTACTTGGATCTGCACAAAACTGCACACATTTGTAAATATCACCTCCATAAACATGTCAGATTTTTTTCCACCAAGATCCCTGAATCATCCTTTGATAAATCAAGGTCTTGGATGGCATAGGCAGTAAAACCTCAGCTCTGGAGAAACATTTATTTTCAGGGCAGAATTTACCAGAGTTACCAGCCTCATACAGTCTACTCTATAACATCTGGATGATAACACAGACACTAATAAGATGCTCAAACAGAGAGTGGAGCAAGATCTTCTCTAATCTGAACTGGCAGTGGATTTTGAAAGAAAGCAATCAAAAATGTGATTATCCCGAATTAATATGTTTTCACTCATCATGTTCTTTTGGGTTAATGAGCAATCCACAGCTAATCACCTGCATCAATCTATTCTAATCCTCTCATCCACGCCTATCTGCCATTTAGTCTCAGCTCGTATCACACCTCAGTTTTATCTGTGTGTGTGTGTGTGTGTGTGTGTGTGTGTTTGTGTGTTTGTGTGTGTGTGCACCCTCCTACCCTCTTCTGCAATTCCTGTTTCTGGATCCCAGCCAATTTTAGTTTTCGACTACACTCCCTCCACATGGCGGCACATAGCATTTACACAAGTGTACCATAAATATGCAGGTACATTCTCAAACAAACCTGGAGTGAAGGTTGAGCTGAGTGATTTATTCAGGTGTTTACAGTAAACATAAATCCATAAGAACACTCGGCACAGTCATTTATATAATCATGGGCTGTTCCTCTTTTTGTTCCACTCACATCTCAGTCAGTATAATTTCCCTCTGATGAGTGTGTGCGCAGTCGGCTCAGTGGCCTCCTGCAGCTACTCAATTAGAGATAAAGCACAAGAGTGGAATGTTGCATCAATATATGTAATGTCGAAGACGAGCATTACTGTATTTACTAAGAGGAGGTGGAGCAAAATAAATGACGAACCCCACAGCGAATTGATTTTACTAACAAAGTCTGTGTATTCAAAGCCTGATGCATCTTATTTTCTGTCACAGAGCTCCATCAATTAAAAGTTTCACAGACACGTCCCTTCATTGTCATGAGCATGGAAACTGTGATATATTTTGCATCAATCAACATACCCTGCTGTTATAAATACTCACAAAAGCATGTGTCTATAATTCACCACTGAAAATAGTCCCGGACAAATGGCTGCATAATAGTACAGTAACCACCTGGAAATGCCAGAATGTGACCCAGAAACTTTTCTTGTCTTTTAGTTTGTGGACAAAAAATGTGTACTTTCACATTGTTTTAAATGAGGTTTCCATTCTTTACTTTGTTTTCAATATACATTGATTCCCATATGTATGAGAGTTTCTGAGTGTTACTCGTCTGGGCTTGTCCAGCCATGGCAGCTAACTATCTATTCCCTCTGCATAAACTCATCATCTGACTGATAAGAGGATTTTCCCAGACCAACTTGACAGCTGTTTTAAAATGTAAAGGCTTCATGAATCACTGTTGAAACATATCAACAACAGAGCAGCAAAAATAAACCAGGGAAAGTGGTGGGTTATAACTCAGAGATATGTTCACTGCAGTGTGCTGCCTGCTCCTGTCACCGAAGGTAACAAAAGTGAGTTATTGCTCCAACACTACATTAGGGCAGGGAAATTGCTCCTATACAAGTATTGCACCCATAAAAAAAGTCCCACCCACCCATAGAGACAAGCATGCACACACATACAGGAGTATATCATGTCAAAATGGGACATGGGTGCTGCTTAGCTCAGCGAGCGCTCACAACCAGAATTGGCAGCTGTGGAATGACAAACTCTTTTTAAACCAAAAAACAAAAGAGAAATGTGTGAAAGAGGCAACCAGCTCCACCTCTTCATCTTCATCACCTTTCAGTGACCCCGTTATGATGAGGGGAATGGGGGCATTGACATCAAGCAGGCGAAAACGACGTCAGCAAAATGATCCTAAAGCACAAGCACCTGATTGGCCCACTACGGTGGGGGTCAGGGATTTCTACTGAGATGGATGAGGTGCGTCAGTGACATCATTTGAAGCCAGAAATGAAGCAGTACTAATCACGGACCGTGTTGCAGTATCAAGATCTCTTTGATACATGGGCTCGAACAATATGTCTCAGCTGTCAATCATGACGTTCCCCCCAGTTTTGAAAATCACATTAAAAATGAATTAAACATCAGCGCCAATCTAGGATAACTAGGAACTCGCACTTTCTTCAGAATATCTATCTATTGACATAATGGGGGCGCACGTGCACGCACAAAAAGGTCACCATCACGCGACAGATCCAGAGTGACAAATACACAGCACGAAGGAGCTGCATTACCTGCCACAGTTGCTGCTGAAACTATAAGGACTGCCTGAATGGTAAAACTTTATGGACCATAGCGGTAGTGATAAGTATGTGGTAGCGGCATGTAGCGCTGCAAATAGTCCGGCATACACCAAGTTAAGTTTCTCCAAGAAGGTTAAAGAATCTTTTGGTTCGTTTTGAAAAATGAACGTCGTCAATCTCTACATAGTCCATCGTTTTGTTTCTCTTTAAGCCACACTTGCACTATTGCACTCGCCCACTGAGAATATGGTGATGGTGACTCATCTGACCACTTTTTTCTGTATCTCTGCTTCTGGTTTTGCACCACTGAACCCTCAAATGTGCATTCATCTCTGTAAGGAGCAGTTTATGCACTGCAACCTTCTATAACATCCTTCTCTGCGTAATTATTAACAGATCTTTCTTGTTGACAGTCTGACCACGTCCTCCATTGATGTTCTGAAGAGTTGCTCGTACATATTGCACACAATCATGTCAAATCATCCTGGTCAGGAAACATGCACTGTTCTTCTGAACATATTTACTGTCTCATATGGGTCTAAATGTAAATGTCACTTCACTCACCAATTGAAACACCACCCAGCTGAATAATATTTAAGATTAAATCTCCTACCATCCAATCCACAACAATAAACCCTGTTTGAAAGTCACTTAGATCTTTGCCTCTGGCTATCTTGACACAAACTGCTCAGCATTTTGCCAGATGCTACAGAGCGTGACAAGATGTTAATTGCTTAATTGTACCATGCAGGGCAGCGGTGTGGAAGCATTTGCATTCATTATGTTTCTCCACTCAATTATTCAGGTTTGCTTTAATCAGTCACCTGTCAATATTTTCAGTGGTAGACTGACTAGCTAAAATTGTACAGAAACTAAATTAAACTCAGTGCCTCAGACGACTGGTTTTCTTTTTAGGACCTTTACGAAGATAAGGGTTTAGATGGTTTTGTTGGTTTTGGGAAGAATGTGAGAGTCAGAAAAGTCGTCACAGATAATGTTTCTGTAATGACTGCATTATTCTTATCATTAAGAAGGGCTAACATGCCTGACTGTGCCTTTCCCCCCATCTACAGCTTCTACAGTTTAGCTGCTCCATACGTCTGAGGAGAAGAGAGCGAGCTTCCAATTTCCTCCCCTGAGGTTTGCTGTCATTATGTTGTCTGAGGGTTTTCTGTTAGTGTTTTCATTTATCTTGGACAGCTAGAGGCCTGGTGCAAAATCATATGTTACATTGGACTATAATGATACAACAGAGCCATAGGTGGTTCGGAAAAATATTAATTCAGATACATGGGTGCAAGAACACAATTGACAAGTTCAGCAATAAAATGTCTTGGTTTTGATAATCCAGTATAGGATACACAGCCATCCAGTTCCTGTATATCAGTTCATGCTACTGCTTTGTGTTTTCACTAGGTAACCTTACACCAACTTTCCCTGCTGATGAGTTTTTCTTTTTTCTCGTCTTTCACTTTCGCAGAGTGCACGGGTCAAGAGAAGTGTTGATCAAGTGTGCATGATACATGAATTATGTTTTTAAGATAAAAAGGTGTCACACAATTGTCAAGACAGACATGTAAAGGTTCAGAGTATAGAATTTAGTGACATCAAGTTTCATGTTGCAGCTGAATACCCCTCATCTCCCCCTCCCCTTCCAAACATGAAAGACAATCTGTGGAAACCTTCAGTTGTCATAAAAACTCAAAAGTTTCATAGCCACAGTAAGATAAAGACCTTCCAACACATTCTGCTGTCTGATCAACAAGACATTGCTGCAGAATTAGTTAGACAGCTGTTTTTACAGCAGCAGTCCCCCATGGAGCTCACCAACAAAGAAAATCCATATTTGCTTTTATTATTTTTAACTGAAAGCATTTTTTAAGGTAGTGGAATCAAAAAGAGAGTTTTACTTTGCGTCTGTTGAAGTTTTAGGGTTCATATCCTGCCTCTTTTACTTTGAAATCCATCAATAATGATATGAATTTTAAATGAATGAAGGTTTTACTTCACCTTGACCTTTCAAGTCAACATGAGGAGAAAAGGTGGATACTAATTTAGTTTTCAGTGACAGATGAGGCTCCACTCCAGGCTTAATGTTGATATTAAACCGAGAAAGTAGCACGTACTGTTAAAGTCATCACCAATCTATCAACTGATTTCCGCTTTGAATTTTACTTCGTGCAGAACCTCCTGAATAAAGAAGTACCTCTGTGTACAAATGGAAGAAACATTGGGGCACAGTATCCCTGAAATGCAAATCACAATTTCAAATCACGTAAAATCAGAAAGAATTACGTCAAATCAAAAAACCCTCCACAGCAACTTTAACTTCCAAAGGTAAACATAGGTACCTGCTATTGATAAGGCTTGACACGGATTGGGGTGACGATAGTGACATGTTTCCTTTGTCATAGTATTTTCTTATTTGCTGCAGTATATTCATATCTGCAGTCGTGTTTTATGATTTTCTGTTGTTATTTGCACGTCAGGTCCACCGTACTGCTGAGCACTGTTGTATTGCTGCATCTACTATAAGTGTAATCCAGGACATCTGTTTTTCACCTGCCACTCGGTGACAGGCACTGAAATGTGGCATTTATCATACGCCGTCACCACGTCTCACCCATTACCTTGCATGCTCACTCTCTCACTCGTCTGTCTGTCCATCGGTCCGTCTGTCCGTCGGTCCGCCTGTCTGTCCCTCTCTGAGCCTTTTGTTCCTCTCAACTCATAATTAACTGTATTTGAGCCTGTTTGCTTTTCTCATCAACCTTCTCCTCTGCTCTCTGCCTCTTATCTTCCAACATTCTGTCGTTGAGTCGTGATGAATATTTGAACAGCCAGTCAAGTGAATGGACGGCAGTGCACTTATACCATTAGATTGTTGCCATCTTATTTATTTTGTCCCATAATGCAGCTCATTCTCTCAGCAACTGTAAACTCTTTCTTTCTCTTTCTTTATCCTACACAGGACAATGTTTGTGTGTGTGTGTGTGTGTGTGTGCCTATGGCTGTAGCCCATGGAGCCGGAGGCCGTGCTGAGTCGGCCAAACATGACACCATGTGTTTGTCAAGAGGCGACAGATGGAGAAGGAGGAGACGGACAGAATGTGTGATGGCCAACACACAAGCACACACACCCACACACACACACACACACACACACACAAACACACACACACACACACACACACACACACACACACACACACAAACACAGATCTAACCTTAAAGAGTGAGATTAGGTGACAGATAGAATATGAGCTCATTAAAACTCAGCTGTTGTTACCTGCTTCACACTGAGCCTGGACACAAATCTATGTTACTGTCTCTGTGCTTAATGCATGAGACCACGGACACATCAAACCAGCAATAAGGAGAAAAAACTGAACTGAGCTGCATTACAGTAGCAGCCTCTACTGTGCTGATGCTGGGTACATTATGTGACAGAGGAGGCTCTGCAGCAAGGCTTGATCTAGTATTGTTTTTACATTCTTCACTTTTTGTGTATACTACTGAGGAAAAAAAACACAAATGCCATCGAGGAGAGACTGTTCAAAAGTAATTAGGATTTTGTAAGAGTCATTACACCAACTAGTGTAGAGCCCTCCGGAGCATGCTAATGCTCTGGAGCTACTTCAGAATTATTCCTTGTCATTAGTAAGTTCTCCTCAAACAAAGTGAAGTTAGAACTTTCTATTTTCACTTTTCTTATTTATTTATTCAATAAATGTTGGCTATTTCAGACAATATTCATATGCAAGTTCACAACTTTTCTAAATGAAACCTCTGTGATTCAGCTCAATATAAAGAATGGCAGCAACCAAACAAACGTTGTGCTTTTACTTTGAAGATAACTTGCCAAACAGGAAGTCATTTTAAGAATGATGTTGATGAGATGGAGATCAGCACCAACTGCACCCATGTCGTTCATACATTGAACGTATTGTATATTGAAATCGCACAACTGTGTCATTGCACTTCCGACCTCTAATGATACACAAGTGTGAAGTTGTTTTCTGAGTTGACTTTGCATGTAAAAAATATCTGAAAGGAAATTTGACAATAAAGTTGAACTAGAGTGATACTCAACAGAGCGCATAACTCGCAGGAAGGACAGACAATCCCCTAAAAAATCAGTCAAGCTTCAACAACTTGCGCAAACTCATAGATATCAGTTCCCTAAATGTCTCTGACTTCGTTCAACAATTATTCACTGGGAAAACTCCAATGTTAAAGATTTTCTTAAAGAAATACCTGCATCAGTTCCTTTGTCTGGATCCTCACCAAAATGAATGGGTTCTACTTCAACTCTTTTCCCATCCTAACCCTAACCCACCAAGTTTTAAGAGAATATTTCAAGTAATTTTTGAGTAATCCCGTTAACAAACAGCAATGAAAACATTACCCTGAAAACATGTGACAAATCAACAATCAGGATCACCAGTGAAGAGGCAACAAAGGAAAAGGGAAGACTGATGAAAAGACTTTAATGTTTCTCAAACGAATACACAGTGGACCTGAGGGAGACTACAGCTCTGGGCAAAGCTAACAGGAATCCTAACTGTTAAACAAATAACACGTGGAGCAAACAAATGCCATATTCCCATCACCAGTTCCACAGTTTTCCACTTTCTGACATTTGTCTTGTAGTCTTTTCACACCATACACTTGAACATCACTCTTCAATGTTGTTCTGGCAGCCAGCTGCAGACATAGTGCCACCAACTGTTCACAGAAACACACATTAAATCACGTTTTCTTCGATTGACTTTCTGGCTAAAATTTGCTCTACATTAAAACTAAAATAAGCTACAGAGGCTTATTAATGGACTGTGAGTTTGATCACAGGTGTCATGTTTGAGTGGGAAACTGATGCAAAGGTTATTTATTCAAGTGTGTTGACAGAGCTTGAATTGGATTAGTTGGCTTTTTCCCATCACAGCGACTTCTTCTCCAAACATTTCTGTGGGCAGGCGACACAACGAGCAGAGTGATCAAACTATGAGAGATGAGTCACTGTGGACATGCAGTGCTGCAATATATGTGAACAATGTTTCTCATTGTCACTGCTGGAAGGACGGAGACAGGATGTTGTGGACGACTCCACTTTCCCATGAAGGTGCTTTCATGACAGTAGGTTAAAATGTTAAAATGTTCACTGACTGATAATGGGTGAACACAGAGGCAGGCACACACACACACATGCATGCTGGGCGACAAGTTGAGCTGCAATATGTTTGAAATGCACACACACACACACACAGACACAAACAGCACTAAACTTCCCCTTGGCCCAAGCTGTGAGAAATAAGGCTAATAAACTAAAGAGGAAATAGTGATAAAACTGTGTGTGTGTGTGTGTGTGTGTGTGCCAAGTGTGAGGCAGTGAACGGTCCTGTGAGATTTAGAGAAGAAGATAACAGGGCACTTTGAAGGGCCACACACACAAACACACACACACACACACACAGCCTATAGACGGCTATTACAAACTGCTCTCTTTTCCCCCAGAGTGTCCAAAGTGGTGTCTGATGGATGATCCATCAGCAGGACTATTGGTGTTTTGTCTGCAGACAGGCTGTGACACAGTCGACTCAGACCACAGGCCAAACCCCGACAGCATCAGGGAGAAAGTGTAGAGTTTACGATGGATAATGTTGCAAATCTGAGATTCATTCTAAGCTAATGGAATCTCCAAGTGACAAAGGTGATGATACAGTCACCACACGCACACAGGCCTGATGAAGCCATGCAACAATGGAATTTCACTGGGCTATTAATTTTTTCGGATCACTTACTTTTATCTTTAAAAGGATGTGATGAAGCTAGGATCAAACAACGGGCAAGTCAACATCCTGTCAAAGGAAATGAATGAACCAAATTCAAACGGGACCTTCACCAGTTTAAAAACTCTGATGCAGCACTTCTTCAAACTGTGCGGTGGACATCCTGAAGTCTGTCCTTTTTTTTGGTTAATAAGTAAATGAACCAGTTCATCATCGCTTGATGTGGATTCCATCTTTCGTTTCCTGAGGTGCAGTGCCCGTTCTACACCTGCGTGTTTGTAATGGCCTGTTTGCTTGGTGGTGATGCTGCTTGCAGCTTTCTTTCTGAAACTGTAAATGTGATAAAGACCAACTGCTGGACTCAGTCTGCTACTGAGCACCATTAGCTGTGTATTCCGATGTCATTAAAGGTGAATGTGTCATATGTCCATATTTTAAAAAGGCCCTTAACAAAAGTGTAAGACAGTATCTAGATAGATTTAATCACTAAATCGTGTTTTGCTTAATGTGAATATACAGGAGCGTCAAAATTCACCTCTAATCAATCAACCTTTAATCAGTTACACCTACGATTGTTTTCATCTTATTTAAATTTACATTGCTGCTGACTTAGCATAGACAACGTTTTCAACCAATATGTTCAAAGGCTTTAGAGGAGATTTCTTTTTGTGTGACAAAAACAACCAAACAGACTAATGTCAACTTGACCCTGAGCCCCACGCCTCATCATGCAGCGACACATCTCGTCAATCACTGGTTCGACGTCACTGTATCAGTAACAGCTGCAAAGTGAAATGCCAGCCTGCACCTGTCGGCTTTTATAAAAATCTGAGGTGGAGGAAATGGAAGGAGTTAGGCAGGAGGGAGAGGATGTGTTCCCATCCATCCTTCTATCCATCCCTTTTCAAGACCACTTATTCCCCTCAGGGTCACTGGGGCTGGAGGTCATCAGTCTAACATGGGAGCTTTTACAGATTATTAGAGACTGTCAGCGCCAGATGCCAGTTATTGATTACAGGTGGGTTTGCTAGGAGCAATTACACGTCTGCAGGTCCTGAGTCCCATGTATGGCAAGATGGCCAACTTTCCTCAAACACGAAGAAACGTAGATCATCTTTAAAAAAGGGGGAGGAATTTATAAGAGACAAGGCCGATACAAATTCCAACGGACCAGGGACAAGGACAAAGATAGTCAAGTTAAAACACAGGAAAAGGAGGAAAATTAGAAATGACTGAGGGAGGAAGTGAGTGGTGACAGGCGAGAATTCCTGCAAATATGAGACCCGAGCGATGCAGGGCGATGATGAATAGGAGATAGATCCGTTCCTTTTGTGAGAACTGATTACAGCGTCAAGTCACAGACAGCCCTCTGATAATCACCAGGCTCCCCGGCCCAGAATGCCCCCCCCCCCCCCCCATCTTTTTAACGGCGACAGAAATGTCAGCGGACAATTATTTTCACACGCTCCAGGCTATTAAGAGCATGATTGTTTATCTGTGCTTGTGATGTGCTGGAAATTGGGCTCTGGATGATATTTTACCTTGGACACACGCACACACACACAGTCAAATATGTCTACCCTAGAGTTTTGTAATTTTTGTCTGGCGGCTGGAATAACAAATGGGTTTCTGACACGTATAAAAACAGAAGACAAATGAAGCTTTACGTCAGGGCCACACTGGCTGAATGTGCAGCGTGTGATGGCTGCGTCACTGATCTGCTGCGTCTGACGCGTGTCTGCTGCGGAGCTACTGCAGTTTTAATGCTTTGTCGAATATTTCTGAAGACATATCTGTCAATTATGTCACAAACGTAAATGCAAGCACTCCTGCGTTTCTGTTGACTGATTCCATTCATTAAAAAAAAAATGATGTATAGTACTGGTAAATAGGTCTACTTTTGAAATACAGCGATCATACAAGAAACCTCACAAGGGATGTAGTTATATTAAAAGTTTACGTAAAAAAATGTTGGACCACTCATCAAGGATAAAAACAAAATGTTGATGTATAGTGACATCATACTACCAATTCTGTTATTTATGGCCATTTTCAACTGGTCACCATTAACTTCAGTTTTATTGGATTTTGATGCAACGCTGTTTACCCCTGAAACTCCAAACTCCATCGGCATATTGGAGAGTAGATGACTGAATTTTCATTTTCGGGTGGTATCCCTTTAATGCCACATGACCACTAGCTGAACCCCATACTGCAAACACTACTCCAGTAATAGCTTAGCAGCCATGACTTGGCACAGCAAGCCCATCATCATTCTCAACATGTTGAAGCAGTGAGTATGTGGCTCTAGTTGTGAAACTCCATATTAGGGTGATGTCCTTTTTGGAAAGCCAAACCACTGGAGCAACGGTGCAAGAAATGAATGTGTAAAGCTGGATCACAAGTGAGGACTCGTCATTTATTCCCAGTTTATTTATTCCCAACGTTTGACGGGCATATTTATTTTCTATCAATCATTTTACACAAGTAGATGTCATTTTTCAAAATGCTGCATGTCTCACTCTACATTCAGATTGTCATCTTCCGCAGCATGTAATTTGATTCTGTAGTGACGGGGGGTTAAATTGCCATGATCTATCAACACAAGCCATTACCATTTCAGCTGTTAGTGACAACATACAGGCCGAACAGGCGAGGACAGGGTGAGGCAGGATCTGCAGGTTTCTCACAGTGAGATGAATTATTCCTGTGACAGAAAATTGGGTTTGAGCTCAGCGCTGCTGGAGCGAGACAGGGCCTTGTTCTTTGGCTGTGATGTATATCTGATGGACGCACTGAGAGAAGAAGTGTGTGTTTATTTATGTGTGCATATAAGAGCTGAACAGGAGCCAGATGCAGCTGTAATATAGATTTTACCCTTAAGTCCATTAATGCCTGGGAATAGAAGCAGACTGAGCCAATAAGGAAAGTGATCTCAGACAAAGACTCAGAGAGACAAAGAGAGAAACAACAGATAGTTTAACAGAAACTTTAAAAATGGCTCCTGAATCAGAGAATGGAAGGATGAACAGAACATCAGCTTCCATGCGTGCTCCCCCATCTGTCAACAAATGTGACCCTGTGACCCCACAGAGTCACAGAGAAAGCTGCCTCGCTCTCTCTCTCCCTCACACACACACACACACACACACACACACGCACACACGCTTTTACCCACAGAGGTCAAACTTTACGAGAGAGAGAGAGAGATTTCCTTTCATAGCCCCCAGTGCCTTCTCTCACCCTCTTTGTCGTCACTCCTCTGCCTTCCTCCTCTCCCTCTTGGCTCAGTTCTCCCCAAGAGAGCCTCCATCTCTTTTTCTCACCCCCTCTCTTAGTCTCTCTCTCCCATCCTAAACCTCTTATCTCTTTTGAGATGTTAAGAGCATCTCTGACATACGGCGTGGACAGCAGTGCCGGTTTGTCTAAAGACGAGAATCCATTATTGTGTCCATGCCCTCTTCCACTATCACCCTTGATAGATTATTTCTCTCCTCTGAACCATGCAAAGTCACTCTCTCCATCCTGTCACTCATTCCTGCTACAGCACCACCCTCTTTTCTTTCAAGGACACTGGCTGTAATTTGCCGCTAGCTTATGTCAAGTGTTTGTGTGCAAAACAGAAGAAATCGTGGGGCACAACTTTCAACATCCTCCTATGTGGTTTCCAACGGCAACACTGCCAGGCCTAGTTCATTTTGACAGACTTCTAGAAACATGACAGAAATTGACGCGATGGAGAAAATATGCACAACACAAGCAGTTGTTACTGTCATCATTACTCATGAGATCATGATATATGATATATATGATTAACCAATAAAAACAACACAGCTGCACTGACTGATTTCATTTGACCTAGGTCTGCAACGATTCTTCAACGAGAACCGAAATCGTGGTCCAAACGTCCACGGTTCTGGTTCACGATATATGAAGATGGAGCCGCGACATGGCAATCCAATCCCACACGCCGCTCTGTTACAGAGACACATTATTCTTTCATATATATATATTCAAAAAGTCTAAAATGAAGCTCGTCAATCATCTGGTTGATACTATGGGTACTGCGGGGGTATTGTATTTTCATTGTGACTAGAGCCAGACTGATATGAATTTTTGGGGCCGATACAGATAATAGGGAGCAAAAAATTCCCAATACTCATGAAATGTAAACATATGCTAACCTTTTTCTGAATTGTTTTCTTCTGTAGAATAAGTTTTCATATTGGAATACATCTACAAACATAAACCAACACCGATATGTCTGTGAAAGGTTAATATCAGACAATAAAACCTGTCAACTGGTACATCCGTCTCTGTATGTGACATCAGAATTTGCATAATGCAACCTAGTCACACTAGTCTAACAAGCACCTTAACAAAGAAGGCGGAGGCTGATTTTTTCTACGCTCACTGGAAACCGTTGACCAAAGAGAGACAGCTGGCCAATCAGAGCAGACTGTGCTTTGTTAGGAGGAGGGTCTAAAAGAGACGGGCGATAAATCCAAGTGTTTCAGACAGAGGCTGAAAAGAGGAGCTGCAGTGACGTGTTTTGTAAACAATAGAGTATATAAACCATTTCAAATTAAAATAATGAACCTATATATGAGTGATATCAGTCCTTTAAGCATGAGGTTACTTAGAGAAGTGTAAAGAATAGCACAGTAACAGTAATGCTTCATTGAACCACCTGACTGTGATGTGAGATGATCATGAAGTGTTTGAGTAACAGGCCCACATGTTGTACAAAGTGGTCAGATGTGTATTTTGCAGTGTTAACATGGATCTTTAGGATCAGTTTGCAGGTTTGTGGAACAGTTCTCTGGATATCTTTACTCTCAGAGAAAGTCTGTGAGGGTGTCAGAGGAGAGGAAAGTGACAGAAGAAGAGCAGGTACATCCTTGGATCCATTCAACTCATATCTGTCTCACCTCCTGGGTGAGTGGGCATTCATGAATGCAGAGCGGAGCGTGTGCCTGCTCTCTACCTGTTCACCAGCCTGTCACTCAGGGAGCGTCTAAATAGGTGAGGGTCTGTTTTATGAGCCCTTAACAGGCAGCACTCAGGCCAGATGGTGCGCTTATCAGCTACTCATATGTGTGTGTGTGTGTGTGTGTGTGTGTGTGTGTGTGTGTGTGTGTGTGTGTGTGTGTGTGTGAGTGTGTGTGTGTGTGTGTGTGTGTGTGTGTGTGAGGGGGGGGGGGGACCAGGGAAAGCAAGAAGTTAATATTTGTCAAAAGCAAAGAGGCAGCTGGTTGTCTGGGGGACTTTAGAGTAACAAGACAGTAATAAGCTGAGCACACACGGTAACACTGGTGGTAACACATGTCGTATTTTGTACACTGAGGGAAATATGCAGATATTTTTCTGTAGTGTTTTTCTGTTAGTTGGGTACTTGACCACCGATAAACAGACAGACTGTCAGTGTTCAGAATCATTTTCATCTGTTGTTACACACATTCTGGGAAACTGCTTGTTAGCTTTCTGCAGAGATATAAACAAAGATAATTTTAACTTCGTAAAATATTTAATGAACGTGTTTGGTTTTCCTTTTATTTTCATATTTTAAGCCTGTTAAGCACTTTGGTCAAATGTGGCTGAGGTACCAATTTTCATGGTAAGTTTGGAAGGAAACTATTGAGATAAAGTTAGGATTGCATCCTCCTTCTTTATTTAGTGTATCCCTGTGACCTGAATCAGTGCTATTTAATTGATAACAAAATTTTATTCAATGCTACTTACACTTATCATTTGCTCTCATCAAAATCATAAGGCCTCCATTATCCCCCGCCTGTATTTGTTACATCAGTGACAACCACCCGACCTTTCATGGAAATCTCTTCTAAAGACATCTGCAGGCGCTGTGTTATTCATTTGAATAAAAAGCATGTAAATGTATGAATGAAACAAAACCTCTCCACAGACAGGTCATGTGATGCTTTGCTACCATGTTCTTTATCCTCCTTTGCATGGACAAACACACACACGCAATCTTCTCATCCAGGGGGGGAACGCACTGTGGTCACTATAGGCAACCAATAGCCCTGCGAGCCCGATTATCTTTGCGCTGGTCATGTTTTCATGCACTGGCAATGAAGTCTGGCTGCGGTGTGAGATAACCAGGGCATTTCATCATGGTAATGAACCATATTGGACCATCCCTTAGGTGATCATCAGTTCCCGCTGCCATGGAAACAGCCTTGGCTCCCTATAGGCCACTACCTACAGTACTATGGCTGAAAAACACACAGTGCATCTGCCTTTCAGTGGTAACCTATAAACAAGACATGCACAGGGGTTTAGGAGGTTTATGTGAGCTGCCAGATGGATGCTGGATGCACTATTGTTTTTTTGTGTAGCAGAAGCAAATTATGTGCGGTTAAGATACAGGATGAATAAAAATAAATAAGACATGACACAAGCCTCTGATGTTCATCAACCTCTTCTCTGAGTGAATCAGAGTGCATCCTCTCTCGATTGGTTCAACAGTCCTGTGTGTGGATTGTTTTCTAGCTTCAACAGGTGCACATGTTAACAGGTGGGTCTGAGCTTGACACTAAAATACAGCAATAACTCCCCCTAGTGATCATTCGACTTCACTTCACCTTCTCTCATTCTCTGAGGGCACTTTGCTGCAAACACATGTACTCAGCTCCCTCCAGTGGTCGTAGGAGAAACAGCTGCAAATGTGTTGATATCCCCGCAGGAAAATAGTGCAAGAAAATTATGAAAACTAAAACAAAGATTTGAATCCAAATAATCCAGGGAAAGATGATTGGATCATTGGTGGGAGAGGAATAAAAAGTGTCATGTATAAAAAAAACAAACAACCATAAATTGAATTGTTTATGATTCGCAAGTCTAAAATTTGTCGTGTAAGAGAAGAGGAAGGGTAGCATCCTCCCCTGAGCTCATGAGGATGGGTGGAGTTTGACCACTTCCCACCTCTGACTCATACAAGTATCTCTGTAACATTGCCTTCTTGGTTTCTCTACCTTTCTCTCTCTCAAACACACAGACTCATACAGCCAACCAGAGGCATATACAAACAAATATACACACAAGGCCAAGTTGCATTTCCTAAAAAGTTTAACTGAAATTGCGTCGAACCACATCGCTGAGTTTGCGTGTGTTTGTTTTACGCTGAACCCTGGTTTCCAAATAAACCAAACCGAGGGAAGTTGTGTGGTGTGATGAAAACCCATCTGTCCTCTACTCCTGCTGTATTCTCTCCTCTCTCTCTCAGTGCCTGCAGACAAGTAAGGTTAAAGACCGTTTCTGTGTACACTGCATCCCAAACTTCCTCCAATAAGCAAAACACAATAAGGCTGACAGCTCATTAAGGCTGCACACACACTCCCCCCACCCCCACCCGTGCTACAGAGCCTTGTGCTTTAATAAGCCATCAACTAAAGTCAATATGATACCAGCGGACGATTAGTCTTGTGTTTGTTCGTTGCTCACAACTCACCATCGTTCCCTGCTGTATAGAAGGGGAGAAGAGATAGAGTAAATGCCAAGCTCCAGAAATAGCAGCGGCAGCCCATTTGTTATTTTCCATGATGCTGGCAGACAGATAACATTTACACCTGCCCCCCCACTAAAAAAAACGGAGGCTAGACAGCGATAATGGCAGGGGACTTTCTAAGAAGAAGATGCCTCCTCTTATCATGCTCTTCTACTTCGCTTTTATATTTTCTGTCGCTCCTCCTGCCCGTCAGTCCACATAACAATTCAATTCAATTAGAACTTATTTAACACTTCTCTTGTAGGCTATGTATAAAGGAACACAGTCACAATGAAAGAGTACAGACGATGATGCAGGCCTAACTAGAATGGCCCACTAGAGTTTATATCTCCACCAAGGCCCAACAGTGCCCTCATGAAAACTCATCTTATTTGCATCTTTACCAATTTACACACACTCATAAATTTCATTCCTGGATCCGGACCAAATTTTAGTGAATTCCTTGCTTATGCATACTGCATCCTTCCACCGAGTTCTGTGGTAATCCTTCAAGTAGTTTTTGCGTAATCCTGTTGAGCCCGATGAAAACATAATCTCCTCGTCTGAGGTAAAACGATGATAGGTAATTTAAATTCTAAATTAGACTACAAATCAGCAGCATCCAGAAACACGTGTTCTGACTGCATCTCTATTCTTCAAAAGCAGAGAGGAACGCCGCAGGTGGGCGTGGATCCACATCACAGAGCGACGAGAGAAAGGTCTGAGAGGACGACGCTCTCAGATGTAAGCAGCTGTTGTGTTTGAGCCGAGCAGAGAGACATGAGAAGCAGAAGCAGATGACATCAGGGAGAGGGGAGAACAGGAGACGGAAATAATGTGTGACAAGTATCATCATCCAATTAACAGCAGAAAGCTGCAGACTCTCTGGTGCACACATGCATGTTAAGAACAGCAGGGAGGAAGTGGCAGGCAGCCGGATTCAAAATCCAGCCTGTAAAACAATCTGGGGTTGAGTCTGAGAAATGAAACACTTGAGTTATTTGTTTTGGTGAATACATTGGAGGAGGTCAGTGGTGGAGACGAGCAGCCGGACAAAGTGACACAGAGGTGTGATGGTTTTCCTTTCAGAACCTCACTGTTATAGCCACGTCCCCTGTATCCTGCTCGTATGGAACAAAGCAATCATCTGATCTGTATCAGACGCTGATGAACAGTTCTGACTGAAGAGCTGCATGATTGAAGCCATCAAATATCCTGGAGATGCAACTCCCCAACACTGTTATTACCATCTGCTCTACACTCCATCTGTTCAATTTGGTTTTCTTATTGTCCACTTTACTTATCTCTTTTTTCTCTTTAAAGGAAACAAATACACTGAGAGACATGAGAGACAGACTCTGAAGATGGCACCTTCATACAGTGCATCTATGTAGAGCACTTATCATACATCAATCATACACTGCCGGCACAGCCCTCAGGGGTAATCCAGGGTTCAGTATCTGCTAAGATCGTAGTTTACAGCCCCAAAGTTTGTAACAGAGCGTCAGATCTCAGCCATCAAGTCTCAGGATCAAGTGGTGAAAATGTGTGTTTGTGGAAGTTAATCATCATGTCTACTATTCGGAAACTACGACATCTATTCATTTGCTTTTTTTACATCTCTATTACCTCTGTAAAAACAACAACATGAGTTAACAGTACCTCAGTGGGGAAAAAAACATTCAGTTAACATCTGATGACAACGTAGGAACTGATTCAAGAAGAAGATTAACGGACTAACTCATGCACCTAAAGTAGAAAGAAAAATACACACGAGACAGGCAGCGGTCACTCACCACAGTCTACGGGGCATCGTCACAGTAGAATAAGAAGCAGGTGCAGCTTCTCCTCCGCTTCCTGTGTGTTTCATACCCCTCTCCTCTATTATAGCCTGATAATGCATTTATAATATTCATTCAGCCTCACCACCACTTCAAGACAAATCAGATGCACACACACACAGGTTTGATTATACTGTTATTAATGAGGAGTTGTTTGTATCTCTTTGTAGTAACCGAGCAGAGGAGAGACACAGGGCCACTCTGGATTAATGATGGAGGAGAGAGAGGAGAAGAGGAGGAGGAGGATGAGGAGGAGGAAGGTGAAGCAAGGGAGGAATTAAAAAGTTCAGGGCAGAAAGGACAGAACCAGGAGAAGAGAGAATAAAAAAAACAACACTTTGTGAACCATCCATCCATCTGATGTTTGTGTTCCCTTCAGCTCTTCACATTTCCCTCTTTTTGTCACTCCTTCTGCTGTGGCTGTTTTCCCCTTGGATCATCCTCATTTCATTGCAGGAGTTTAGCAGACAAACGATTTATCAACAGCTAAAGCTATACACTGACAACATTTGATACAAATGAAGAGTAAGTGGTTTGTGCAGGTGGAGCAACAAAGGTAAAAATATCTGTTTTCCCCTTCTTGTCTTGTTTCTGTGCCGCACTTGTTGCATTTCACACATTCAATCTAAAGATGGACGTCATGATAGCTCCGCTGAAGTGAAGCCAAACAATCTCGATCGCAGTCACAGAAAGAGCACACAACCTCCACACAGAAACACCATGCCACCCCTAAGGCGACATACAAATCTTTTGGACGTCTATCAGGCAGTCAAGCAACAGATGTACCTCACATTAAACAGCAGCGTAAGAGCAGAGGAGGATGCAGCAGTTACTTGTAACTGAAGGATGAAGGCAACGAGGTGCATGTGAAGGTAAAGCAGGTGAGGAAGACTCATCTGATGTTACTGTGGCAGCAGATGAGTAAGAATGTGAGAACCAGCTCACAGTGATGAGGAAGAGGGATCTTCAGATGGTTAATCTGGCTCAAATGGGTTTGTTCACAAGGCATTTATGAAAACAAGTATTTTCAAGGCAGGGCTTTACATCTGGTGATTTGTAATTCGTTAAAAAATGCACTAATTCCCAATAACACCCATGTGAGGAGGAGGAGACGGTCCAACCATATAAACAGGAAGACTGAAAAGAGGACAGACACTGATGACACACCCTACAGATCTCTGCCTCTCTTTTTCTTTAATCTCTGTTGATTTGATTACACCTGGATTCAACACACACACACACACACACACACACAAGCGAAAACATAAGTGCATGCTATTCGGCATTCGGGCCGAGGAGCAGCTCAAGCAGGAGTCACGACACACTCATTCATATTCAGAGCCACTCAAGAGTAGACAGTCTAATGACACCAAGGGCAGTGAGAGAGACACACTGAGGGTGTGTGTGTGTGTGAATAACACTGCAGGTGTTGTGTCCTACTTTACAATGAAATTGAATATTATTTCACAGTCGAGGCTTCATTTCTGAAACACAGCTGTTTATGCACATTCATGTTATGAAAGAATTTTGATTTTACCGAAAAAAGTTCACTGGCAAAATTTCTCTAAGCTAGTTGTAAGTGCACATGCAGCAAATAGCGCAGTACACACCAAGTTAGAAATCTCCTATATTATTATGAGAAGTGTAAAATATGTTCTTTAAGAAACTGTGGCGGGACAAATTAGAATATGGCGAGCCACCACAGTTGGACACTTAATGGGAAACACTGTGGTTTCCAGACACAGAAGTAAATGTACTGTATTTAAAATGTGCTTCTCTTATCGTATTGACCAGTCACATTCATACAGCACGGCTTCACTCAGCTTTTTTATTCGATCACATTCAATCACTGTCGGCACAGCCATCAGGAGCGATTTGGGGTTCAATATTTTGAGTGGGGAGGAGGCAGGGATCAAACAACCAACCTTCTGGTTAGTGGGCGACCCGCTCTACCTCCTGAGAAACAGATAAAAATTATTTCACTGCACTGTCAAAGTTTTTACTAGTTTTAAAACAAAATGACCTGATAAGACTAAACGTGAGTGTGACTCTCTCCGGAATCGAGATGCTGTAAATCAGTTTCAGTTGTGTGCCTGTGTGTATATGCTCAGACTGACGGGTTTGGAGTGTGTTGATACAGATTTAATATAAACTGGCACACTGAAAAACACACACACGCAGAGGCCCTTCACCTCTCATCACTACGGCAACCTCCATTCGTGGACTTGGCCGGTGGTTTGTTTCAACAAAAGCAAGCTTGTCACACACAAAACCCTGAAGGAGTATCGAATGAGGCAGGTACATGGTCCAGCAAATGATATCTGCTCTGCACTCGCATCCAGAATCAATTTCACCAAATAGCTGTTATATGTATGTTTTACAAATGTAAGTCATTTCAACATGCCAACTGTTCTCCATTAAAAGCCATAAAACATAAAAGAGACCAAAACCCAGATGGACAAAGTGAGAGTGAACAATGGCATCAGTTCAGCACAATCCAAACACACAACAAATGAGACATAACCTGATGAATATGGAAGAAAACTATACTGAAAGTGTATTAATGGGCCCAAATACACTGCGGAGCAACTACGGCATATGGAGGAGGAAGATGCTGCCATTGCTGAGAGTGAAGCTGCCCCAGGCCGTGAGGAGAGTGGTGCAGAGCTGCTTCATACCGGGGACAACTGGTGGTGCCGCTGTGAGAGAGAGAATCCCCCTACAGGAAGATTTCAAATATGTTCAAGGCTTTGTAGGGCACCTTGACCTTTGACCTCCAAAATCTAATATTTATTACAGTTAATATTTGAGTCTTAGTGAACATTTAAATTAGAAGAAATGATTTAGATATATTGCCTCCAGCCACTGACTGTCACCAGCACATGGGCATGAGAAGTTACACAAGAGGCTAAATTATGTAAAATATGCAGCAGCCACAGTGCATCAAAAGATTATGGAGAATTGTTATGTAATTTAATTAAGCTTACTTTTACATTAACAGTCCTTCTGGGGACGTTCGTCCTCTGCATTTGAGCCATCCTCACTAATTTGGAGCAGTGACATCACAACATCACTTCTCCAGCTCTGAGGTCTCGATCCACAGCAAAAGCAGAAATACTACAAATGCTGAGCGTGTGAATCAGCGGCCGAGAGAGAAAACCAGAACAACCAGAAGGTAACACACAACAGGAAACAAAAGTCTCGATTTGGCTCTTGTGGGATTTGAACTAGCGAGTTCCTCTTTTCTTCTATCGTCAGTGAATCAGTTAAGATGTGAGATCTGACAGGGCTGCAGACGGTCTGAAATGAGGTAGCATTGTTCGACACCATTGTTCAGCCCACCACTGCCGACTTGAACAAGATGTCAAAGCAGAAAACAGACTTTCCAGACACAGACGTGGGTTTCACTAGGGACAAAGGGTTTGTTTTTGGTTTCAGGAGGAGAAGGAATACAATAAAGTCTGTGGATGCTATTTATACACATACATATATACTAACCTTGAAAACAGGAAAACACAAAATGCATGTGTGTATTCATCTGGTATTTTATTACATTTTTATTCTGAGGTCCATCTGCAGATCAGGCTGTGCAGCAGCATTCTTCACCAGTTACAGCATTATAGGTCAGCTTGATTGAGAGGCAGAACATGGGGCAGTTGCACATCAGTGCTCCCCAGGTATTTTCCCCACAAGCACGATAACACACAGTATGGCCTTGACTTAACCTAGATTAGAATGTTAACTTTCATTTATATTTAGAAGCAGAAACGTGACCAGGATCTAAAGAAGAACTTACCGAGATTTCAGTGCAGACAAAGTGGCCTTGTCAATCCTGGAGAGAAATGAGAGAGAGACAGAGACAAACACAGAAGAGACAGAAATATTATTGATCTTGTCTCTGAAACTTGTTTCTTCCTGAAGCAGCATTTAACATCTTTTCAGCAAGTGCCCTTGTTTTACAGTAATAAGGACGTGAACATCGTAAGATAAGGGGTAAGTTCCAGGAATCCACCTCTGCAGCTATAATGGGTGGCATTTAACCAAAAATTAATAAATAAATAAAATGTGTCAGCGCTTCTTCTGTGCTTACTGGGAAAATGTGTGATTGATTAGGATCTGATATATATGAACACAACAATATATATATATATACAGTGGATTTGACAGTTCTTATGTTGCAGTTAAGTTCTAAAAGTGACCTTATCAGTCTATCTACACATCTATAATAAAGACTCCATACGGAGTAGTCAAATATTTTGGCCTTCCATCCATCCCAGTGTATCACAGGGTCAACATACAGAGATAAACAACCACTTTTTTGTAAATTTGTCAGGAAATAATCGCATTGACATAAGTTTTCAGACACTTTGCTGTGACGGAAGTCCACATGTTGTAATACCAACTGATTAGGATCATTTGAGAGGCACACACCTCTGTAAACTCTCAGAGCTGACGATACACATCAGAGCAAAAATCAAGATACGGGAGTGAAGGAACTGGAGGAAGGAGTGAAAGGCACATGAACACCTCTGTACGAGAAACAAGCCTCTCTGATCTGATGAAACCATGACTGATCTGTTAGCTCTCAATTCTAAGTGTCACATAATCAGAGATGAAGCTTAGAGTTGATTGTCCTTCTGGAAGTTCCTCCATCTCCACATAGGATCCCAGATCCACATAGACTCTTGGTATTAGTAAAAATCTGAATGCTTGGTGCAACCATGCAAACAGAAATGTTCCATAAATCCTTTTTTAATTCACACAGAATAGATACATCCTGAAACGAAGAACAACAGTGTCAGTGTTAGAGAGCAGAGCGACACGATGTGATGTAACAAGGTTACTTCTCCTCTAGCTGCTCAGACTGGTTTTATGCTCTCAGTGTTTATAAGGGTTTAATTCATGCTTCACTACGTACTGTTCATACTGATAACATGGAAAAACCATAGCCAGTAATCTTCCTCACTTCCCAGTTCAGTTGCTGTTTACTGCTCACAAAGGATCTGTGAGGCACATTCGGCTTTTGTATATAATATGGGTTTTTACCTCAAGTGTGTGTGTGTGTTCAGTGTTTTAAAGTGTTCTCACACACCTCACGTAGGATTTTGTCATGACATCAATTCTTTAATCCAATCCATTTAGAGAATAAACCATGCAAAACAGCTCCTACTGATCCATTTCATGCAAATATATATTTATATAAGCTGCACACTTACATGAACACAGCCTACAAACAGACGCTGCACTATTTTTATATGATGTTTTGAATGTAATCTGAATGTTTTCCAGGGTTTGTGAGAGCAGGAGCTACATCTGGTTTCTACAAACGTTTCCATGATGCATTTTAAAACATGTCTCAATGCTGTTGATTCTGGTGGATACTCTGCATGCTGCAGTGACACCTCACTGCAATGTTACCCCTGTATTGTGGTGCAGCTGCAGTCTGTGCCCTCGCAGGATTCATCACTAAGCAGTAAAGAAGATACGCTGCCCACCGTGTGAGTCATCACACAGATCCTACTGTCGTGAGTGGGTTTCTCTCATCCCAGATCTTAGAGAAGGGAGTACTATGATTGACCATGTGTGTGCATTTCGATCACATTATGAGCAGAAAATCTTGTTTTCACAAGCTTAAACAACACAGCAACACTGCCGACAGTGTCATTCAATTCTGAAGTCCTTTTTATATTTCCTTGTGTTTATTGTGCATGTTTACTTATTTATTACTTGTTAGAATAGCTAGTGCAGTGCCCGTTCTAAACCTTCATGTTTGTAATGGGCTGTTTGCTTGGCCTGTGGTAATGTTCACATCACAGCAACAAAGCCAACGTTGTTCTTTTACTTTGTAGACAAGTTGTTAAAGAGGAAGTGTTTCTATGAAAGTTGCTACCCGCCCAACCAACGTGTTAAACCCGGCCTACAAGCAAGTAAACATTTGTGGCTATTCACACACCAACGCAGAGAAGTTCAATGCCCGCCATACTGTCCCAGAAAAGGTGCAGTGTCAGCTTCTAGAATGCCAAAATAAAGAAAAGCAGAAGAAAACTGCACATTCACTGCTAATCGAAGCTGGAGCCGATAAAAACCTGTGTCTCCTGCAGAATCATTTGACCCGAGAGTGGATGCTGACTGTATCCATAGCAGACAAAAGCCAGACGTTAGTGGATGTTAATGACCAGTGGAGAAGGGGCTTTAGTGGCACTCATAAAGGATTATCCTTTTTGTCTTATCGTTCATGTGAGAAGGCTGTTTTTTTTCCCCAACCCAAATAGTTTCATAGATGACTGATGAAAACCAATTTTACAAATGCCTCCTCAGAGTCAGCTCCTGAACAGCTCGCCATCTGAGCCACCAATCCATGCATCTGTATCCCTGCATGTGATACTAAAAGCAGAAATGTGTCCAAATTTCACAAATAGGATCGGCTGACACTTACATGCTTCAAATACTATGTAGTTACACTATCTAACAACACCAGGGGCTACAATCGACTGTTCCACTAATCATCACACTGAAAATGTGATTCTTAAAAACTGCTGGTCAGACCTGTCTTGGCTGCAGAAAAAAGGTACTTTGTTAAAGCTTGTAAATTAGTTAGAGTGATCAGCTGAACAAACTCTGCTTTTACTTTCAGTAAAATTTGTTTCCCAGTAGAACTAATTAGGAGCAGCAAGTATTTTCATCTCATATTCAGCCTTCAGATTATCGGTAAGAAGACAAACCTCTGCTAATTAGAGGACACAACATGCTTCCCTTGTTTTGAATAATAAAAAAATACTGCCTCAAAAGTTTTGCTGAGATCGGCTGTAATTGAAGCAACAGGGACTCGCATGTCCAGACTCCCATCCAGAGGGTCAGAGGATGGGGTGCACCCTGGAAAGGTCGCCAACTTATCACTGGGCTCACGTAAAGAGACCAAAGCTGCATGTTTCCAGACTGTGGGAGGAAGCCGGTGAACCTGGAGGCACAGGTAGAAACCAAGAACCTCCTTTACTGTGAGGGAACAGTCCCATAATCAACCCACTAATTCCACAATCGTCTGTCTGTCTGTATGTGGAATGCATATCTTGAGAACCATTCATCTTATCGGCTTCACACTTGTGTATGCTTTGTTTTATGAAAAACATTGAGATCAAATCTTCCTCTCAGATAAGCACAAAGTTTCCGAACTTCACCCTGCAGCATAGACTGTTTATAAAAAAGTTCTGCATGTAACCTCCAGCACACTTGGTGGTAACGCACCTTGACATTACAAACAGAGCTCCAAAAAGTATTTCCCAAAATGTAACTTGGAGTTCCTTTTTTTAAACTGGAGATCTCCTCCAGGGCCTCATTGAATATTAGTCTTTACAGGTTGTGTAGCAGTCATCATCATGACGTTTGACTTCATGTGTAATCTAATCTTTCTTTTTCAAAACATATCTGTTGGCTTTGTTTGGTGTTTATCACTGCATCAGCCGCTGATTAACCCTGCTACCTGTAACGTGCTGCTCCTCGGCTCAGTCTGTTTCAGGTTATTTCAGCCTGTCTGGCAGCCTCAGCCCGCAGCCGGGAAGGTTAAGTGCTCTGAAGCAGCGCTTCAGTGTCTGAGAGATTAGCAGCGGGGGAGCCAGCACAAAAACACTCCATCCGAGTGTGTCAGCGCATCCAGCACTAAATGGGCTCCCTGGCACCTACTTCTGTGCTTCATCATGGGAACTCTCCTCATCCAAAAGAGCAGGAAAACATAACTGGCAAGAGCTGTGTCCATAGTCCCAGAACAGGGACAATATAGCAACAACAATGGACAGCAGGGAGAGACAAAGCAGACTGTTGATAGTGCTCAGTCTCTGAATGGAGACAGCACAGAGTGAAACTGTACATTCTCACACACACACAAATTCACACACAGCGCACACTAACACACACACCCCCCCCACACACAGAAACAACAGGCAGTCATGCAGAGTGTTAGGGCTGGGACCTAGAGCAGCCGCCTGCACCCTCCACCCATCCTTCCTTTTCAGACAAAAAGTTTAGATTTCTTCACCACACACACAAACATTCACATGCACACACCAGCACATTTCAGCAGCTGAATATACCTCAATCAAACTCCCTGAACAATTACAATCCTAATGTGCACAATCATGAGCATGTGTGTACACAATGCAAACTGACACACAAGCACACAAATTAGAATTCAATGAAAAGGAGACGTACCATCCAAATCCACCAAAGGACACACTTCTCCTCCTCCTGTGCATTTTTGCCAGACTGAACTTTCTCAGCAGATTCTCTCCTCTTGGGAATGTCTGTCCTGCTGTCAGTCTCTTTCTCTCTATACTATGTACTCTTGCAGGTTGTCTGTCTCTCTCTGGCCCAGTCTCCCTACTTCCCTCCCACTTTCTCTCTCTCTCTCTCTCTCTCTCTCTTTGGTTTGCCTCTATTTACCATCCATTTCCCCCTCCTTTGTCTCACTCACTTCTGCTGTCACATCTGCCTCTCCAGAGCTGTTGCTCCTCACTTTGCCACTTGACCTGTCAACTACCTTTCCTGAAAAATTGCTTGGTCTTTGGCTTTCACAGGCAGTTAAACACACACACACACACACACACACATACACACACACCCACACACACACAAACAGGTGCTCTGAGGTATATGCACATACTCAGGGACCAGGTTTATGTGCACAAAGAGCTATTCTTCACATGGAGCAGCAACTGGAGTTGAACATTTTTATCACAAGCAGCCTTGACATCTATGATCAGACCACACGCCCACTTTCAGATCACTTCCTGTGCTTTGTGTGCCCCCTGGTGAGTTTGCAATTTTTTTCATTTTCACACAGTAGCATGAAAAAACACCTTGAGTGGTCTGAATCCCAAACAATACACCCACTCCAGCCTGAGATCATAAATTGCTCTTTCATTATGACATGGATTGTGTAACTTGATGGTCTGCCTGACTCATTATACCTTTTTAAAATACATCGCACAAATCTTCTTTAAAAATATGCTAAACTGGATTCATTTTGTTGTATATTATGCAATATTTCATAATACTGTCACGAGAAAGGGGAGAGCTGAAGAGCTGTGCCACAGCTTGCCCACAGAAACCTCCAATGTATTAACCAAAGGGTGTGTCCTTCCTGATACCCTTCCTCTTCACACTGAGTTAAAGTTCACACAGACTCTGTCATGAACAAACTCAAAAGCTTTGTTTCAACAAACCTCATGAGAGATTTTGTGCTTCAGTACTTGAGAAAAGCTTTTATATACATTTAAAGAATTTTTATATTTCTGCCTTAATTGCACAGGACAGATCAAGCACAAAAAACTTTTTGAAGAAATAAGGTAACTTGAGTAATTGATAACAACACTGCTGCACAGTCATCAGTTATAATAGCATAATAGGAAATGAAGAGAATGTCAGAAGTCACAATAACGCGTCGTCATATCACAGATGGGAAACAGCAGCTGTCTGCCCCTGAGCTGGTCAACTGATACCCGACTATATTTGGCCCCATCTACAGAAATTGGATCGATTACATTACAGAGCATTGACAGTTAGAAGTGAATGATCACGCTCCCGGGGGAAACACCAATATCACGATCATTATCACAGTATTAGCAGACACCAGGGTGGATTGCAATGATTTCTTAGAATAATGTGTTTGAAATTTAGTTTTTAAAAAAACACACTAATTAAAACTAAACACACATTCAATAATAAAGAAACTGAAAGATTATTTGAAAGTTTATCCCCCAACATGACATTGGACGTTTTTTTAATAGCCTGTATAGTTGACACATAAATGACCGGGTTGGTGAAAATAAACTAGAAAATAAAATAATGTCCTGACGAGGTTGTAGGTTTTATTTTCAAAGTAAACTTGAGCTCTCGCTTCCTTTCATCTTTAGAGCCGTGATTTGATTTACAATAACTTCAAAAAGAATTGAGTCCAAGAAACCAAACAAGCACTTCTGAAGCCTGTAGAGAGTGATTATAGTCAAGAGCTTTCACAATGATTCATTATCCATGAACCTCTCTCTCTCTCTCACTCTCTCTCTCTATATCTATCTATCTCCATATCACAGTGACAACCTGATTGAACACAATTTATTCACTCCAATGGACACAGAGAAAACTCAGTCTGACATTACATTAGTTGTCATTATAGAATAGAATAGACAACTGAATCTCCACTTGAATTAAATTTACATGAGCCTTGTCTTTGCACATGACAGTGACGGTTCTGTGCACAGACCGAACTCTCCCTCTAGTGGTTCATATAAAGTACAGTTAATATGGTGGAAATGAAAAATGCAATTCTAAACTTAGCTAAGTTAGTCAAGTTAAACTGGAAAGAAAGAAGAAAACTTTTATAATTGTGTGCATCTCTTAAGTTTAGTGAAAAAGAATAAATTTTGGATGAAGCTATAACACTAGTTATAATTATTATTATAATAATACAGTGAGCATGGAACTTCTAACTCTGTAGCAGGCATAGAGGAATATTAGGTGTCTACAGTTTAAATTAAGTTTTTGAATAAATGCTGTTTTGAACCATGGTGTCTTGTGGAAATTCCTCTTGATACTCTATAAATGTCGTTTTACCAGAGGGCTCTAAAAACAACAATACGCTAAAGAGCTCAAGGGAAGATTTGAATAAATGACTTCTCTCTGCTGGATGTTTAAACATATCATCACGTAGCTTTGTGTTACATGTAACCGGAGTGGACTGTGACTTGAAAGTCACATGACGTGGGAACAGGCCAGTGCAAAACAATGTTTAAGTACACGTAGGCATCTCACAATTTGAGAGGCCAGGTTGTGAGATGACTTAGTTTTGCACATTGGACCAACGTGGCTATAGCACGTTTTGAGATGAGACTGGGTTGTCAAGAGACCTTGGGGGTCCTAGGCAGTAGAAACACATGATACCACACCACATCATTCCAATCTCCAAATGTACACATATATAATAGTACAAGTACAAGCCCTCAGCACCATCCCAGTCACATGCATATCGACATCTCACGACCACTAGCCTGCTTCGCCTGCTCTGTTGTAACACCCCTGTCACCATCAACTTTGCTGTTCAAGTTGTGTTTACAGTTTGTTTTGCTGCCCCTAAGTTAGAGTTTAAACTAAGTTTTATTAAAGACACTGACGTACCATTAATTCTGTATCACCGCTGTTAGTGACTGGCTGCTGCCCACTCAGAGGGCGTTATGTCCCGGCATGATGTTGCCACAGCCCACAGCACAGTCCAGAGGTAAGTCCCAGTGGTGTCTCCAGTGTTTAAACGCCTCACTAATGTTAACACGGGTCTTCGCCCTTTCAGTATTTCATTATCGCCTTAGGGTTAGCTCTATTCTTTGGTGCTTCTGCTCTTAGCATTGGGGCACTACTGTTGAAATAGCATGTCCAGCGCTAATAACTAGCAGTAGTTGTTATGTTCTGAAACAGTAGGGGTGTATTTTTTTTCAGTTTATCTGATCATCCCTCGATAGCAGAAGAATGGTAGAAGAATGATTACAATATCTTGTTTGAGATGTAACAGGTGATGTTTCCACCATTTACTAAAAGGTTTATATAAAATAATTATTTTTCATTTATCCTAATCGAGGTAAAAGTTTGAAATAATCATGATATTGATCGCCCAGCCTGAACACTATCAGACTCTGAGGAGATCTTAGCATAATTTGACAAAAAGTGTATTTAACTAATATCACTATGAGCACAATAATATGTAATGATAAAATCATTTCACCTGCTAATACTCATATATTCATGTTTTACCATGTCCAGTTTTTGTTGTTGCTTCTTTTTTATTCTTTTAAACAATCATTCTGCGTCTCCTCAGTCACTTTTAAGAACATTATGACTTGCGAGGATTCGCTACTTTCAGAGTGTAGAAAGATTCACACTCTTGTCCTCGCGTCAGCTTCCTGTTACAAGTACAGCACGTCAACATTGTCCTCAAATGTGACACATTCATTCACACCCACACTAAACTTTGTGTTAAATCCTGGCAAGTGGGTTGGTCGACGTCACCCGTCGGGAGGTCTCACATATCTTTCCTACTGACACACTGAGAGCATTTTAACTGTGCGACAGCAGTGATTGGTATTTATTATCAGCACTTAGCATTGCTGCATTGTAATGTGGTTATTGGCACTTTAACTCTAACCGGCCACTATCTTGACGACCTCAATGCTGCTTTGTGAAACAGGATAATAAAGAAAAATCGTAAATCTGTCAAGTTTGAGTCTGTTTGACATTTAGATCCCTCAAGAGGTGTCATCAAAACTGAAGCTTTCCCTTCTCTGATACAAGCTTATACACACGACTCAGTTTGTCCTACCAACATGGTGCATATGTTAGATAGGACATTAAAGCAGGTGCTTTCATGTAGGAAGATCAGGTTACAATTTGGTGATCACAAAACATTTTGATCATCAGCGTTTATGTCTTTACAGGTAAATGTCTTTTTTTCCTTCTGATCGTCAGTCTATGTTTTTAGAAACAACTTTAACTCTGAGGGCAGATTTAGAGAGCAGAGCACTGAAGTTGTTTTTTTGGAGAGAGTGACGGACAGAGTCGTGTGTCTTTGCACTTATAACGGCTTGTGTGTTTGTGTATGTGGGAGGTGAGAGAGACACAGAAAAAATGTGCCAAGTCAAAATTAAACTGGGACTAAACGCTGCAGTAGGCACATTGACTGTAAGTGTATTGACAGTCCATCACATGCTCCAACATGTGCATAACACTGATCTGCTGAAAGTCTTCCACCAAACAGCATGGTGCAGTTCAACGTGTTAAAGTTGTCTTTTAAATCTATTGGTGGACATACTTTATAGTTTCAGTTTTATTAACGAACAGGGACTATTTTCTCCAGTTAAAAAGAAGTTCCAGTGAAGCTGCTCACTTGACGGGGACACAGTTCCTAAAAGATATGATTCAATTTGAATTATAAAACATTTCTACAATAAACAAATCAGCTGCATGTCTTCATTGCTGGACAGTGGAAGGAAATGTCAGTCCATCATCAAATACAATTGATGGCATGTCCTGGTACCAGAGAAGATTAAGTATGTGGGTTTTCCTGCAAACCACACACAACTAACTTTTAATCAATAATTCTGGAATATTTTATTTAACTTTTTCTTCTGCCTCAACTTTTCCTCATTCCCGTGGAACCATTTTTATTTTATCTAGTCACTTCTCAATAAGATTGTCCCTGTCAAACAGAGATGTAATGTTTCCATCTTTATTGCTTCTGTTCCTTCTTCGCCACCCCTCCCCCCTCTCTCTTCCTGCCATGTAATAAGTATTTAGTCATTACATGGATTCCCAGGGGATGGTATATACGCCCAGGCAGACGTTAGAGACTTCTCTCTTTTCCTTCATCTATCTCCCCCCCCCCCCCCCCCCCCCTTATCCATCTTTACTGAGTCTCTGATAGGTTACTTAGTCATATGAGGTTTTCCTGGAGGGTTGCTGATTCACAGCTGATGCTCTGCTTTAATGGTTTTTGTCTCAACCGCATCTGTCACCATCTATTATCACAAACACAAACACAACCACACACACACGCACACACACACACACAGTGATCCTCCTCGAAGCACAGCTGCATCAGTCTCTGAAATTGAACGGCACAATAACATTATTTCCAAATGTGTCTTGCCCTTTTTTCAATATGCGTACCTGCATACAGGCCAGTAACGACAGCATTGGTAATTAAGAGGATGTTTAAATGAGTTAACTATAATCAGCTGTATTTTAAATCAAAATCATCGTATCATCTCAACTTAAATCAGAGGTGGAGGATTGTAAGAGGATTTTTCCAGCTGGAAAGTATTTCTTTCTTTGTCGGCTTTATCATTATCATATTTGATTGTACACAAGTTATGAATCAAGCTCACAATTTAACCACCATGAGTACTTATTTATTATTGTTATTCATATTTGCATTATATGGTGGTAATAAGATCCTGTCATGTCTTTGTATAGACATGAACACGACATTAACTGATCTCATAATTGAGTTGTGGTGTCAGATTGATAAGAAAAATTTGCCATATTTGTTCTGATTAATGAATGAAATATAACCCATCTGCTGCTCTGTTCACACACACACACACACACACACACACACACACATACACACACACAATAAAACACCTACTGCATGCACGTACACAGACGCACCTTTGAGATGCAGCTATTGTTCTCTGTATCTTATGCTGCGATCTTAATAAGGCTCATGCAGTGTTTTAACATTCATGACTCATTTTCACAAACATAACGACATCATTATTTATGGTTTGATTTATGTTTCATCTCCATGACTCTATGTCTTTACAACAACCAGCATCTCCCTTCAACAAAAAATGGTCAGCCTGTTCAATTAAATTACTATCGTAAAATGCACCATTTCACACGCCCCATGCAGGTTCCATTACAAACTAGATTCACCCAGTAATGTGTCTCCAGCATGACACCACTTACATAGATTGAAGCAGATGAAACCGCCTTTCTAACCAGACAGCAACAAGCAGAGTAAAGCTGCACAGTGAACAGGCACAGAACACACTGCAGGGATGATGTATTTTTTGAAGCCTTGATAGAATCTCCAGAAGTAAATAAAATTATTATGTTTAGCTATAAATGAACTCAACATGGTTTACTGTGCAAACAAGCTCAGTAGACACTTAGAAATAATGCACAATAGAAATTTAAAAAATAATCATAAAAAGAAGGAAATCCATTTTGTATTTTATGTCACAGAGTAAGATATCGAATGTTCAACTCAAAATCTGCTGACATACATATTAAAATATATTTTTTTTATAATACATGTAAAATCCTAATAAAATGTAAAATGTTTGGCTCATTATCATTGTGGGCCCTTTCATGTAGCCCTTCTCCACCTCCTGAGACAGTAACTTGTCAACTATAGGAGATTATTACAGGAGATAATTACTTAAACCAGCCAGAAAACCTTGGACCAAACCAATGATTAAATAATTAACACAACAACCATTTGGGTTCTTCTTCAGAGCTTTGCCAAGCTCTGATACATTGACAGGTGTAGAAGGTTTATTCGCTTATTTTCCAAGAGACGAGTGCGGTGAGGATAAACAGGCAGTGAGGAGGAAATGAATATTTATCCAAAACTAAAAATACTTGAGTTTGTCTCACTGTCACTTTTCACATATGCTAATTTGTTGGTTGTGCAACCACAGCAGTGTTTATAAAGAAGATTTGTGCTTCATTGAACAACAACTCAGCTGAATGGAATTCATCGTCTATGTGAAGAGAAGACAAAGCATCCTATTCTCAAGTTTTGCAATGCTCTCGTTGCTGTGGCCATGGATCACATTGTTTCTAGATTGTGTTTCCTTAATCTTTTTCATTGCTTTGGCTTGTTTCTAATTTGAATTATCGTCTATCCTTCTTAAAGCTTTCAACTTCTCATTGTTTAAAATCCTCAATCTATCACTCTTCACTAAACCTTCCTCTTGTTTGCATTCTATTTTTATCTCCCCCTCAAAGTCTATTGGTGGATGTTAGCAAAAGTGACAGCAAAGCCCACCCATACACCCACTCTTCCAGATCTCTCTCTCTCTCTCACACACACACAAAGGTGTACACATCCATACTTAGAACCAGAGACATCAACAGATACATACGCACTCCTGCACACAAGCACTCACCCTGGTGACATGTGTGCACATACATGCACACAACTTAACAAGCTTTGACATGTGCACACACGCACACACACACACTCACTCACTGGACCTCCTCCACCCACAGCCTCTATGATGCCTTCAGCCCTCTTCCCTCCCGTTGTCCACTCTTCCAGATGACATTGATCAGAAAAAAACCTCCATTAAATTAATGTACTTCCCCTCCACTGCAGATCCTGGAGGGAGGAGGGGGTATTAAGAGCAACACGTAGACCCTGGATGTTGAAAATACAATGAGAAACACCCACAGGGCCAACCGAAGAAGATCAGCCCACACACAAGGTTTTTTAATCAGCCGTACACTAAGAACATGGCAATTTCCTCACATATTTCATTTCTTTTCAATGGGTAGACACAAATACAAAAATCAAACCCCCTGCAGCTGCGGTGACTCATTTGACACCATATCAAAGTTTGCATTGATCACATCACCACAGTTGTTGAGGGAAAAGAGGATGGCGGAAAGGACGGATTTGGTTTGGAATCAATCAGTGTCAAAGAAAGAGAGAAGAAAAGAAAACTGCAGAGCAACAGAGGTTGAGGTTATCTGTAATGATCTACAGTCAGAGATGTGACTTGAAATTAGACTTAGTCACCAGAGGAGCATTTGTGTGGCACCTCCATCCTTCCAATGGAGGTGCAATAAGAGGGAAAAGATGAGGGAGGGGACATGGGAAGTGAGAGGTGTTGACAGACTGAGGGTGGATTATTAATGAAGGATGGCTAATGACGAGCGGAGGAAAGAGGAGAGGAGGACTGAAGCTCGGAGGTCTGTCTGCAGGTCTGACTTTTATCTGCGCTACAGAAGAGACAGAGAGCACGGGCACGATGACAAAATGCACCCGAATAAAATAAGAAGCAGTGAGGGACAAAGAGATAAAGATAAATGCAATGATGACTTTGATTAAATGTACATTATGCATCTTCAGCCACTAGGGGTATCTACACCAAAACAATAACATAAGACCTACAGTTTGAAAGCCTGAGGCGCAAGCAGCTCGGAGACATTTCTCCAGAAGCTGCGTCTGGATGACTGCAGTCTCCTGCGCTACCTGTGGGTGACCAGTGTTCAGTTGAATGACCTGCTAGCTCGGATTTATGCCATGACCTGTCTCCAGGGAGTTTGATTCTCAGCCCTGATTGGCTTTCACAATATTTTTCACTTGAGATTAAGTTAACTCGAGCAAATGAAGCAAATGATGCAGATTTTGCACCCATCCCTGAATTTCACGTGACGTGTGACAGGCAACACAAACAGCACAAATGATTCTATTCCTGTCTTTTTCTTCCTTGCATTGACCTTTTATGTAATTTCGATGTGTGAAACATTTGCTTTGCGTTTGGTGTGACTGCACCATAATGAAGCATTGTAACATATCAAAGCTTTAAAAGGAGATTTTTGAGGGTCGGTTTTTCTGCTCTCTCTGCAGGAGCCTCAACAGTGGGAACATAGATATTCACAAGATTTTATACGGGGACAGTATTTGCAAGTGCACACCTAGGTGCATGCTTTTAGTACACGTTTAAATAAGTGGGACAAATCCTGAATCCACTCCACCTGAGAGGCGCAGATTATCCACCATCTATTTTGAGCTGAAACCAGGTCGGATCGTCGATTCCACACTGCAGAACTGCAGATTTGTCAAACCTCCGCCTGTGAGGCTGCTTTGTTTTATAAATAAAACTTTTCAATAATGTTATTTTCAGTCTCACTTCAAAATCTGTCAACACAACAGAAAACAAGTCAAGTGAATTCCTGATTTAGTGCTCCTCATTAGTTCTCTGCTGGAAATACTCAAAGGCACATGTAGTCATCTGATGCTTGTACATGTTCACCTTCCATTACAGCAAAGGAATTAATGAAAACATGAATCTCCTGCTCGATGTGTTGAACAATGTTATATGTCGGCTATTATCACCAGCGCAGCGCTTCCTCTGGGGAAACAGACGCATGAACCACCCACTGCCTCTCCCCCTGCACTGCTGCTGCGTGCAGTATAGGGACCACGTTTCCTAGAGGGGACTTCATGCTTACACACATTAAACATACTCATCATGTACTGTATGTGCACATGAACGTGAATGAGAGCCCTCTGGCTGACCACACACACACAATTTGAAATGCATGGGTGCATGAAGATGTTTACCCTTTGGCTGACCACACTTCACATGCTATTTACATGGGGAAAAAATAACTTCAACCCCCCCCCCCCCCCTCCAATCAAATTTGCACACACACACACATTCACCTAAATAAACGCAATGGTGTCATAAACTATCAGAAATAGTAGCAGTGTAACCACACAATGGAATTCTGCCGCAAGATAAATAATTGACCATGCTTGTACTGGCTCTCAACTGTACAATCACACACACAACTACTCTACACATAACAAACATTGAAAAGAGGAATAACCTCAGAAATTAATTTTCCACTTCACCTTTTTTGTGTGTGCATGCAGATGACAAGTGTCCTAACCTGCAACTCACACAGACTCCCTACTCCAGCTGGAGAGTTCTCACATAAATCAGCTCACACACACTCTCACACACACACACACACTCATGCTCTTCCCATCAGCCATCTGGCTTGCAGTTTGCTGCTGTCAGCGGCAGCAGTTAATGTTTGTCCTGTGTTTCTGCTCCAGAGTAAAAGGAGTGTGAAAGCCTCACCTCGGCTCCCCTGCAGATCCTTTACAAGCTGGGGTGAACATCTCGCAGTCAGAGGATGGTGCAGCATGTGGCAGCAGACCAGCGGCCAGAGCGGGAGAGCTTGAGTGAATGTGCGTGAGAAAGAGAGAGAGAGAGAGAGAGAGAGAGAGAGGAGGGAGAGAGGGTAGTGGGAGAGGCAGTTCATATAGGGGGAGGGTACAGCGATAAAGCAGAGGGTAGAGCAGAATTATGAGATGAGAGAAGACGAGAAAATGTGTGTGTGTGTGTGTGTGTGTGTGTGTGTGTGTGTGTGTGTGTGTGATGGTGTGTGTGTGTGTGTGTGATGGTGTGTGTTTGTGTGTGGGTGTGTTAGAAAAGGAAGATGGTGTTACCATGGAGAGGGCTACGCCTAAAGTCCCTATAAAGCCTTTTTAAGACAGTGGGAGTAGAGGATGGATGAAAGAGGATGTCAGGCTGGAAAAGGAAGAAAAGGGAAGGGAATGTTTTGGCACAGGCCAAGGAGACAGACTGAAGGAATAAAGGAAGTAGATCAGAAGAAAAAGGAAATGAATAAGGGAGGAGAGGGGAGGGACAGGTGAGGGCAATGAAAAGTTGAGAGAACGTGACCTATAGGGTGTGATGAGCTCTCCACTCATCATTAGCACTGACAGCAGCATTACGCTTCACACACGCACACACACACACACACACACACACACACACACAATAGCCCAACTTGAATTCCTATAAACAAATCCACAAACCAAATCTGAACTTCTAAATTCAGACCTTGACATCCAGGGAGCAACCTGTGCTGCTGAATTGGAGAGATGCAACCAAAGCAGAGGAAATAAAAAAAAACTGTGCAGTGAAAATAAAACTGTACTGACTTCAGTTGAAGCTGTTTTAGGTTCATTTGATTTATAGAATAAAGACGAGCATTCTGCACGCCGCCCTCATGTCCCTCTGACTGCCATTAGATTTATGATTATCGAACTGCACCAGGCCTGTGGTCACCGAACTGGAATAAATGAATCATGTTTCCCAGCACAGTAAACATTAACACGTCACCACTGTGCTCCCTGTTCAAAAGACATTCACATTGCTACTGTACTACATTTTCATTTCACATTTTTAATATTTTTTTCATTAAGATTTGTTTTTATATTGGATCTTAGCTAATTGTCTCAGCGCTGCTATCTATCTTGCACACAGTTGAGGTTCAACAAAATGTGTTCAGCTTTCTTATCCAACAGGGGTACTTTGTTCAAATGAATTTATTATTAAAACCACAAAAAATCCATGTATTCCACACAAGTAAAAATCTATTATTATGTCCTAATCAAGCTAATTTGGCAAATAATTAGTCAGGTTTTGTTTTCTTTATCATAACTAGATATTGATAGTGCCTAATTGAATTATGTGGAATAAATCACTGACTAACTGCAACACTGATGTCTTTTATTAATATTATTATTTTGACCACAAGGACACAGAAATACATCTCAGTGGTCCAAAGTTTTTCTTTTCTATTGTGGGCAACAAACTACAACTCCCAACAAATAGGCGCTATGCTATTGCTAGCTCTTTTCATGATTCATTCTAGGCCCTGGGCAATAAAACAATATCAATCATTATCACATTACATTTTTACCTACAGCTATATAAACAAAGTTCAATATATATCAAGACATTTTCTGAAGTTGGACAAATGTACACTGGCAACTGAACGGGATGTTTCACTTCCGCATCCAAATGGCTTCTACGGTTCTAACGACAAAGGGAGATGCACAGTGGTACTGAACATTGAACTCACCTGGCTGCAGATGTTATAGTCCAAGAAGAACACATGTAAGGAGCAGACGTCTTGTGTTTCACTCTGTCAACAATCAGGAGAAAAAGACGTGTGTGCAGTGCATGTTGACATGAGGCCATGAGAAACTCCAGCTCCACTTGTATTAAGAGGTTTTTTTAAACCAACTTTATTTATAGACTCACAGAAGTTATTATTATTATTATTATTATTATTACAACTGAATCGACAGCTTCTGGAGCTAAGGGATTTCTGAGCCTGAGCTTGCAGCCTCAGCAGCAACATAAAGCCAGAGTGCTGCAGGCTGGTTCTTATCTCTGTTTTCTCGTCACTGCAAATGCTGAATGCTGTGTGCGCTCAAATGAAAACATTTCTATGGCATAGTTTGTTTTTCTATTTTAAAACTGACAATACAGAGTTAGATTTCGGTCTTCACTGTGTGTGCTGCTGCTGTGCTCTCGTTTTTGAGAGCAGTGAGTGAAACCCTGTGCTCCCCTCACAGTGGCGTGTTAAAGTTTACAGTAAAGGTCATACTTGACACATATTTCAATTCAGTGACACACACATGCACACAAAAGCCAACAAGCACCATGGGATCACAGGTGTCACTTTTTCAGCACAGTAGATCCCCCATTGAAGTACAAAGGCTATCAGATCAATCTCTCTCTCTCTCTCACACACACACACACACACACACACACACACACACACACACACACACACACACACACACTTGTGATTGATGTGTGGCTCAGAGGCCACAGTGTTCCACTAATGGCCTTAACAGAAAAAAACAAACATCAGCCACTCTAAACTATTTCTTATTGATCTGGTGGCAGCCTGTGGCTCTAATAACACACATGGACACACAGCGGCTCCAAACAGAGAGAAGGACGGAGAGATAGATGCTTTAATTAAATCCTCTCCCCCATAATGGATAGACCAAAGGAGACACAACTGAGCCCACAGGTGCATGCTCATGCAAAGCCGCTATCTCTTTGTCCAGCACAGACACACATGTACAGTGACACACACACGCCTGCGTATACAAACACGTATGTTTTAAGTCTGTTTCTTCTTTTACTCTAATCTCCAGGCAGTTTAGTGCTCGGGATCCTCTATCGGTTCTAATTGGTCCTGCTGGTTGGGGTTGCCTTGGAAACCAGTTAGAAAGTGTTGGTTGGAGGTTTGCCAAAAGTTCAGTTAAGACCGTCTGTAATGGCCCACCATAACAACACTGCCCTGTCCAAGCATGTGGAGAATCACTGACATCAGAGAGGTTAAAGCGTTGTCTTTACTGAACTTCTAATGCAGCTGCACTTAACTTTGTTTTGGATCCAGAGTGCAACACTTTAACATAAGAATTCAAAAGCAGGATTCATATGATGTAAATTGGAGGATTTGCTGGTGACAGCGAGTATCACTGTTGCATGCTGTCTGCCATAGTAACAAGACCCCCGCAGGTCTAAATCTGTCTCTGTGAGCTTCAGTAACAAGCAGCGTGTCATGTCAGGATGTATTAGTCAAGGAGTGAGCTGATGGCAGCCGTCTTTTGCTTAATGCAAGCCAGGGTTTACAGGTCTTTTTTGTTTGAATTTAAATATAACTCAACCATTCCTGAAGAGAAAAAAAACTCCTGTCGACCCTTTTCCTTTCGCAGCGATATGTCGTTAGCTGTGTGACATATACACAAAAATACGCCATGCGATGTTATGTTAACTCAAATCAGTACCGCCATGTTTCATGTTTCTGTCTGGACATAAAATAGTAACTAACAGCTAATCCATATGAATAAACCATCAGCCAGAATAACTGTATTTCTGTCTGTGGTTCAATTTAAAGTGTATTCTCATCTGATTGTAAATTTAAATTCTCGAAGTTCTCTGGCAGTTTGTGCGAAGCTGCCAGAATAGTTAGAATATTTTGTTCAAATGAAGGGTGGACTCATGGACTACAAAGATGGACGACACGGACGACACATCTACACTTTCTCAGATAAATGAGGCTAAATCATCATGGATTCAGACTCCCCCCTCTTTCGCTCATTTGGGAACAGATCTTGCGCAGTGGTGACTGTGGTTTAGAACATACAGTCGTATCCGTAGCTATACAGTATTTATCAATGCTGATGTAGTGTGTACTCTGTACTGTAAGTTAATGTATTTTCTCATTGTATTAATATTTATTTCACTTGCTGTGTACAAATATTCTGTCGTCCCCCCACCACTGCCTCCACAAATACCTGAAGAAAGATAAAAGGCAGTTTTCACAAAGACAACATATCACATCTCCTCAGTGAAAACAGTCACAGTAGGCGAGAGGTATTGAATGTGTCCACGGGCTCTGAATCTTGATGGGTCCTCGACAAGGTCAGGTATTTTCTGGCATTAATATCTCATCAGGTTTATGTCTAGGTCATGGAGACAGCAACAACAATTGTTATGGCAACAAAAAACAAGTGTGAGGCCAAACTAAAGGGGGATGGAGAGAGAGGAAATCAAATATATTGTGAAGAATATGTTTTCAACAGAACCTGCTCCTGACTCGCACTGAGAGGAGCACAGATAGACGACCTTTGACTACAGAGGAGTGACAGAGAGCTGACAGGCAGTTCCTTCGGTGCATCCCACCACACTGCCAATATCTGCCACAGCAAGCTGAAAGGCACGATGATTGACGTGAGGCAAGGGGAGCATTCATTTCCTGCCCCTAAAACAAAAATGTATTAAAACCACAGTATGAATGTAGTGTAAATGTCTGTCACTCACAACATTAAACCTTCTGTCCATCACATTATCAGGAATGAATATATTTAAATTTAAACATGAACTGATATAATTTCATTGATTAAAAGGTCAAAGGTCAGGGTTATGGTGACCTCATGTCTGTTCCATTCTCACATTATATAACAGCAGAGTCAGTTTTACAGTGCAACCGTCCACTCCGACATGAGGACACACTGATTGGTGGTTGAATTCAAAGTCAAGGTGTGACCTCAAAAAACATGAGGACAAAATTGCCACCATGTGCTTTTGAGACACATGAGCAACCCAACAACATAATCCATCCTGCCGGAATTCAAAACAAATACAAAGACGACAAAAGACAAAGAGAAAATACTATTTAATGAGTTTGAACAGTCTCAGCGCCTCTTTATATATGACATAAAAGAAAAACATTCTTATTATTTGATTAGGTAGAAAACAGAAGGAGGACATCTGATGATATTGTCTCACACAATATGTATTTGTGTGTGAAAAAATGCATCTGACCAGTTAATTACTGTCAGTTGCTGGGGATGAAGATCAGCCCAGCTCCACTTTTGAAAAGAAAGTAGAATGACAATACTTAAATATCAATAAACTTACAGAAGCAACACTTATCCAAATACTGAACCGTCAAAATATTTACTAACAAAACATTAGTGAATAAGCTGAAAGACAGAGAATGGATATTTAAAGGTACATTTTCACATTGTTGAAGATAATTATTACAATGATTTATTCTTAATGGTACCAAAAAATGTCCTTATTTATTAAATTATATGTTTTCAAATTTGATGAGAAAAGCTCTTTTGCTGTCTCCTGGTGGCCAAATACAGATACTACAAAGTGTAGGCACCATCCTCCTTATTTTCTCACACACAGAAGCAATGATCAGCAGGCAGCAGATAAACCGAATATGCAGATGATAGTGTTTGTTTCACATCGAGCGAACAAAAGTTAAGATCCAAATAAAACAGCTGTAATTAAAACAGAGTACACATGACAGACAGTAAAGTTTAGACCCATGTGGATTTTGAAATGTGGAGGCCGGTATATGTTGTGCACTGTAAACTGGAAGTGTTTTCAGAGAGTCATTCAATTTGGATTAGAACAACAAGAAAAACAACAATTTGGTACTCACCCATTTATATGATATGGGTACAGTGCTTGAAAAAGGTGCAACATGTTTTTTTGAAGTTCTGCACGACTGAGCTATTTATTTTCACTTTGTCCAAAGATCCAAGTTTAATTGGTTTAAGTGAAAACAGTTTCCAATTAAAACATTAAATGGCTGAAAAAGCAAGAATGATTTCATATGCTGTGCAAATTCAACAAAGAATAATAAGGCATAGTCAGTTCAATTGTAACTTCAGAGCCCCAGGACGTTTCTCTGCACCTCACAACCCAACAGTGTGTTTCCAGCTTCCACACACTCTGCTTCACATGCTGCTGACACAAAAGCACAGAAGAAGAAAACTGAGTATAGACCAAGAGTTGATTCTGATCTTTGCACACTGTTATGAACACAAAGCAATAACTACCACTCTGAGCACGGAGCCAGGACACAGCCTTCATAGCCAGAAGCTCCCACTCTTGCTTGGCATCCATCTTGAAACCATGAAGCCAGATCAGAGCCAGAATGGTGGCCCACACTTCCTGGTTCACCTAATGAACCAAAGTGAGAAACATTCAAACGTTAAGGAGCATGAGTGTCGTTATGACCATACCACCACTCCCTCTGCTAAGGACTTAAATATACACACAATACATAGAATAGCTATTGCATGGTATTATACAGTACAGTGTACAAACCATAACAATTATTGTTGTATAACTCTTCTATTGTGTTATCATACATGTATTATTATTATTTGAAGTAGTAGCAGTAGTAGTAGAAGATAGAAGAGTTTTCTATTGAACTGTACTTTGCTCAAAATGTATGTACATATTCATTATATATATACATGAAAGCTTTTTGAGCTATATTGCTGTTTATTCTATGATATTATATCACATTTCACACAACTGCAAACATGATCATACACCCAGCTCATAACTAGCGTATGCACTGCCTGCACGAAATTTTGTCCACTGCAGTATTTTTTGTATTAGTGAGTTTTATGTCTAACTGTAATTAAATAGTTCTATTTTATTCTCTTTTTTCACCTTGTTCTAACCAAGATGTCATAAGCTGCTGTTGTATATTTCCTCTGTTCGTGTGCTGAGCCCTTACTGATCTCTGGTAGCAATAAATATGTCTGAATCACTTGTTGCACCTTCAAATGCGACGGCAACCCACCGATGGAGGCTTTGTGTTCTCCACCTCGTCGCTGGTCTTTCCCACAGCAGCAGCCAGAGCGGGATCAAGCAGCCAGCAGCCAGAGGCCTTCTGCAGGGAGACCAGCTGCAGCAAAGGGTCTCTGGGTGGTGGCTGCTCTGGCTCAATGACAGCATCACTGCATGCAAAGGTTTCTGCTGAGAGAATCAAAAGGGGGAAATGTGAACAGAAAACCAATTCCTCTAAACCCACATCTGTAAAGAACTCACAGATGTGGGTTTAGAGGAATTGTAGGGACTGTATTGTGCAGTCATATCAGAAGTGTAAAACTTGCAGCCTTGAAGTGAGATGCACACAACACATGGAGTCCAGACAGACACAAAGACATGCTGTGAGATTTAGGGTCCTGTATGTCCGTAGGAGCTTTGACAGATATACTTTAGTAGTGTGAGAAGAACATACCACTTGTTTGCTTCCTGTCGCTCTGAGGTGAGACACTCTTGAAGTATTTGCCAATTCTGCTGAAAACTGATGACAGAGAAGAAATTTCAAGCAAAACCTCAGGAGTGTGTTATTCTACATTTTAGAAATACACGCACACAGTTCAAGTGAGCATGAAGACCCAACCCTTTGGCTCGCACACAGTTCAGAACACACTTCACATGCTAGTCACATGAGCACAAGTGTGACCCCCCATCACATACACAGACCCATATGAACACTATGGCAGTAGGTGTGAATGTGAGTTTGAATGGTTGTTCATCTACACCAAGAACACTGTGATGCTCTTTGCAATAAAAGCAAATCTTAAAACTGAAGAATCATAACTAACAAAACTATAATTCCATAGCTGTACCTGAGCTGTTAGGTAAATACAAACAGATATTGAACCTGTAATTAAGTCAGTAGCCAGTCAGATTTAGCTTTAGCAGCATTATTTTAATAGATTTTTCTACCATGTATTTTGCAAGGCACTTTTTAACCTTGTTGAGATAAGTGCTGTATTACAGCATTAGAAATGTAAGTAAAGCCTTCTTACGTGTATGAACTCAATTTATCCACCTCAGCCTGTTGGCTTTGCTCTGACTAAGAGCATCACACTGCATATTTGAGTGAAAGTAAGAGTGTGTGAATATATACAAAGCTCCTGGTATTATCATTTTAAAGATTCAATGTTCATGAATGTGCATATTATGGTGGGATTAGTTCTCCCAGCAGAGTCCTTCTTGCTGCTTGTATTTTTGTGACAACTACCTCAAAGAACCATAGCAGCTGAGAAGAGCAGCAGATTTCTGTTTTTTGACTGTATTTGTTACCTGATTTGACTTTCTTCTTCACAGACTTTCCTGAAAATTATGGGAAAAAAGTTTGAAAAGTTAAAATCTTTACAATTTCAAAACAGAAGAATTAGACTCCAGTAGTTTAAGAAAAACTATTCTGACAAATTAACACAATGTCATTTCATTATTTCTCTTGAAATACCTTTTTTTTGGTTTTACTCAGTGTCAACAAGCCAAAAAGGGTTTATTTTTCATTAACTGTTATTAATTGTCATGTTTAGGAAGCACCCCAACCTAAATAAATCATGCACACCTTTCATGCTGAACTAATATACTACAATGGCTGGCTGTTGTGTGCCTGAATTTCTTTTCATACTCATATGAGGTCATTGCGGCCTTGACCTTTGACCATCCAAATCTAAAAATTATTTTCTCCAGGTATTCTTGAGATGTTGGGATCATTTCTTCTTACCAGAGAAAAGAACTGTTGTGTTGAGTTATAATATTTTTGTTATGATCGGAAATATACAAGCTGTGTTGGATTCAAAATTTAACTTTTAGTATATACTACCTATGATGCTGCTCCATGGATCCTCCTCATAGAAACTCATCAAACCAGATTTGAGAAAAATATCTTAGAGGAAAGCAGAATACATTAAACCAGTGGAGGTTGGAAGTTAAAAAACACAACATTGCACAATAGAAAACGTAAGTGCTCGGCCATCACTTCAGTAAAATACTGATATAGTAAATGAATTGTTATAAACTAATTTACTACACCATGAAGATGTATTTAGTCTTCAGGGTTCAACAAAACATAAACATGTGTAAACAAGAATAAAGACATTTAAAGTGACAAATTCATTCTGTGAGTCTTTCACCAAGTGTTGGGATATGCCTGCACAACAGAGGTCCTCTAATCGGCTCGCCGTTGCCTTTGTTGACAACAATGAAGGCCGTGTATGAACTGCTCACTCCCGAATGGACACTGAGCTCCACCACCTTCTCATTTCCCTCCCCATATCTCTCCTCCATCTCCAGGGAGCAAATCAGAGTCCGAGCACCCAGCCTGTGGATGGTTAATCTGCAGATGGGAGAGAGGAGTGAACATGGGGGAACCTTATCTTACATTTTAAAGAATGCAAACTAGGTTTATCTAACCTCTCCTATTATAGTTAAGTGCAGCAAAGATTTATATATCAGCTCAGATTTCAACATGCAAGTTTGTCACTATCACAACAGCATCAGTAACCTTCTTTCAACACTGCCAGATGAGTCTAAAACCAGCTCACTTACTATTTGCTATTATCGCTCTTCATTCGCTGGACATTTTGGGTGAATTCACCTTACCTTACCTTATCTTTGAATTCAACCATAAGCATAATATTTCCAAATGTTAGCACTTCTTCTTACCCAGTGTCCTCTGCAGGTTTGAGAGTGAAGTGGAGCTGGTTCTGAGAGGGATGACCTTCAAGGCTATACTGCATCGTCACACAGCCCTCTGCTACTTCTGAACTCTGAGAAAACATCACAGTGGTAGAAACCATGTTTGGTAAACTTTGTTAAAACTACCCTAAACTACCTATGTTCAATATTTTGCGTAATTATGAAAAGCAGACAAAAAAGATTTTTCTCCACTTATATAAGGTTTGCTTCATGTATATCTGTACTGTACATTTGTGTTAAATAAAGTTGTTACACATAAAAACACAGAGTGGAAGTAGAGTTAGTTTTTCTCTGCACCATGGTTCTCCTTTCCTAACTCCTTGCGGATTGTCCTTCACATCTTTCCTTGAACTCGTGACATGTTCCATCAGGGTCAAGGAATAGTGGTTAGAATAGAAGATTATTTGGACTTTCTTAACGCACCCCAGGGTTATTTGTTATTTTTAAAAATAAGAGAACCCTAGTGACCAAAGTTACATATTTCATGCGTAATTTGACAACCTGATTTAAAAAACAAACTAGTTAGGGTATTTGTTCACTTTGACAAATCCAGTCTAAGATGTTGAATAGGGATGACAGTGTGAAGAGATGCCGCTGCTCCTACCAGTCCAGTGAGCTGTGCATAAATCAGTGTCCTCTGACCCTGGAAAATTGCTGTGATTGGTGGAGAGAGAACAGTGACAGACACTCCCTTTGGCAAATCCCATGTGACCGAGATGTCCTCCATTGCTGGATGCAGAGCAAATCTCAACGACTGCATCACCTGGCAAAGAAAAATAAGTATTTACCTTTTGATAAGATGATCCATGATTTGATATTATTAGTTCTTTTTTAGATGATCAAAATTATCTTACTTTGGGTTGCATCTTGTCACTTCCTGTGATGAACTGAGCATGACCTCCTCCTTCCTTGGCCAACCCATTGATAAGAGCAGAGCTGGCCCCTTCCCCGATGCCAAAAGAGAAACACCTACAACACAGTGTTAAGAGTTTTACAGACAGCACTACAACATGGGACACACTGTGAGCAGGACTCTGTGGTTTCACCTGTGGGAACCTGAATTCTTCTTCACCAGATTGATCACTTCTTTGGTGTTGCACACCTCTCCGTCAGTGAAGACAAAAAGCTGAGGAGGAGAGTTTTGACAGGAGTTACTGTACATACCAGCACACCCAGTAACATTCAGATTTGAACATGCTTGAATAGAAAAAGACATTAGGAAGTCTATGCTGATATGACATGCATGTTAAACAATGTGAAGAAAAATTCTATAAATAAATAATTACATAAACAAATGAATTAATAATACAGTGTGTGGTGAAAAGGCAATTTCTGAATGAGTGAATTGATTTATTTCTACATTTATTGAATTATTTCTGTATTTCTTTGGGGTTAACTCTAAAAAGTCTTTGTTTGCCAGTATAGGAACAAACAGAGAAATAGCCTTTATTTTTTGTTGATACTGCTTTAATTAGAGTTACCTGTCTAGGTTGATTAGGAATGCAGGGCTGGCTGTAAATATGTTTGAGTGGTTCAAGGATCTCTGTTCCTCCCAGATCCGCCTGAATCGCTTCGACTATCTTCAGAGCCTCTTCTAAGCTCTTCTCACTGTACTCCACACTCTTACTGCCATCGCACACATTCATGTACACATGCAAACACACATTCACAAGCATTAACAACAAGGACAGGAAGAGATCTGTTGTGTGGATGTGAGGTGACTTACGGGAAGATGTGTTGAAAGCTCGAGCCAAAACTGTAGATGTTGAAGTAGCAGCCCATTGGTAAGCTCTTCAACAGGAGCATGAGAGTATCCTGAGGAAAGCAGAGACAAGATGGTGAAGAAAACTGTGTGAGAGTCACTATGAAAGGTTTGATGACAGATAAACTCGCTGAATACCCTTGCACTGGCAATTCGAGTTTCCGTTTGCTTGCCGCCACTCATCAGAAAATCCATACTCCCAGATCGATCCAGTAGGAGCACGAACTCTCCACATGAGGCGAGTGAAGACATCACAGACTGGGGGAACTCAGGGTACAGGCTCAGCATCACGACTGGATCACCCATCAGACTCCCTGAAACATAATTTATTCCAACGTGTCTGATGATGACGATGAACAACTCCCAATGTCGGGCAATAAAAACCTGACTAGTTTTCACTCACCAGGTTCAGCAGAGGCCTGTCCTGCCTCCACCACAGCAGTGGGCTGGTGAGCATCTTTGTAATAAATCAGCAGCTCAACATCTCTGTCAAACTTGTGTCCTGCAGCCAACTTGACCTGCAGTTCACAAAGCACACTCATAAATATCAACACAGTTATATACGTAGCTCTCAGTGCTGAGGAACAACCACACACAGCAGACATGGGAGCAGTCTACCTACCGTGGCCTGGGTCTGCTCTGTGTTGACGTACTGGAGAGGCTCCAGAGAGGAGCTGGACTCTACTTTAGAGACTGGACGAGGAGACGACACTCGGACAGAAAAAGACAGACTGTAGGGAACCAGAGAGGCTGGAACAGAGGTCACCTGCACACTGGCACCTTCACTACCTGTAAACAATATGAGTCAAATTAGAAATGCTGTAGATATTACACACTGAAATGATTCAAGGACTTGAGTCTTTGGTCTGTTGGACATTCTGGGCTACACAGCATAAATAAAGAAAACACAACATCCCAAAATATTTTACTGACCAAAAGACCAAAAACGTGTCAGCATGCTTACACAAAAGCTTTTCCTCATGTTAATACATCCATGACTTACTTTAATGCTTATACAATGGTACTTTTAGGTTTAGTAATTTAATGGCATTGCATGATTTATTGCATCACACCTTCAGTGCTCTAAAACCTTGCTTTTATTTCCTTTTCTTTTCCCTCAACCGTTGCTTGTTAGTTTGTGATTTTTATGTTTCTATTGCTAATGTTGTAAATACTGTTAATTCCTAAATGTTTGAATAACATGTTAATAAAATGTGCGTCTGTGCTTACAAGACAACCATGTATGAGTGTGAGCAACTGACAACCTAATGAACTGTGTTCCAGTTGTGTGTCCAAATGTGTTTTGGCATCCACACAGTTGTACAAACACCAACATGTGCATTTGGCAATTTCTGGAAATACGATAAATGAGTTAAGTAACTGTCTTCCTGGAACTATTGCATGTTTCAGTATTGGGACATACAGGTTTCAACCTGATTATGAAACAAATGTTGGTAAAATAAAATAAACCAGCCCATATCAAAAAAATTGTCCAATCTTATTTCAGACAAAACCCACATCAAAACTTTCATATGAAGACTAAACACAGAGTCAGTGTGGACACATCACATCTATCCCAGCCTCCTTACAAACTATTCATATTCAGAATCTGAAAACATCACATCACAATGTGATCACAATCTTTCTCCAAACAAGAATCCAGCTTGTCAGGGTCCCCGTTATTCGCTTGTGCACAGACCATAGACTGAATATAAGAAGGTTCAGATCAATTAGCATCCTATGAGGGAGGCCCAGCTGGCAGTAATGAGCATGTGGGACCATAGCTGTGAGAAAAAAACCCATTTGTTAACAATGGCGGCTCCCAAAGAGGTTAGTGTAAATGCTGCTGGAGCATCAGCTATAACAGAGCTGGAGAGTACGGGGCACCAAAAGCTTATCACGATGGAAAGAAGTTTTCGCTCTTTGGCAACGGTGAGAGATGAACAGACAGAGGGTTCATCGAATCACCTGCCAGATATGTCTTGAACGCATCTGCCTTTTCAGATGAAGCCTTCCCAGTTGGTTCTGTGTAACAAATGATCTAGTGCATCTACCTACTACATTATTCTAAGTCTGTCTTTTTGATAGGGTAAGAGTCACAAGCCTGTTTCTAAGGATTGGCACAGACTGTATATAAAGAATGACGCATCTCCACTACCTTGCACTTTCCAGAGATGAAGTCAAAATATCCCAGATACAAACTCTGCCATGATACACATTAGTAGCCAAATTCTGAGCAGTAGCAATTGAGGGATTAAGCCGCTGTACACTGATCTCACAAACTACAGGCACACACAGTGGGTATTCATGGTCTTTGAGTACTGCCAGTGTCATGAAGGTGAGTTTCTGAGTTTCTGGTTTAGTTTCAGGTGCTGGCTGGCCCTCCTACCTTGAGGTTGGTAGCGAGGGTTGAGCACAGCAGGCAGACAAAACCTCAGCCCGTCATCCGCCTGCACAGCCAGCTCAGTGACGTACTCCAGCCTGATGGAGGCGCTCTCTCCTGGAGGCAGACTGCCCACATTCAGAGTGAATATATCTGGACTCTGCTCGCTCTCCTCTAACAGGAAGGCCTGCTGACCGGAGCTCAGCGCATCATCATACTCCTCATGAGCCTGAGGACACAGACGACACATGTGAGCAACATTCTCTGTGTTTTACTTTAAGATCTGTGTTCTTTAAGATCCATCACTGTGAGTGAGACGTCACTGTCCAGCTCACCTGCTGTTTCTCCTTAACCACAGCTATAATCTGTGTCTGTCCAATCTGAGCACTGAAGTGACAGACAGCAGCGTCTCCAGGCAGAGGGAAGACAAAAACAGCCTCCAGAGGTTTGTCCTCCTTGTTCTCGTAGTTCAGAGTAGAGACCACTGTCGCCACATGGTCCCTCACCTCCAGCTCCACCTCAATGCTCTTCAGGGGAACTGAGCAAGAAACAGCTGATTGTTAGCAGTCCGTGGATGTAGATGAGAAGTAATCAACTCTGACAAACCAACCCATTGACAACCAATCTTTTCAAAAAATCTTGCACATGAAAGTACATAAACACAAATGAATTATTTCAACCATTACTGATGCTTGTGATAATATCATAGTGTGTTTAACATTCAATAAAATGAAGCCTTTACTTCTGTGATGGATGTTCTGATGTTTTCAGCTCTGCACTTTACCTGGTTCTTTCTGGATAGTGAGCAGACCACAGGAGTTTGACATCTTTCTGAACCTCTGCAACAGGGATCTTTGTACTGTCTGCTGTAGGTGAGTTATAAAATTCTGATGTTAGATACTCTGCATTATAATTTGATTTTAGGAAAAAGCCAAGTATCTATATTGCAGGAGTTACCTTTGAATTAAATCCAAAATTGTAGCTTTGTTCAGATCTATAAACTTAAATACACATGAACCCCTTGCTGTGACTATGATTATTACTCTGCTATCTTAGCTCTAGCAAGTCGTCCACTAACTGCTTTTTACTCTATCCAGAATGAGATTAATCAACAATACATTACATTAGTGCTGTGTTAGTGTAGTAAAGACAATAAAACAAGTACACCTACTTCTAGTTTTAAGCCTACCTCTCCTCTCTTCTTAGGGATGTAGTAACATGATGTGTCGAGCAAAACAGGAAATGACAGTCCTGCTGTTGCAACACTACATGGAGAAACCACACCCACCTCTTTCCAAATCTGGAAGTTCTGGTTTATGACTCTTCATTTGCACTTCTCATGGAAAATAAAAGACCACAAAATGACAGTATAGGTATAAATAAGGAGGCTCTGCATAAGTATAAATAAATACACAAAAAAATAAAGAAATACACAGGTCATGCTCCACTGAGCAGAGAGGGGAAGGAACTAGGGAGCAGAGAAGAGAGAGAGAAAGGGGGGGGGTCAGTAAATCAGACATCATTACCTCGATGCCTTTTAAAAAAAAAAAAAAACCTTAAAAAACATTGGCACATACTCCCTCTTTGCCAGCCACCTCTCCTCTCTTCACCATTTTTTTCTCTGCTCACCCCAACTGGTTGAGGCTGATGGCTGCACACACTGAGTCTGGTTCTGTTAGAGGTTTCTCCCAGTTAATGAGGAGGTTTTTTCTCTCCAGAGATGCCAAAGTGCTAATGTTGTCTGACTTGTCTGAGCATTATGACCCCAGAAGGGCTTGCATATAGCTTTTGAGTTATAGGTGTACAAACACTTTAGTCGGAAATTCTAAAAAAAAGCCCATCATCACCCAAAGGGTCACACATCTGTCCTGCTGTAAACTATGGTAAGTAGGTAGTCTAATCAAACTTACCCCAGAGGAGGAGATAAAAAGCTTCTTAAATATAGCACATGTGTATAGAAAATTAAACAGTGTTGTGACTGATGATGAAGGAAGTAATAATATAATACACTAAATTATAAAGTCCTAAAATCATATTGCACAATTCAATATGCAACATAAAGCAGAAGTGCAAACCTGCCTAACTAAAAACTAGTGTGTACAACAAGGTTACAGTTACAATACCAAAGTGCTCTTTTACTTAATTAATTATTATGGGGTTCTTAAATTAAACGGAATAATAATATAGGCTGTGGATGATGTGCTCTTCCGCAAAGGTGATCGGTGCTCTAAATAGTTCGGTCTGCCCTTCGCCTTGGGTGATCACAGTTTAATTTTAGTAGTTGGGAAACCTATGGGTGTGGTCATCAATACAATGCCACTTTTTACACTGTCAGGTGTGGCCGTAAAAGGAGGCATTCAATTAACAAAGAAAGCACCTTATTTAATGCAGCTTTCCCTTTTTCTCAACTTATTCACACTTCCCAGTCAACTGCCTGTTTCCCTAACTCATTTAAGGAGGCAAGAGTAAACCCTTTCCTCAAGAAACCCATCCTCAACCCATCCGAAGCAATTAACTACAGACCTGTCTCTCTTGTTCCCTTTTTTTCCAAAGCTCTCGAGTGAGCTATCTTTAATCAACTCTCTTCCTATCTTCACCAGAACAACCTTCTCGATCCTCACCAGTCTGTTTTCAAGGCAGGCCACTCAACTGAGAATGCCCTCCTTGCTGTCTCTGAGCAACTTCACACTGCTAGAGCAGCCCCTCTCTCCTCTGTGGTCGTTGTTCTAGACCCATCTGCTGCATTTTACATGGTGAACTGCCAGATCCTTATTTCCTCCCTTCAGGCTCTGGGTGTCTCAGGCTCTGCTCTCTCCCTGCTCTCATCCTACCTCAAAGACCATCATGTCTACTAGGTAACCACTTACTACTGGGGTCCCTCAAGGTTCTATCCTGGGTCCTCTCCTTTTTTCTCTATACACCAACTCTCTCGGCTCTGTCATTTACTCACATGGTTTTTCCTACCACAGCCACGCATATGACACCCAACTAATTCTCTCTTTTTCCCAATCTGAAGCACAGCAGCACGAATCTCTGCTTGTCTGACTGACTATCAGTGGATGTTTGCACTCCTCTTGAAAATCCATCTTGACAAGACCGAGCTACTTTCGCTTCCAGGGAAAGGCTCTCATAACCATGACCTTAATATCATCATCGACAACTCTGTTGTAGCCTCTACCCAGACCACTAGGAAACTGGGTGTGACACTCGACAGTAAACTCTCCCTTACTGCCAACATTACTGCAACAACCCGCTTGTGTAGATACATGCTGCACAACATCAGGAGAATACATCACTTTCTCACTCAGAATGCGGCGCAGGTTCACGCCTAGTCAAACACAACTCCCTCCTTGCTGGTCTGCCCGATAGTGCCATCTGACCACTGTAGCTCATCCAGAATGCAGCAGCTCGACTGGTCTTCAACCTACCTAAGTTAATTTACACTACTCCGCTCCTCTGCTCCCTTCACTGGTTACCAGTGGCAGCTTGCATCCGCTTCAATTTACTTGTCCTGGTGTACCATGCTGCGAACAGAGCGTGCCCAGCCCATCCAATACATGGTTATATCTTACACCCCATCTGCCCAACCTCACTGCCAGCGACACCTAGGCACTCAACAAAATATGTAAGTATGAATCATAGCCCAACAAATAATGTTTTACCTAAATGGAATAAATAAAACTGAAAAAATAATGTATTATCAAAAAGCCATCAAAATGATTACCCTGAATATGAGTGATTAAAAAAAAAAAAAAAGCAAATTTGTTCTGGTGAAAGGGAAAAAGAAAGTATCTCCAGATGATGAACCTTTGGAGGTGATTGGTGTGAGGTGAGCGTGTGTGAGGAGGACAACACTCCTGCATTGTTTAGACACACTAGTCAGTTTGGTTATTGCCACCTTTGTATTTATTTCGATGAAGCTATTTTTGAAATAGTCAGGCCTAGTTTTGTTATATTTATTTTATTTATTTGGTAACTTCTTTTGTTCCTCCTTACCCCATATTATGTGATTGTGAGTTCTGTTTGCATTTATAATTAAAATAAAAGACACCTTATTTGTCAAATCTCCTCTGACTCATCACTTGTTGTTGGTGTGATATGGTCCTTCTGTACCGCTAGTTCCATGCAGGGGATGTAACAATAGTTTTTTTTTTTTTTAATATTCAGCTTTTCCTGCATTTTTTTGAATTTTTGAAGTGTTTATCAGAAACTTTTAGGGTAGTGATGTCACTGCTTGATGACATCAACATGGCGACATGTGGCACAGAAAAATAAGCTATATCAGGCTTGAGCTACAATGGTTATCATCAACTTGTGTTTATTTTTGTATTTCTTCTTAAGAAAAAAAAATCCAATACAAACAAATATATACAAACAAAGAAATGTGTAAAAAATGTCCCCTATCAATGACATACCTTTGAAGCTTAAGAATCAGTCTTTATATCAAAGGGTCAGCTGATCAATGGCCCTTTCTATACCTGTGTCTGTGTTCTTTGTCTTTTTTGTTATTGTTATTGTCCTATTATTATTGACACTAGTAGATGGCGGTAATGCATCTCAACATTGGTTGCCTCCTGCCAATAAACCGAATAAAGAAGAAGAGCTTTGTCATGTAAGTCTATGACTTAAAAAAAGTACATTTTAGGGAAATAAAATTGCCGCCATCTACTGCTGTACTTCTCTTTCCCTTTTTTTTTTTAGAAGAAGGAAGAACAAGAAGTAGATGCAGTAGATGGTGGTAATGCACCTCAACATTGGTTGCGTCCTGCCAATAAACCGAAGAACTTTGTCATGTTTATGAATTTAAAAAAGTACATCTTAGGGAAATAATTTGAGCACAGCTAACATGGCGACAATTCAGTCCAGCCAGCCATCTCTCTCTACACCTTAATAATAATGTTATTTAAAGGCAGGGACAAAAGAACAACATTTAAATATGAATATATTGAAATATAATTTATATATTCATTTATATTTAAATATACAATCCATAAAATTGAACAGAAGACTTATTTTAGTTATGTATTGTTTTTATATTATAACAGTAAATACGGTCCTAAACCTCCTTTTACCTTTGGTAAGGTTAAGGCTTATGTTTCCCTGTATTTATTTTGAATTAAACAGCACAGTGAAACCATGGATGTGAAAGAAAAGGAACTTAAGAAGCCTGCATCTGCTCTCAAGAGTCATTGTGGCATTGACGCTGCAAGCTCCAAGGCATTGGAAAAGCAGAAAGGATCAAAACTATCTGGAAAGAACAAAGGTTTTGTATTCAATATGGTTTTAACGTGTGAGGTTGGAATTGTTGTTTTTTGTAATGTAAATATTGATTTTAATTTAATGTAAATACACTCGCCATTTTCACCTCAGGTACAAAAACCCAAGGAACTGCTCACAGCGGAGTCCAGATGTTGCCTCGGAACAAGCCCCAGCAGGTTTCAAACACAGAGACTCGGTCTAAAAACCAGCTTCGCATCAACAAGCTGCTAAAGTGGGAGGCGAATCTAAAGCAGCAGCTGATTGAGGTCCGGAAGGAGAACAGACAGCTGCAGACTCGCCACAATCGAGAAACTGTGCAACTGCAGCGTATTTTAGAGGTAGAAACCAATTATGCAGAGGTAGGTCGCTGTTGATTATGTTCCTCTGGTGTCTCTCATGCTCGTTGAGATTTGAATCATTATCAATTGTTATGTGCACGGTACTGTCAGTGACAAACAATACAGGTGTTGGTGATTTCCAATCCTTAAAAATTAGAATGCTTTTATCTGCCCCATGCATTCAAAATCTGCTCCCATGTATTACCCAAGTAAAAAAAAAATCCAGTTCTGTGTTATAAATTTTTATGCCATTCCTATTCCCAGACCATCACCAAATGCAAAAGCGAGGTCCACGCCCTGCAGACTTTGATCCATAACGCCAGTGCCTGCCGTAACCGCAATGCAGCTAAGCTCAAGCCCATGGAGGCTAAGTTGGTGGAAATAGATAACACTCTCAAGGAAATGAAGCAAGTCAGCAAGGATCACGACCTAGAGGAGCGTGAGCAGCTCACCCGCAAGTTGGCCAAGGTTACTATCGATCTGGAGCAGAAGGACAAGAAGATAGAGGTACAAAGAGAATGAGTGGGGTGGTCATGAGGGTTATGAGTCCAGTGTCTCAGCCACCAGAACTCAAACCAGCATCTGTAGTTAGAGCCCAAATATGTTGATTAAAACCCCTGAGGTTTTCATTGGTAATGTGCATTTTTATGATTTAATTTTTGTTATTTTTTTCCTGTGTTCTAGCAATTGGAGAGGCATATTCAGTTGAGCCAGGCCTGGTACAATCGCCAGTTAGCCAGTCTAAACAGAAGTTAAATGCCATGACTGCAACTCATCCAGGACAGTCAGTAAATTAAAAAGATTATTTAATATGAACTTTACCTCAAATGATATTAAACTCTAACTTTTTTTGGCCTTACTATACTCTAACTTTTTTTGGCCTTAATATACTCTTACTTTTTTTTTGGCCTTACTATACTATGACTTTTTTATGCCTATTTCACTTTGTACTCCCATAATCTCTCTCTCTTTTTCTCTCTCATTTCAGATATCTCTGACCCCAGGACCTCAGGACAACAACTTTTACCATTATTGCTTTTATTAATTACAATATTTCAGTAATTAAGTATTATATGAGGGATGGACCCAGTGGAGGTCGCCAGTCTGTCGCAGGGCTGACATGGAGGGTCAACACTCAAGTGTTCCCGGTCTCTCTCCCCTCTCTTTCTCCCCTCTCTCTTTCCCCCCCTTTTTCTTTGCTCACCTCAACTGGTCGAGGCAGATGATGCCCACATTGAGCCTGGTTCTGCTAAAGGGTTTCTCCCTGTTAATGAAGGAGTTTCTCCTCTCCACAGTCGTCAAAGTGCTTGCTCATTGTGGGAACATTTTGGTTTCTCTATATTAATTTTTCTTGACCTTCTATAGAAAGTGTCTTGAGATAATGTATATTATGATTTGGCGCTATACAGAGAGAGAAAGGGGGGGGGGGGTCAGTAAATCAGACATCATTACCTCGATGCCTTTTAAAAAAAATAAATACCTTAAAAAACACTGGCACCTCCTTGCCAGCTACTCCTCCTCTCTTCCCCATTTTTTTCTCTGCTCACCCCAACTGGTCGAGGCTGATGGCTGCACACACTGAGTCTGGTTCTGTTAGAGGTTTCTCCCAGTTAATGAGGAGGTTTTTTCTCTCCAGAGATGCCAAAGCGCTAATGTTGTCTGACTTGTCTGAGCATTATGACCCCAGATGGGCTTGCATATAGCTTTTGAGTTATAGGTGTACAAACAATTTAGTCGGAAATTCTAAAAAAAAGCCCATCATCACCCAAAGGGTCACACATCTGTCCTGCTGTAAACTATGGTAAGTAAGTAGTCTAATCAAACTTACCCCAGAGGAGGAGATAAAAAGCTTCTTAAATATAGCACATGTGTATAGAAAATTATACAGTGTTGTGACTGATGATGAAGGAAGTAATAATATAATACACTAAATTATAAAGTCCTAAAATCATATTGCACAATTCAATATGCAACATAAAGCAGAAGTGCAAACCTGCCTAACTAAAAACTAGTGTGTACAACAAGGTTACAGGTTACAATACCAAAGTGCTCTTTTACTTAATTAATTATTATGGGGTTCTTAAATTAAACGGAATAATAATATAGGCTGTGGATGATGTGCTCTTCCGCAAAGTGGTCATCAATACAATGCCGCTTTTTACACTGTCAGGTGTGGCCGTAAAAGGAGGCATTCAATTAACAAAGAAAGCACCTTATTTAATGCAGCTTTCCCTTTTTCTCAACTTATTCACACTTCCCAGTCAACTTCCTGTTTCCCTAACTCTCTTAAGGAGGCAAGAGTAAACCCTTTCCTCAAGAAACCCATCCTCAACCCATCCGAAGCAATTAACTACAGACCTGTCTCTCTTGTTCCCTTTTTTTCCAAAGCTCTCGAGTGAGCTATCTTTAATCAACTCTCTTCCTATCTTCACCAGAACAACCTTCTCGATCCTCACCAGTCTGTTTTCAAGGCAGGCCACTCAACTGAGAATGCCCTCCTTGCTGTCTCTGAGCAACTTCACACTGCTAGAGCAGCCCCTCTCTCCTCTGTGGTCGTTGTTCTAGACCCATCTGCTGCATTTTGCATGGTGAACTGCCAGATCCTTATTTCCTCCCTTCAGGCTCTGGGTGTCTCAGGCTCTGCTCTCTCCCTGCTCTCATCCTACCTCAAAGACCATCATGTCTACTAGGTAACCACTTACTACTGGGGTCCCTCAAGGTTCTATCCTGGGTCCTCTCCTTTTTTCTCTATACACCAACTCTCTCGGCTCTGTCATTTACTCACATGGTTTTTCCTACCACAGCCACGCATATGACACCCAACTAATTCTCTCTTTTTCCCAATCTGAAGCACAGCAGCACGAATCTCTGCTTGTCTGACTGACTATCAGTGGATGTTTGCACTCCTCTTGAAAATCCATCTTGACAAGACCGAGCTACTTTCGCTTCCAGGGAAAGGCTCTCATAACCATGACCTTAATATCATCATCGACAACTCTGTTGTAGCCTCTACCCAGACCACTAGGAAACTGGGTGTGACACTCGACAGTAAACTCTCCCTTACTGCCAAAATTACTGCAACAACCCGCTTGTGTAGATACATGCTGCACAACATCAGGAGAATACATCACTTTCTCACTCAGAATGCGGCGCAGGTTCACGCCTAGTCAAACACAACTCCCTCCTTGCTGGTCTGCCCGATAGTGCCATCTGACCACTGTAGCTCATCCAGAATGCAGCAGCTCGACTGGTCTTCGACCTACCTAAGTTCACTTACACTACTCCGCTCCTCTGCTCCCTTCACTGGTTACCAGTGGCAGCTTGGAATAAATAAATCTGAAAAAATAATGTATTATCAAAAAGCCATCAAAATGATTACCCTGAATATGAGTGATTAAAAAAAAAACAAAAGCAAATTTGTTCTGGTGAAAGGGAAAAAGAAAGTATCTCCAGATGATGAACCTTTGGAGGTGATTGGTGTGAGGTGAGCGTGTGTGAGGAGGACAACACTCCTGCATTGTTTAGACACACTAGTCAGTTTGGTTGTTGCCACCTTTGTATTTATTTTGATGAAGCTATTTTTGAAATAGTCAGGCCTAGTTTTGTTATATTTATTTTATTTATTTGGTAACTTCTTTTGTTCCTCCTTACCCCATATTATGTGATTGTGAGTTCTGTTTGCATTTATTATTAAAATAAAAGACACCTTATTTGTCAAATCTCCTCTGACTCATCACTTGTTGTTGGTGTGATATGGTCCTTCTGTACCGCTAGTTCCATGCAGGGGATGTAACAATAGTTTTTTTTTTTTTTAAATATTCAGCTTTTCCTGCATTTTTTTAATTTTTGAAGTGTTTATCAGAAACTTTTAGGGTAGTGATGTCACTGCTTGATGACATCAACATGGCGACATGTGGCACAGAAAAATAAGCTATATCAGGCTTGAGCTACAATGGTTATCATCAACTTGTGTTTATTTTGGTATTTCTTCTTAAGAAAAAAAATCCAATACAAACAAATATATACAAAAGACTTTGAGCCGTCAAACCCGTGCCTGCTAGAACAACACGACAGCCAAGCTAAACGCTGTAGAGGATAAGTTGCTGAACGCAAACGACTCTCTTCAGCACCTGAAGCGCCTCAGCCAGGATCACAACCTACTGAAAAAAGAGCAGCTTATCTCCCTGATGGCCCAGGTCTTGGCCAAGTTGGAGCAGAAGGACACGAGGATAGAGGTACAAAGAGGATGAGAGGGGTGGTTATGGGTGTGTAGAAATATAGCGTCTCAGCCACCAGAGCTCAAAGCAGTATCCAAAGCCCAAATATGTTATTATTATTATAACCCCTGTCTTCCTGTGTTCTAGGAATTGGAGAGGCATATTCAGTTGAGCCAAAGCTGGTAGCCAAAGGGAAATGGAAGTTCAACATAACGATGAACTGTATATGCCCAAAGCCTCAAAACCTCACCCAGGACATGCAGGTAAGTTGAAAAGACATTCTTTCTAGTTCTTGCTAAGATAGCATAGGGCAAGCTTGAAACCTCTAAGATGCCGTGATTGGCTTTCAGTATATTCATGTCATATCTAATTAACGGGTCAAACTAAGCATTTATGGGAGAGTTAGATGTTTAATATTTTTCACTTAGTGGTCACCGGTGATACAGAGAAAACTTAAAGATTGTTGTTTTATAGAAGCATTTTCGGAAAGATATTCTCAAATATAATAAAATGTTTTTAAGGATTCGAATGAACTGTCACACCTTTGCTCATGTTGGATATCAGATTATATATTTAATGCAGTTTCTGCTTTTCCTTTTACAGGATGAAGCAAGTGAACTACAAACAGCCCAGATAGGTAAGGCATAGAGATACAAAATAAAACATAACAAGATATTGTCTGAAACACAAATCTGATTCACAGCCAGCGAAAGCAAGGACATTCAAACTGATGGATCCACTGAGGCTCCAAGTCCTGTACAGTCTGATACTTATGGAGGACTTGCTGACGTATTGCGGTGAGCGTATTGCGTATTGTGTCACTTCCGGTGTTAGCTACTGTGTGTTGTATCGGTCTCTTCTCCTCTTCGTCTCTCACTGTACCCTTTCACATCCTAATCATTTAAGCTAATTCTAAGTTACTTTCATAGTTGTGCTATCTTGACTTGTCGCTCATACACCCCCTTGTCTCAGCGACTCGTTCATACAATCACTGTGAGCTACACACTACCCGTTAGCTAAAGCAATTTAGCATTAGCATTAGCAGTTAACAATGGCTTCTCCCTCTCACTCCCCTGCTCTCTCCTGCTCAGTGTGCTTGATGTTCAGTCACTCCTCTGCCTCTTTTAACGATAACGATACATGTGTTAAATGTAGCTTATTTGCCAGGATGGAGGCGAGGATGAGCCTTTTAGAGTCGCGGCTCTGCACCATGGAGAGTAGTGATCGAGTAGTGATGTAGCTAGCCAGTCCCCAGTAGCCGGTGCGAGCCACATAGCTGTAGCTTCTCCAGCCCCCCCCAGCAGTTCCCGAGCAGCCGGGAAGACAGGTCGGCTGGGTGACTGTGCGAAACAAGAAGCGTAGCCCTAAACCGAAGCCCCAGGTTCACCACCAACCCGTTCACGTGTCAAATAAATTTTCCCCACTCAGCGACTCACCCGCTGAGAAACAAACTCTGGTTATTGGCGACTCCATTCTAAGGAACGTGAAGTTAGCGACACCAGCGACCACAGTTAAATGTATTCCCGGGGCCAGAGCGGGCGACGTAGAATCCTATTTAAAACTGCTGGCTAAGGGTAAGCGTAAGTACAGTAAGATTATTATTCACGTTGGCAGTAATGACCTCCGACTACGTCAGTCGGAGATCACAAAAATCAATATTGATTCGGTGTGCACATATGCAAAGACAATGTCGGACTCCGTAATTTTCTCTAGACCTCTGCCTAATGTTTCCAGCGATGACACGTTTAGCCCCACGTCATCCTTTCACCGCTGGCTGTCGAGGTGGTGTCCAGATAACAACGTGGGCTTCGTTAACAATTGGAAAACTTTTTGGGGGAAACCTGGTCTGATTAGGAGAGACTGTATTCATCCCACTTGGGATGGAGCAGCTCTTATATCTAGAAACATGACAACGTTTGTTAGAAAGTCCACACCGTGACAATCCAGAGTTGAGACCAGGAGGCAGAGTCGCAGTCTTACACGCTTCTCTGCGCTTCTATTCAAACAGTCACCATCACAATGTCCTATAGAAACTGTGTCTGCCCCCCGACCACCTAATTTCTTTAAATCAAAAGTACACAGGAGAGGGGTGATACATTCAAACTTAGTCAAAATTAACACAGCCAAAACATCAGCTAAAAACATAACTATAAAATGCGCTTTATTAAATATCAGGTCACTAAATTCAAAATCTTTACTTATAAATGATCTCATTACTGATCATCAAATAGATTTATTATGCCTAACCGAAACTTGGCTACAAGACGGAGAATATGTAGGTTTAAATGAAGCAACGCCCCCGACCCACTCTAATACTCACATTCCTCGGAACACAGGCAGAGGTGGAGGGGTTGCAGCAATCTTTAAATCTGATCTATCTATCAACCCCCGACCAAAAGAGAGTTATAACTCTTTCGAAAATCTTAGAACCAGCCTCGTCCACCCAAGCCTGACGTCACATAAACCAATTAATATAGTCATCATTTATCGTCCACCCGCCCCTTACTCTGAATTCCTATCTGAATTCTCTGAATTTTTATCAGAACTAGTTCTTAAAACAGATCAAATCATTATAGCCGGTGATTTCAATATTCATGTAGATGTTGCCAATGACAGCCTTAGTTCAGCATTTAAATCAATAATAGACTCGATTGGTTTCACTCAACATGTGAATCAACCGACCCACTGCCTGAATCACACTCTTGATCTTGTCCTGACATATGGCATTGACATAGAACATATAACAATATTCCAACAGAACCCGCTTCTGTCTGACCATTTTTTACTTACATTTGAATTCAGAATTGTTAATTACGTCAATTCTGGACTGAAAGTCTATTACAGTCGATGTTTATCTGACAAAACTGTTCACAAATTTAAAGAACTGCTCCCCTCCTCACTTCCCTCTCAGCCATGTGTCAGTACAATACAAGAAGATTATCAAAACCTTTCTCCCACACTAGTTGATAACTTTGTGAATAGTACTGCAGCCTCACTAAAAGCAGCACTTGAAGCTGTCGCCCCATTAAAAAAGAAGAAAGTAAGTCAGAGGAGATTAGCTCCGTGGTGTAATTCCCAAACGCGCGTTCTAAAACAGACATCGCGGAAGCTAGAAAGGAAGTGGCGTTCCACCAATCGCCAAGTCTTCCACCTTGCCTGGAAGAATAGCCTTATAAATTACAAAAAAGCACTTAGAAATGCCCAAACCTCTTATTATTCATTACTAATAGAAGAAAATAGGAACAACCCCAGGTTCCTCTTCAGCACTGTAGCCAGGCTGACAGAAAGTCACACCTCTACTGACCCATCTATTCCTCTAGATCTGAGAAGCAATGACTTCATGAGCTTCTTCGCTAATAAAATTACAACCATCAGGGATAAAATCCACCACCTCCTCCCAGTGAATAACACTGATACATTGTCTGGTCCTGAAACCATAGCACCAGATTTATGTCTAAACAAATTTTACTCTATTGATCTTCCTGAACTGACCTTGTTAGTTTCATCATCTAAACCAACTACTTGTCAGCTGGACTCTGTTCCAACTAGACTTTTTAAAGAAGTCCTCCCCCTAATTGACAGTTCCATTTTAAATCAGATTAATATGTCTTTGCTAACCGGCTACGTACCACAGGCTTTTAAGGTAGCCGTTATTAAACCTCTGCTTAAAAATCCAGAGGTTTTAGCTAACTATAGACCCATATCCAACCTGCCCTTCATTTCCAAAATCCTAGAAAAAGCCGTTGCTAACCAGCTGTGTGGTTACTTAGATAGTAACGGTTTATTGGAAAAATTTCAGTCAGGATTTAGAACCTATCAAAGCACAGAAACAGCACTATTGAAAGTCACTAATGACCTTCTTATGGCATCAGATGATGGACTTGTCTCTGTCCTCGTCTTGTTGGACCTTAGTGCAGCCTTTGACACAATAGATCATAAGATTCTGCTACAGAGATTAGAACAACATATAGGAATTAAAGGAACAGCACTACACTGGTTTAAATCATATTTATCAGATAGATTCCAATTTGTTAATGTTAACAATGACTCCTCCATGCACATGCAAGTTAATCATGGAGTTCCACAAGGTTCTGTCCTTGGACCAATACTCTTCACCTTATATATGCTCCCCTTAGGCAACATTATCAGACAGCACCACATACAATTCCACTGCTATGCAGACGACAACCAATTGTATATTTCCATGAAGCATGATGAATCTAATCGCCTAGTTCAACTTCAGGAATGTCTCAAAGATATCAAGGCCTGGATGACCCAAAATTTTCTACTTTTAAACTCAGACAAAACTGAGGTTGTTGTAATTAGCCCTAAACATCTCAGAGAAACACTGTCTGACCAGATAGTCACTTTGGATGGTGTCAGTCTGGCTTCCAGCTCCACTGTGAGGAACCTTGGAGTGTTGTTCGACCAAGACATGTCATTTGACCCCCATATTAAACTAGTGTCTAGGACGGCTTTCTTCCATCTGCGCAATATTAACAAAATTAGAAACATCCTGTCTAAGCAGGATGCTGAAAAACTAGTCCACGCGTTTGTAACCTCTAGATTAGATTACTGCAACTGTCTATTAGCAGGATGCTCCATGAAGACTGTTAAAAGTCTCCAGTTGGTCCAAAATGCTGCAGCACGAGTGCTGACAGGAACTAGAAGGAGAGATCATATCACTCCTGTCTTAGCTTCCTTACATTGGCTCCCGGTAAAATTTAGAATAGAATTCAAGATCCTGCTCCTCACTTTTAAAGCCCTCAACAATCAAAAGAGCAACATTTAAATATGAATATATTGTAATGTAATTTATATATTAATTTATATTTAAATATACAATCCATAAAATTGAACAGAAGACTTATTTTAGTTATGTATTGTTTTTATATTATAACAGTAAATACGGTCCTAAACCTCCTTTTACCTTTGGTAAGGTTAAGGCTTATGTTTCCCTGTATTTATTTTGAATTAAACAGCACTACGAAACCATGGATGGGAAAGAGCAGGAACTTAAGAAGCCTGCATCTGCTCTCAAGAGTCATTGTGGCATTGATGCTGCAAGCTCCAACCCATTGGAAAAGCAGAAAGGACCAAAACTATCTGTAAATACGGTCCTAACCCTCTTTTTACCTTTGGTAAGGTTAAGGCTTATGTTTCCCTGTATTTATTTTGAATTAAACAGCACTACGAAACCATGGATGGGAAAGAGCAGGAACTTAAGAAGCCTGCATCTGCTCTCAAGAGTCATTGTGGCATTGATGCTGCAAGCTCCAAGCCATTGGAAAAGCAGAAAGGACCAAAACTATCTGTAAATACGGTCCTAACCCTCTTTTTACCTTTGGTAATGTTAAGGCTTATGTTTCCCTGTATTTATTTTGAATTAAACAGCACTACGAAACCATGGATGGGAAAGAGCAGGAACTTAAGAAGCCTGCATCTGCTCTCAAGAGTCATTGTGGCATTGATGCTGCAAGCTCCAAGCCATTGGAAAAGCAGAAAGGACCAAAACTATCTGGAAAGGACAAAGGTTTTGTATTCAATATGGTTTTAACGTGTGAGGTTGGAATTGTTGTTTTTTGTAATGTAAATATTGATTTTAATTTAATGTAAATACACTCGCCATTTTCACCTCAGGTACAAAAACCCAAGGAACCGCTCACAGCGGAGTCCAGATGTTGCCTCGGAACAAGCCCCAGCAGGTTTCAAACACAGAGACTCGGTCTAAAAACCAGCTTCGCATCAACAAGCTGCTAAAGTGGGAGGCGAATTTAAAGCAGCAGCAGATTGAGTTCCGGAAGGAGAACAGACAGCTGCAGACTCGCCACAATTGAGAAACTGTGTTACTGCAGCGTATTTTAGAGGTAGAAACCAATTATGCAGAGGTAGGTCGTTGTTGATTATGTTCCTCTGGTGTCTCTCATGCTCGTTGAGATTTGAATCATTATCAATTGTTATGTGCACGGTACTGTCAGTGACAAACAATACAGGTGTTGGTGATTTCCAATCCTTAAAAATTAGAATGCTTTTATCTGCCCCATGCATTCAAAATCTGCTCCCATGTATTACCCAAGTAAAAAAAAAATCCAGTTCTGTGTTATAAATTTTTATGCCATTCCTATTCCCAGACCATCACCAAATGCAAAAGCGAGGTCCACGCCCTGCAGACTTTGATCCATAACGCCAGTGCCTGCCGTAACCGCAATGCAGCTAAGCTCAAGCCCATGGAGGCTAAGTTGGTGGAAATAGATAACACTCTCAAGGAAATGAAGCAAGTCAGCAAGGATCACGACCTAGAGGAGCGTGAGCAGCTCACCCGCAAGTTGGCCAAGGTTACTGTCGATCTGGAGCAGAAGGACAAGAAGATAGAGGTACAAAGAGAATGAGTGGGGTGGTCATGAGGGTTATGAGTCCAGTGTCTCAGCCACCAGAACTCAAACCAGCATCTGTAGTTAGAGCCCAAATATGTTGATTATAACCCCTGAGGTTTTCATTGGTAATGTGCATTTTTATGATTTAATTTTTGTTATTTTTTTCCTGTGTTCTGGCAATTGGAGAGGCATATTCAGTTGCGCCAGGCCTGGTACAATCGCCAGTTAGCCAGTCTAAACAGAAGTTAAATGCCATGACTGCAGCTCATCCTGTCACACTCAGTCACCCATCCTCCCACTTCTCAGTCAGTCTCCCATCCTTCCACCTCTCAGTACTTTTCCATGGACTCCTCATCTGCCAGCCAAGCCACACCCTCTCACAATCCAACACAGCTGCTCCTCATCACCTGCAATCAAGCCCAGTATATATTCACCAGCTCCACTCTCAGTCAGTGCCAGATTGTTCTACGCCTTCATGCAAGACTTTCCAGCAGTTATCCCCGGACTGATTCTTCGTTGCCGACCCTGCCTGATCCTGACTATCCTGCCTCGTCCGAAACCGGGTAATCACCTCTGCCTTCCGTCCCTGACCAAGTCTTCTGCCTGTTGCTATCTGACCAAGTCTTCTGCCTGTTGCTGTCTGACCAAGTCGTCGGCCTGTTGCTGTCTGTATTGCCTGCCACCTGATCTGCTAAGAGCCGACAATAAAGACTGTTACCAACTGTCCATGCTTGTTGTGCTGCATTTGGGTTCCAAAACCATACCCGTTACACATCCAAGACAGTCAGTAAATTGAAAAGATTATTAAATATGAACTTTACCTCAAATGATATTATACTCTAACTTTTTTGGCCTTACTATACTCTAACTTTTTTGGGCCTTAATATACTCTTACTTTTTTTTTGGCCTTACTATACTATGACTTTTTTATGCCTATTTCACTTTGTACTCCCATAATCTCTCTCTCTTTTTCTCTCTCATTTCAGATATCTCTGACCCCAGGACCTCAGGACAACAACTTTTACCATTATTGCTTTTATTAATTACAATATTTCAGTAATTAAGTATTATATGAGGGATGGACCCAGTGGAGGTCGCCAGTCTGTCGCAGGGCTGACATGGAGGGTCAACACTCAAGTGTTCCCGGTCTCTCTCCCCTCTCTTTCTCCCCTCTCTCTTTCCCCCCCTTTTTCTTTGCTCACCTCAACTGGTCGAGGCAGATGACGCCCACATTGAGCCTGGTTCTGCTAAAGGGTTTCTCCCTGTTAATGAAGGAGTTTCTCCTCTCCACAGTCGTCAAAGTGCTTGCTCATTGTGGGAACATTTTGGTTTCTCTATATTAATTTTTCTTGACCTTCTATAGAAAGTGCCTTGAGATAATGTATATTATGATTTGGCTAATCCCCGTCACCGAGCACGAGCGGAGTCTGTGGAGGAGTTTTCACTCACATGTCAATATCATCGTCTCGTTGTTCGGCTGATGTCCTGACGGAGAAGTGGAAGACGTCTGTGCTGCAGTGTCTGTGGTGAGTAAAGTAATGTCTTTGATTTACGTGTCAGTAGTGATGAGCAGGTATCATTGTGTTTGTACCTGGCTGGTTAGCTTAGCTCCGCTAACCTCCAGGCAAGATACCAGCAGTAACGGCGATGCTAACGGGAGGGATGGGAGTTATTAACCCGACATGAAGCGTTCACACAGCGGAGAGAGGAGCGTTAGAGTTCATGGTGATAAATCTTTTAAACTGAAGGCGACTGTGTGTTTAGTGAATATCATCAAGTTAGATATCTAACGTTATGTAAAGTTGTTCAGCTCGCCAACCTATTTGGCTTGACTACGTTACTGTGAGTAACTTCAGTAATAATGTTTTATTAGATTATTGGTTCAGAAATAACGTTAGTGCAGCTGCTGCAGTGTGAAACTTGTTGAGCTGAACTTTATTTATGAATGAACAGTTTACCTACCAGGTATAGACCTCTTTTGAAAACTTACTAACAATTAAAGCAAATTATTGCACATGATGCATTACATTATATATGCAATACTTTTAATGTGAAAGAACTCCATACTGCACATTCATTGTAGTAGACTGTTTAATCCCAAACCATATTCAGATACATATTTGAATATCCACAGAATAAAAGGATACAGACTTTGTTTGAAAGTAACACGTATCTCTGCAATAATGCCATACTTTTATGCTTCCTGTCATTTTATTAGGGACAGACGAACCTGAGGGACACAGCTGTGCTGACCGTGTTCTGTCTCTTATGGCAAAAAAGAAAAGACAACAATTTTTATCTAAGGTTTATCAAATCAGAAAGTAAAAGATGAACATTGTTGTGATAGTGTTAATTTTAACAACCATAATGGATATAGAAATTGACTCAATATTATTATCATGTTGACCAGCCTGAAGCTGCCGATCTCCACCATGTTGCTGCTGCCACAGTGGATTCTGAGGACATCAGGTGTTGCAGTGCTTCATGAAATGAAAAAGTTATGTTAAAGGATGTTTTATGGTGGTGTGTGGAGATTATAATCACATCTAAACTGTTATATAATTACACATCTGCACTGGGTCTAATTCACTGTGAATTCCATAACAGGCTAAAAAAAAAGAGGTTGTAATAGTAATTCTGTAAGTCTGTATCACATGCAGCTTATTAATATTAACTTATTAAAATTACAATCAAATGACAAAACACAACTCTTTACTAAAGCTAGTTAACTTGCTTCAGACGTGTTAAATAAACGATGAATTACCACAATAACATTAAAAACCACTTGTGGTATGTAAGTATATGTAGTATGATTATATTAATAAATAAATCAATAGGTTTTGTTGTTGTAAAGTTTCTGGGTAACTTACCTCTGTTCGGTTCGATGTTACGACCGCGACCATCCTGGAGCAACAACACCGCAGCGCTAGCCGGTTAGCAGTCGCGGGTAGCATTTAGCCTAGCTCCTTAGCCTGAGCTAACCAGGTAACGATAAGCTCTGTGGGCGTGGCTCAGTTGTCAGTCTTCACTCGGCCCGCCTAGCGTCCACTCGCGCGCCTCCTTTTTGCCCATTTATGGGTTAGCACGGAACTAGGAGGAGTCGGGCCCCGGCAAGATGGCGCTGGGTGAAACGCCCACTACGAGCCTCATTTTTGCTCTTCAGAAACCAACGGGTGACGTCACGGACACTACGTCCCTCTTTATATACAGTCTATGTTTGCCACCCACCTATAAATCGAACAACGAAGATTTAAACAAATAGATACAAATAGTAAACAATGTGCCCTATATGTAACATGCCTTTGAAGGTTGATATCATAAGCTTATGATAGCAACATATCATAGGAACTGTGGCTGTTTAAGATCTGTAGATATCATTCAGATTCTCAGCAGATCAAAGAATCAAAGGATCAAAGGAATAATATCCCATTTTAGGTCTATATGTCAAAGTGCACCGCCTCTTATGACACAGGTACAGGAATACAAGCCCAAGAAAAAGTTTGTTATCTTTCTATTATCAACAGTTTTTATTATTAGCATTTACACTCCCAGTTGGTAAGTAATCATTTTCAACACCCATTACATGGAACAAAGAAGCAGAACTTTATCATGCAAGTTGTGAATTTTGGGTATATAATCTGAGAATAGCTAACATGGTGACAATTAATGATTGACAAATCCAGTCAGCCTTTATAACATTTAGCAGGAACATTAATACATACAGAATTATTTTAGAATTCCTATTGGTAAACAGAATAATGTCAATATAAATATACGTGTAATCTATATATTAATTTATATTGAAATATACAATCCATTTATGAAATTAGTTTGATTGACAGCAGGCTCATTTAAGTTATTTATTGTTTTTATATTATAACAACAGAAATTATGGTCCTAAAACTCCTTTCACTTTCTGTACGGTACTGTCTTAGGTCTTCCTATTTTATTTTTGATGGAAAAGCACAATAAAGCCATGGATGTGAAAAGGCAGAACCTCAGGACTTTTCAAAGATCGAAACTATCTGGGAAGGGGAAAGGTATTCTATTCAAAATTATTTAATATGTGTGAGGTCCGAATTGTCTTGTTTTTCATAATGTAAATACATTGATATTAATTCAATGTAAATGCACTTGCCCCTCTCACCTCAGATACAAAAACCAGGAGAACTTTTCAAAACCAAGGCCTGAAGGTGCTTCGGAACAAGCCCCGGCAGGTTTCAAACCAAAAGACCCACTCTGAAGAAGTGCTCCGCATCCGCGAGCTGAAAAACCGGGGGTTGGATGAATTGCAGCAGCTGAGAGAGCTTAAAAATGACAACAGACTGCTGAAGACTCTAGTCAGTCAAAACAAAGTGATACTGCAGCAGTTCCCCAGTCCAGACAACCGAATTTTTAAGGTCTGTTTTTGCTGTTTATGTCCCTCTGTTGTCTCTCATGCTAATTTAAATCAGAATCATTACCAGTCTTTGTGTGCACAGAACTGTCAGAGACAAACAATACAGGGGATGGTGGTTTCCATCCTTAAAAATGGGAAAACTTTTATCTGCCTCATGCATTCAGTATCTTTCACCAATTCTCCAGTTCTGTGTTGTTAACTTGATAGCATTCCCCTATTCCCAGACCCTCACCAAATACGTAAACAAGCTCTACGGCCTGCAGACTTTGAGCCGTCAAACCCGTGCCTGCTCGAACAACACGACAGCCAAGCTAAACGCCGTAGAGGATAAGTTGCTGAACGCAAACGACTCTCTTCAGCACCTGAAGCGCCTCAGCCAGGATCACAACCTACTGAAAAAAGAGCCGCTTATCTGCATGATGGCCCAGGTCTTGGCCAAGTTGGAGCAGAAGGACACGAGGATAAAGGTACAAAGAGGATGAGAGGGGTGGTTATGGGTGTGTGGAAATATAGCATCTCAGCCACCAGAGCTCAAAGCAGTATCCAAAGCCCAAATATGTTATTATTATTATAACCCCTGTCTTCCTGTGTTCAAGGAATTGGAGAGGCATATTCAGTTGAGCCAAATCTGGTTCAATCACCAGTTAGCCAAAGGGAAATGGAAGTTCAACATAACGATGAAATGTACATGCCCAAAGCCTCAAAACCTCACCCAGGACATGCAGGTAAGTTGAAAAGACATTCTTTCTAGTTCTTGCTAAGATATCATAGGGCAAGCTTGAAATCTCTAAGATGCCGTGATTGGCTTTCAGTATATTCATGTCATATCCAATTAACGGGTCAAACTAAGCATTTATGGGAGAGTTAGATGTTTAATATTTTTCACTTAGTGCTTAGTGGTCACCAGTGATACAGAGAAAACTTAAAGATTGTTGTTTTATAGAAGCATTTTCGGAAAGATATTCTCAAATATAATAAAATAATTTTAAGGATTCGAATGAACTGTCACACCTTTGCTCATGTTGGATATCAGATTATATATTTAATGCAGTTTCTGCTTTTCCTTTTACAGGATGAAGCAAGTGAACTACAAACAGCCCAGATAGGTAAGATACAAGAAATATCATAGATCATAGAGATACAAATTAAAACATAACAAGATATTGTCTGAAACACAAATCTGATTCACAGCCAGCGAAAGCAAGGACATTCAAACTGATGGATCCACTGAGGCTTCAAGTCCTGTACAGTCTGATACTTATGAGATTGTGCAGCTGGATGAGCAGCTGGAGGAGGACCAGGAAGATGAGCAGCTGGAGGAGCATCTGGAGGACCAGGAAGATGAGCAGCTGGAGGAGCAGCTGGATGAGCAGGAAGACGAGGAAAAGCAGGAGAGCCCTGTAAACCTGGTATGCCATTGAAATATTGTCCCGTGTATTTTCAATTTTTTCTCAATGTATTGCAGAATATAATAATTCTAAAGCATATTTCTTTTGCTCTGAAGACTTTTCAGATCTATCATTTATGTGTTTCTTCTGTTGTCTAATAGGCTCTAAGATGTCTCTAAGATTCTGCTTCATACTAACAAAGCCTGTTTATCATTTCAGTATTGTTGTGACCCAGTGCAGGAGTCTTTGGATACTGAGACAGAGGATTCTTCAAATGTCCTGTCAGCAGAGAGTCATGTTGAGGATCCTGCTGTTGAAGAGGAGAGATCATTGTTACCAGTGGCAACCGAGGCACCGCTGGTGTTCCAGGAAAAGCAGAAACCACAGAAACATGAGGAGTCTCTGAAATTACTCACTAAAGCCAAACAAAACTATACATTCAAGCAAACTATAAATAACCTGCACAAAGGACTACCTGCCTACAGATGTGAGTATGTCAAGGACCCAAAGAAATCTCCAGCCGTCAGGAAGTGGACTTTTAAACCTCATCCAGAACAAACATCATCTGGGAAACCCACACAAGATGGAGCATGCAGTTCTCTGAACCTCGGACTGACAAATAAACCAAAAGACATTGACTAAACCTAACTCCCTAAAACAAACGGATTGTCACGCACACAAGGCAAGGGAGAACCCAAAAGCACGCCAACAGACAGTCTTAGTGTGGGCAACGTGGTTTATTGACCGACAGGCAGAGAAAAGACAGGCAGAGGTCAAAACCAGGATATCAGTCCGTACAGCAAACAAATCCGAAGGGGCAGGCAAGAAGGGAATCCAAAATCCAAGCGGGACAGCAGTCAGGTCAGGAACAGGCAGGCCAGAACACCCTCCTCTAGGGGGAGATGTACCTGGAAGGAGGTTAATGGCACAATCGTAAGGGCGATGTGGAGGCAAAGAGGTGGCCCGGGCCTTGTTAAAAACCTCCTTAAGATCCAGATAATCCTTAGGAACTTTTAACAGGTCTGGAAACTCAGAGGGAACAGTCAAACCAGAGGCAGGTGACAGGGCAGACTTCAAACAGATAGCGTGACAATGAGTACTCCACTGCAATATAGTTCCCGAAGACCAGTCAATGTGTGGATTATGTCTCCTAAACCAAGGAAATCCCAAAATGACAGGTTGTTGTGGAGCATTGATCAGGTGAAAAGAAAGAGTCTCAGTGTGATTACCTGAAATGGTCATTTGAAGGGGAGTAGAGCGATGTGTAACCCGGAAGAGGAGACGACCATCCAAGGCTGAGGCGTCGATAGGTTCCTCCAGAACCACCTGACCAAGACCCAACACAAAGGATGTGCATGTGTCAATATCGCAAAAGATTTGGAAGCTGAGAAAACTGTTGTCAGTTGCTGTCATCGGACCGCTGGAAACCCCAGATTTAATTTATATTTGATATTTTCTTCCGATTAGATAACATCTTGTGGATTAGGCAATAGTGCAATATGTTATTCTAATGTATAAAACAAATATTCGAACGAGTTGGAGAATAACAAATGTTCCAGATGACCAAAATTCACCCCTGAGTTAAAAAATACCATTTTCTACTGTGATAAACACAGGAAGCCATGCCTTAATAAACAGTCAGCTTCATAAAATTTGAAGGTGTTTTTTCTTGTCACTTCTTTTAATTCTAAGAAGGTGATTGTGATGAAAAATTTGTATAAAATTAGTCAATAACAAAATTCACTACTGATTATAAGAGTGTAAAAAAGTGGTTTATTGTGAAACTGTGGTTATTATTTATTGGACTACTGTGGTGGGGCAAATAAGACTATAGCAGCCACCATGTAATGAATGAGAAACACAGATGAAATGATACATTATACATTAAACAGGACTGGGATGGGACTCAAAATCTGAACTGTTCCTTTAATGTTCTATTAATTTCTTGAATTGTTATTATAACTAATTTCATTAGCCATATTTCTTTACCTCTTCTATACAATGTTCATATTATGTTTTACACATCATCCGGATCCCTACATTGTAATTTTACTCTTTACATCCGTGAGGGTGGTGCTACAGCACTCAAACAGAACTCCCTCCTCCCTCAGTTAAAAAGGGGTTTGCATCATTTTGAAAATGAAAATCATTCAGTATTGTTCATCAGGCTTTGACATATTTCTGTGATAGTGAAAATAAAAATAAGTGTGTTGGAATATAATTATGGTTTTCCTATGCTGGAACTGCTGGAGACAGCAGTTACCCATTCACCATGAGAACCATGCACCCTAACTTTGTCACAGCAGATTCTGCTCTCTCTCTGGTTAGATCAAAGATCCCACTCACATATTATTTAGGCTAGAGGTTGGAAGAGAAATGAACCATAAAGTCATCTGGATGTAGTCATGGCAGATTAGGAATATGAGTAAAGGGCAGCCACTGTCATATCGCTGCATTTCAGACCTGGGAGGATTGCCTGACCTCCAGCCAACTGGAAGGACTGTTATCCCTTTTCTTTTGATATGTTAACCCTAGCATACTCACATTCCTCTGTTCACCACTGCAGGAGACTGTATGAGCTGCCTTTTCATAGCATGCAGATATGCTTTGTGAAAAAAGAAAATATGACAAGCACACAGTAGGTTCCTTTTGTAAATTTTTATTGAAAAATGAACATATTATTTCATAATCACACAATCCCGAAAGCTTCTTTGTGGAAAATATCTTTATAGCAACAAAATGGCACAGTATGGCTGGCAGGTGAACATCAATTAAGCATCAAACGTTTGCCACATATTCCAGTGCAAGCTCAGTTTGTGCAGGGGAAAGATTCTGTGCAGTGCAGACAAGGCAAAATAAAAGGGGGGAGTGAGACCAAATAAAGCACAAGTAAAATAAAATAAAAATGTAAAATAACAAATAAAAAAGCTTGTCTAAAGATTTTCTTTTTTTCTTCAAACATTAAAGATAATGCAATAAAACGTATGTGAATCATTGCTGAACTAACACTGGCAAAAATAAAGTAGTAAAGAAAAAGAGATCATACTTAATATAAGCATGCTGTCTGCTGCAGCCTGCTGTTTCTTTATGGGACTCTCAATTGAGGCGTGTTTTGTGTTTTTCTTTAATTCAATCCCAGGGGGCTTGAGACTGAGACTTAATGGTCGCCTGGGAAGGTTTGATGTCTTAAAACAGAATGCTCAGATAATCAATCCACAGATTCTCTATTGGAATGTGCTCATGAGGTAACAGTCATGCCATTAAACAACCACACACAGGATCCTGAAAAAATTTCACAATGCTACCTGACACGATTGATGACGTCATCATTATAGCTCATCGCGCATCTTTTCTCCTTTAGGTCTGACAACTCTGCCGATATAAAGGATGGAGTTGGTCTTGTTGTCCTTCACCAAAAAGATGAAGGGATGATCCACGTAGAAGAGTTTAGGGTTCTTCATCTTTTCGGTGCCAAAGATGCTGGTGTCGAATGGATTTCCTTTAACGTCCAGCTCCAGGGCCGAAGCATGGAAGACGCTGGAGAGGTAGAGGTCCTTCTTTCCAGAAATGTTGGACAAGTCCGCCTTGGCTCTGTCTACAGCCTCGGTTAGCCCGAGTTCAGCCAGGTGTTTCTAGAGAAGACAGAGAAAACGGATATGCTCAAAACATGGTGTTCAGGTGATGTTTTTTCATGTATCTATGCTTGTGAGAACCATCATATCAACACTTACCTGCAGATTATGGCTGACTTCCAAAGAGATCTTGGGAAGAGAGATGGCCACAGCTCTGTTCTCCATCTTGCTGAGCCAAGTGTTAACCTGGTTCCTGGTCAGGAGTTTCTCAAGGCGATTCAGGGGCTCCAGGTGGTAGGGCATGATGAAGATCATGGAAGCCTGCTTCTGGCCCAGAGGCATGTTCAGAGCATAGATACGGTTCTCAGTGTCATCGTAGAAGTCGTACAGACCTGTGTGAAGAGCAGTCAAACAAATAAAATATTTCATTAACACTCTTCTTGAGCCAGACGATAATAACCAGCCATGATGGAGAAACTCACCTGTACGATGCATCATGGGAATCGCAACGCTGAATGAGCGAGTAACCAGAAAAGCACGACTGTCCACCATTTTGTCATGGAACTTCTCATCCCAGTGAGCTGTGGGACAAAGATAAGAAGACTCTGTTACAGCTCGGATTTCATTCAGTCATGATCAGAATTGTACAAACTTGGCTTTGAATCAAAGAGATTATGTATACTTACGCTTGAAGAACATGGCGTTGACAATCATAGCTCCATCTGGGTTTTCCATGTCTTTGGTGACCTCGGGAAGCTTGCCATCAGTTGACTTTGCCGCCCATTCATTGATGGAGTTCAAAGCGCTCCTCTTGTCACGGAAGTTTATTTTTGAATGGTCGTAGTTATAGTGCTGTTTGCTGCTTTTCACAAAATCATCAGCAAAGGAGACAGAGCTTGGGCCGTAGAGGCGGTTATTGATCTTCCAGGTGGTGTTGCGTGTCTTGGCATTGCTCACCTGGGAGGAAGTCACATATGATATGAGAAAATATAAACTGTGGGTCTATTTTGACGCCACTTGAGTAGAATAACAAAAGATTAGAGAAAATATAACATGTTGATTATAAGGTTCAATTTATGGTACTTTTATATCTGTGTACCTACCTCAGAGAGCAGCTCAGACAGTCCTGTGTGCAGATGCTCGTCCTTTAGCTTTTCGGCACTGAGGACAGTTTTGACCTGCGAGGCAGTGGAGGACTTTCCACCGAGAGCCACCATCCCCAGTGAGGAGGCCACCACCACAGGAGAGATGAGGATGTTCTCTGTGTCTTCCTTTTTTGCCATGTTGTGGTAGAGGCTAAAGAATTAACAAGAACAATTTTTGGGGCGTTTTCTAAAGAAAACAGTGCTTTTTCGAGTGCATCCAGACAACTCTAGGTTACACATGTATAGTCATCATTTTATAAATGATTATTGTCAGATTTACAGACCTGAAAGCCAAGTTGGCACTGTTGTCAGCCAGCATAATAGCATGGCTGCTCAGCTTCTTGTCCTCTGCAGAGGCCACAAGGGTCAGCAGACAAAGAGCTGCAACGTTAGTCACCCACATCCTGTCTGTCTCTGAATGCAGCTGTAGCAGCCTGCAAAAAAGAGTTAGATAAGTGAAGATTACTTAACTTGGATTGGTAAAATCAAATAAATCATGTTGTGAGTAGCATGCATTACTCCATGGAGTGTGTGTGAAATAAAAAAATATTCAGAACTATATATATTTTTTAAATCTACTGAGTAGAAAGAAGTATGAAGTTGCGAGGACAGAGACTGGGATGTGAAGTTGTGGTAGAGGCAGGGCAGGGCTAGCTCTGCCCACACAAGCTTGGGAATGCTTCGAATTTGAGGCAGACATGTTCCCCCGCCACGTCAGCAGCAGCTAGAGGCCCAGCCACTGTGTAGCTCTGAGTGCAGCTCTGTGAAAACTCAAGGCTATATCAAGATGGCTCTCAATTTTCCTGCATTTATTGTAATCGATGCAAACTTTTCTACATCTGCACATCTGATATTGATTTTAGGGCATATTCCTCCAAAGCCTGTGGAAAGGATCAGAGATCACTGTGTTTGATTCTGTAGTAGAACTCATTTCCCAGAAAAAAGTCTTTACCTACTTCACACTACTTCACACTGTATCTAACTGATCTCATAAAACAAAGAACCTTTCCTTTTTCATTTACAGCCATCAAACATTTGAATATGCTTCCAGTTGGGCTTAAAACTTGCACAGACTTTCACTCTTTCTCCTGAGGTGTAAACATTTTTATTTTGAGCAACCAGTCATGTCAACATTAAACTGACTGTGATTTAGATTTTGTGTTGAAATTTCAATGATGTGTACTCATAGATTTCTCTGTATAGCTGGTTGTGTGATAGAGAGGTGTTGTTGAAATAAGCTGATAAATGTGGCATAAATCATCTCTTCTCATTTTGAGATCAATGTTGTTGTGCATTGTCCTTGTTTAATAACGAATAACTAGATTAATAGTCTTAAGACTGTAATAAACCAATTTCCCTGATATGTCTCTACACATTTCTGACTTCAATCCACCACTGCAGAGATACATTGTCTTCATCTCTGTGCTTGAATACTTGTGTTACAACATATATTACTTTTGCATCATGTTAGGATACCTTGAGATGTTTTGATGTCTGCGATTTTCATTCTGAAAGACAAGAGGTGTATGTAGTAATCTCCACAGAGCAGTCAGTAAAACATTATTTATGCTCTGATTGAAACATTCTGTGACATCTGATTCCTCCGTCTTATTTTCCAGTTATTCATCTGTCAGAATTAGAAACGTCCAAGTTGAGGTTATAATGCAAGTCTGTTCTGCTTGTTCACATTCACACACAGGAAATGTTTTCATTGGCTGTGGTGTGTGACCCAGAAAAAAAGAGTTTCATCCAATCAGATGTGCCACAGTGGAGCAGCACTGATTTCTATAGGAGAGATGAACCTCCCATCTTCAGAACCGTTACAGATCCAGACTAAGATTGGGCCCATAAATCAAACTTTTTTCATTGGACATGCACTTAAATATATTTGAATGCTCAAAATAGCAGTGACCAAAATAGCAGTAACATGCGGGAGGCTAAATAATATGATAATCACGCTGGAATAAGTAGAAAAAGGATTTTAACCTCTATTGAGTTGTTTTCCTAAAAAATAAGTCCTGTGAAATATGCAGGTCAAAAGCAAGAAAAATAGCAGTAGATTTCAAACTGGTTAAAATGGAAAAATGCTGGACTGAAACTTTAAACCTGAAAAACAAAGCAGCGCATTCATCTTCTGCTCCCTCCTGAAAAAAAAGACCATTATCTTCCTTCCTTACCTGGCACAGATTCACTCTATGTGTCGCCTCTGGGCTGTGTCCTGTGAATGTGATGTAACTGCAGTTCCGTCTCCTGCTCTTTATACCCTGTGAGAGAACTTTCTAGAAGTGGGAATGGGATATTCAAATTAGGGGTGTCTGTGTTTTCCTCAGGAAGTTGGAGCTGGGACGTCCCACAGGCTGGAATGAAAGGGGTTGGCTGGAGTTGAATTCCTCAGCACTGGTCTGGACTCAGCTTTGAGACTTTTGCCACAAGCGGCTAAAAAGAGAAAGTCAGAGAAAATCTGATTGTGGATCAGTTGTGGTTTGCTGATGTGCAGAAATAGTGCTCAGCCTTCAGGTCCTCACACTCTTTGCTGACTCAATCTCCAACTCTACTTTCATCACATTGAAAAGATTAAGCTGAGCTTCAATATGAGTTGTTTGAATGCATGAGAAATCAGATAATGTGGAACGTTCAAGTTGTTTTTTCAGCAGTTGCAACTTGTGTGAGTGTGTGAGCCTCTTTAAAGACACTCCCCCCTCTGCACTCTCATTAGATGGGACACCAGAGAATGGAAGCAGTATTTAATTGTAGTACAACTTGCTGGATTTTAAATTAAAACATCCAGAACGTCAGATCAATCACTTGCATTTATGTTACTCAGAAGTTGCAAAGTTGCAACATCTCGAGCCCAGCCCCCGTTCCCACCCCCGTCCCCGTCCCCACCCCTGCCCCCACCCCCACACTGCCACGTTGGTCCTTCTCAACTGCTGATTACAGGGTGGATGAAGTATGGGGGTGTTGAGGAGAGCCCCTGTCGTAAAAAAATAAAAAAGCCTGCCCTGACCTGACCAGGACCTCCCATTTCAGTTGATGCAATATTGCTGTAAATAAAATATAGTAAGGATAGAGGCCCAAAGAATATAACCCTGCTCAGTCTCAACTCTTGTTTTTGCTGCTATCCTACATCTGCTGCTATTTTACTTATCCTGTGGATGAACATTACTTCCTATGAAATATTTTGCACTTCTCAATTATTTTTTGTGCTATTCTGGTTTGCAATACTCACACTCTATCTACCCTGTTCCTTTTCACTGTGTACTATGTCGTGTTATCAGGTCACTTGAGGTCATGTTGTGTACTTATATATTTTGTCTTCTTATATGCTTACGCAATGGATTAGAGAGAAACAGCTTTTCCATCCAGTCTTTGTCCTGTACATATGGCCGAATTGACAATAAAGTTGACTTTTGGTTTTGCCTAAAGACATGAGATTGATATTAAATCACTGATAAACAGTGTCAGCCGTAACGAAACATCTTTATAAGGAATCTACAGAATATAAGTATAAATGTGGCAGAATCACAAATGCTGTAAAAGGACAAAGCAAGACTGTAGATGGATAAGTTAACACTGTGTGTTTTCACAGAGGAATTCCATCAATCTCTTAATCCCCAAACTCCTCCTCTTTTACAGCTCTCAACAAACTGTCCTGACATGCCAACGGATGAGTAACTTGCCTTTTTTTTTTTCAAAAGAGGTACCCAGAAAGTTTGACAAATGTTTGAGGAAACATAATTTCCAAATCTAAACTCCAATATCGAATCATGTTGTAAACTCCCAGATGTTGTTAAACGTTAGTCATATGCTGGGGACATTCTCATAACTAATACATTTTGACTTTGTGAGATTCACAGAGCATGTTTGCAGCCTCTTCCCTGCTGTGGGCGGGGTTTAAGTCAGTCTGAGAAAAAAAAACAGGAGCCACAGCTGTGAAATTCCTCAGCTTGTGGAGAGTGGGGGGTATTTCTGGGTCAAGCAACTCTGGTCAAATCCCTAAGAACACTTAATCTCCATTTAAAAAGTGATCCTTTCATTGTGTTCCCTGAGAGGTATAAAGGCACAGACTTAAGATGGGGTAAGAAGAGGAAGCTCACGAGCAGGAGACAAAAAAATGATATCAAGTTACAATAAAAGGAACATACATTTACTGCATTGTCATGTTTGCTTAACATGAAAAGCTCCTATTATATGCAGCATTAGTGCAGACATGATGTTACTAGATATATCTCAATATAGTATGTGTACAGTATGTGTTTTGCAGCACTACAGCAACAAAAGAGAAAGGTTAAATCATTTCACTCATAAAAACAAACAAAACGAGGCTTTGCAGTTGACACCTCATCAATACGTGAATTAAGAAGTCAAAAGAGTAAATGACAGCACAATTTAAATATTCATAAAAATAACTTGTAAAAATGATTTAAATATGCCTCATAATATTCATCATATTGGACATACTAATAAGAGGAAAGACATCATGTGCTGGATGTGGGAATTTGTAAAACAAACAAACATTCTACATTGAGAACTGAGAAGTTTTCCACCAGTAGAAATGTGTGCTTGTGTGCAAACATTTTGTGTTTTACTTGCATTACTTGCATATTTTCAAAGAAAATAAACCACGCCACAAATATAATTTCATTAAAAGATGGAAGATCAGTTAAAAAAACTCAAAAGTATATTTTGAAATTTTGTTTTAATTTGAATGTAGAGTGAAGATGCCCCCTGGTGGAAAAAGTTTCCTAACCCCAATTGTTCAAGTTTGTATTGTTGCTTTTTCAGCAAAGATGTTTTAAAATGGAATAAAATGCATTTTTAAATCAGGATTCTTCTTAAAATCCAGGTTGCTGCAAGTTTTTATATTCCACCCCAAATATGCATAAGAGCAAAACTGAATTCTAAGAGTTCTGCAAGTAAAGTAAAGACACCCACAAACTCCTGTATGGTTTTAGGGAAGCTCTATAATAACTTATTCTATTTACAGTATATATTTATACTGTGAATATCTACAATATTAGAAGAAGTAGCTGCAAAAAATCTGAACTGTGAGTCAGACATAACTTGTACAAAAAACTGCCAGCAACTGTATTGTGGAGTAAGAACCACTAGATGGAGTAAAAACCAACCAGATAAATAACCACCACTGTATGTCACTGTCACTGACTTCTTCAGAACAAAAACCTGATACTCACAACAGATATTATTAATTTGTGGGTACGCACATGCAAACATCATAAAGTTACACGCTTGGTAAAGCGTGTAACTTCAAGGAAAAAAGTGAAGCTGCTCTGTTTAGAGTCAGTAGGAGGAGCTCTATACACAGTGATAAGATTGGTCTGATGTTGGTTACAAATATTATGTTGAAATTATATTAATTGGTCTGGTTTCCTAATTCCATCATATTAAATAAAAGTTTTCAATTAAAAATTCATGAGCTAACTGCTGAATCTCAACATTAAGGCCTTACTCTCTTATCCTGTGGGATAGTTATTCATACATGTATGCGATATAAACATGCATATTTCAGATGCATGCAGTTCTGTTCACACCAACTCCTTAAAAGTGAGTGCTGTTCAGATTTCTCTCAGGAGATTATAGAGGCCTTTGAAAAGATTGTACCCTCCTGCCACATTCCAACAGGCCTTCAAAGTCAGAATGTGCTGTTGTGTTGGCATTTTCACAATAACACAGTCAGAACTGCATTTTAAAATACATTCTGTCTCCTCTCAAACGTTATCAATCACAAGCATCTCCCTCCCGACCCTGGCTGCATCACGTGACACCACCTGCACAGGAGACCCCTACCAGCAGTCCTCCTCCTTCCTGCCTGTGGATGCTGGTTGGCATTTTAAAATGAGAGTTCAATCCAAGAACTCGGCAGCTGGAGCTTCTGATTAGTGCAAACCTGTGGAGAGAGGAGCAGGGAGGCCCAGGTCAGCCACATCAAACAGGGATATAGCACAGGAAATATCCTGGGAGGATCATTTCCCCTGCTCCCCCCACCTGTGGATGGAGGGACATTGTCAAGGTGTGTGTATGTCTCCGCGTGCATGAGTGGCTGCAGGGTTGTGAGGTTGGAGACGTAATCTCAACATTTGTTTGACTTGCTAGATGTTTGATCTGAATTTAAGAAATCCTGTAAAACAGCATCTACGCTTCAAGCACTTCATTTCCGTCAGAATGACGCTTATGAATCAGGCAAAATCATTGCACTGTTTCCGTGGTGATCAGTCTGAACCCTCCCTTCCTTTAACTAAAGCTCCACCTCCATTTGACATGTTCATGCTGACCAATTAAATGAAGCTCATCTGAAAATGGTTGAACACTTCGGACACTGTATCTGTGTGAATCATTTCACACATCAGAGACCTGCTGACTAACTGTCACTGTCTATGATGATCACCAGGGTCACACTAAGTTTCACTCCCTGCTCTCTGGTGCAAGAAATGCTTGAATGTGTCTGTTTCTTTGGTGCTGAAAAACAACGATAGCCACCATGAAACATGATGAGCTAACAATGCAGGAATAATCAAGTCTCACACAACAAACAGGAAACTAAATACAACACTCAATACTGTCTATACGAAATCGCACTTTAACATGAGCAGTTGGGGGAAAATGAACCTCTGATGTTCAGGAGACTTTGTCCATCTAATTCACCTTAATTATAATCACTGTAGTCATGCTTTTTTTCGCTGTAATCTTGCCAGTGGCCATTTTTGGACAGCACAGCACTGTCTGGATTCGCAACTCTAGGAGGGATTCAATTGTTTGGTTTTAATTAATCATTTAATAGTGTAAAAACAGGAGGAAACATCATCGTTGAAAGCTGAGACTTACTCACAAGTGGTTGAGCATGGGTGTAGGTGGCACTTTGTTTCCGAGGGCTCTCTCCCCTGATTGCTACAGCACAGTCACTGGCTACAAATAGGCCAGACAGCAGAGTTCTTATCCAGGATATTTTGAATTCATTTTTGTGGATAGTGGAAGGAAGGGAATTAACGAGATAGCCCATCTAAAAATCCCGAAATGAGCTTTATTTAGCTCAGAAAAAATGTCTCGCCTCTGTAGTTTGATCCACATTTATTTTGGTAGGGGATTGAGACATTGCGAGATACTTGTGTCTTTCAGTTAGATAGACAGGAATTTATCCCAGGATTTTACATCTCGTTAATTCAGAAAAACACACAACAAAATGTTTTTTTACTCATGAAAATCCAAAATTGTATCAATAGTTCAGAAAAACGAAATTTTTTCAGAATGAATTATCTTGTTGATTCAGTAACGCAGCAGATTTTTTTATCTCATTAATAACCGGAAAATGTGTCGTTAATTCAGAAAAAAATCTATTTTTTGAATTAAAAAAACTTAATTCAGAGAACTTCTCTTTAAAAAAATTAATTAATTGCGAAAAACAGATTTTCCTTAAATTGAATGCAGCAGGCTTCCGTAGATACCTGCTCACTCCTCAGACACGCTTGAAAATAATTGAATGTTGTCGCGTTCACGGCCCATCGGATTTTCTGCTTTCGCTTAGGGAAAAACCAACCGCTGATGGTAGTTCAGTGGAGTGGCCGGGACGTCTCTCCGCGCGTGGTGCTATAACTTTGTTACAGGACACCGGGAGGTCACTTTGAGAAATGAAAATACACCACAACAATTTTTAAATCCACGCGGTTGAACGGCGTGACCGTGAAGGCCGCGGTGGAGTCATATCGGGGACGCGCTGCTCGCTCCCTCACTACGGGAGGGCTGGGGCTTAAAGAGCGACCCCCCCCCCCCATCTCACTCGCTGCTCCCACCCACCCTCAGCGTGTGTCCGTGCCGCTGCCACACACACACACACACGCTTCTACCCGCAGACAGCACCGACAGAAGGAAACCGACCCGGGACGCAGTGAGGACACGAGACGGGAATTCTCGTAGCTGACAACCGTTCGTCCGGCTCCGTCTCCCCCCTCCTTTGTTTTCGGTGTGAAACTTCCACCGTGTCAGCAGCCTCGGGAGCTCCACCGGTGAGCCGCTCACCTCCACCCAGCCTCGTCCCGCCCGTCACTTCCCACCCGGGTTGTCCCGGTGTGACTCTCTGCTCGCCGGGGAGAAGTGGCAGCAGCCCGCACACAGGTGAGCGTGAAACACAGTTACTACACCAGCTCCCACCGCGGAACACGCTGGTGTAGTTGTCTTTATGTGGCACTTTCATCTTTATATGAATTAAATATACATGGAAAGATGTTCACATGTTAGTCTTTGGGGCTTTTGCAGCCGGGCTTCATTCTCTCTCCGTCTCATCCCTCGTGTCTGTTTCTTCCCCATCGGTCGCTCCTCATCTCAGCAGCTAACACTTATTGGTGATTGCTCTGAGCTCCAGTTGACATATGACATGTGTTTACATCCCACAGTTATGTAAAGTAGTATTTTAAAGAGATAAGAAGTTGTTTACTCAGAGATTCAATCAGTGGATGAGTCAGGAGACTGCAAGGCTGTTCTCTTGTTATCACTTTCAAGGATTCAAGGGTTGTGTTGTGGAGTGCAGTGCGCTGAATATTGCGTTGTTGAAGTCACTGTCTTTTTCAGTACAGTTGTCTATATGATCCTGTGTTGGACATTGGCCTTGAAGTGCAAATTACAACAACAAATAACCACAGCAAACAAGAAAAGGTTCATGTAAAGCAGTCAGCTGTTTCCTCATTTGAAAAAGATTGGCCAGTACATCCAGTGATGAGCCTTGTCGATAGCAGGCTGTGAGACGTTTTGTGATTTTACGTTGTGTTGTCTTTTTTAGTCATTGTGTTTTGTGATGCACTGTTTTGTTGTGTGATCTGCGATTTGCACTTCAAGGCCACCCTAGTAAAGAGACAGGCTCATTTCCTGATAGCAGCCATGACTGTGATTATGCAGAGCATGAGAATATAAATATAACTCTTTATATTCAAACTGTTCCTATTTCAGCTGAGGATCTTTGAGGAAATGTTACAAGAGTTGACATTTTGAGGTTGTCTGAAAAAATTCTAACATAACATACATGTCTACATGTTTCTTCAAATTTGATGGGATTAGAAAAGATTATGGGCAAGGTTATGTGCAGCCATGCTGAAACGACTTGGGGTTGTGTGAGAAATGCTTTAAAGATCACTCTTGATTTATACAATTCAAGCGAAGCGGTCATAAGGTGGTCTGACTTAATATTGTCTGTTTCTTTCAGTCTCAACTGAGGGTCTGCATAACAGGCATTTTGTTAATGACCTTTTTGAACTGCAACTTGTGCAAAGATGCTCTTAGAATAAAAATATCAAGCTGAGCATAATATGCCCCCTGTAAGAGAATAAATTGATGATAAAGAAAGATATAATAGAACAGTGGAATGTGGTGCACTGAATTCACAGCAGCAATCCCACTCACTGGTTCCCAACTCTTTTACACACAGCAGCTTTGTAGATGCATTTCTCCACTGGATATCTTTTCTGTTGTGGAGCTTTATCAGAGACACAATAGTTATACTGGGCAGGGCCTCCCTTTGCTCACAACCTCAGTTCGATGGCATGAATTACCCAAGACATTGCAAGCATTCCTTTGAGATTCTCCTTCATGTTAGAGTGATTATGTCATAACATTTCTGCAGATTTTACAGTTGCTCATGAAAGCAGAGATTTACTTTGGGGCATGATACGTTATTGTGCTGGGAGTAGCCACTAGAAGATAGTAAATCATTGCCATAAAGGGATGCACATAGTAACATGACATTCACACAGCAACAATCGTCTGTAGCATTCAAACAATAATTGGTATCAAAAGGGCCAAAGTGTGCCAAGAAACCAACCCATCAGCCTGGACTGTTGTTACAAGGAAGGTTGGGTCTGTGGCTTCATTTTGCAAACACTGTATTCGAATCCCATCATCTATAGCCTCAGTAGAAATCCATATGAGTTGGACCAGGCTACATTTTTTTCTGTCTTCAACCATCCAGTGTTGGTGACCCTGTTCCCACTGTAGCCTCAGATTTCTGTTGTTGGCTGACAGGAATGGAGCCTGACATTGTCCTCTGCTGTTGTAGACCAGCCTCAAGGGTTAAGGTGTTGTGAGATGCTGTTCTGCTCATCACATTTGTAAAGAGTTATTTGAATAACTGTAGCTTTTCTGTCCTTCCCAAACAGTATGACCATTGAGGTCATGCACTGAACCCCAGATATTGTCCTGAAATTATCTGGAGGGGCTGTGTCAGCTGAGTCAGACATTCTCAGAGAATGTCCTAGTGCACCCATGTCAGAATACAGGAGGATACTGTCAGGAGAATTCACAGCAAGTGAGTGGGCATGTTGATGACTTTTCTAACAGTGGGACATATGCAGAAATGAAAAAAAAAAGAATACAAATATCTCAAGATGAAAAATAGAAGCCATACATGTAGAAGACAGCAAAGAATATGTCAACTTTGAAAGACAAGAATATTTGAGAGCTTTTAGTGATAAGGGCCGACGCTGGTGTCTATGTGCTTGAAACAAAAATGTGATTTTCGTGGTGGAATTTATACATAATGTCCTGCCTTCTGTATGCTCTACCCAGTTAACACCCCTTCCATGAACGCCCTGGAGAGTCTTGTTATTGCGAAGGCGTCTGACCTGGACAATCTCCTGCTGCGTTATTTATAGGTGAAAGGCACCTATACCTGAAAATGGCTTATGTTTGATGTGAACATTTACTGAAACTCATGACTTGTATCTGCATGATTTTGTGCTCTGCACTGCTGGTACATGAGGGATTGCATGAATAAGCAGGTGGTATTCCTAAAAAACCTGCTCAGTGAGTTTAGTTGTGCTGTTGAACAGACATGCAGAGTTGGGAAGTATTCTTAAATAACTGCTTCCAAGTAAGTGAGTGGGCATGTTGATGACTTTTCTAACACAGGACATATGTAAAAAGGGAAAGAAATAGAAAACAAATATCTCAGGATGAGAAATGCTGCTTCTAAGCTGCTATTTAAGAAACATACCCAACATTCATCCTATGATAGATATAGATCAATATCTGTAGGTTATTTACTCGCTTCATATATCAGAAGATCTCAGATGATCAGTCAAACGAGTGGAGAGTTATCCAGAGGAAGACTTGTATGCTTCCCTGTAATTTTCATGCTGGCTCACTGTCACACGGTCATGTCTTACTGGCAGACTTGAACTGAACAGAGCCATTGTTATGATGTCCTTAATATCTGTGATTTTATGTCAAAATGTATGTTGTAATATCTTTCTGTTGATTGCTACCCTGAAGCAGGGAAGTCAAGACCAGTCCTCAATTTCTCTGTCTCACACCTGCATTCAGCTTCTCTGCCTTTATCCAGTAAGGATAATGAACCTCCACAAAGAGCTGGCACACTTTTGAAAACATTTGCTATTCATTTCCAGCTTCCACATGAAAAAAAAATAAAATTGATTTCTCAGTGGTTTCTCTGACTGAAGAGGGTTTGTAGAGCTAGATTCTGTTATTGTTCAGGAGTTGGTGTATGGATTTTATGTGTTGTGGAAATGGATGAATAAAAAAAAAAAACAGATGTTGAAGCACACAGTCATTCACACAAAGACGCCTTGTTTCTCAATGTTGAAAAGAACAATCTTACACAACAAACTGACTGAATATAGAATAAAATCAAATGATTGCACCTTTTTATCTGCATGTGATAACACAGGCTTGGTCAGTAACTTTCAGTCCACAGCTTTCAATATGTCAAAGATCAGAGTTGACTGGAGGACTGAGCTTAGATCATCGATTGTCCAAGAAAGTCAGAGCCTCGCCTTTTCCCCTCCATGTCAATCATGCTTTATATTTGCGATGCATAGCAGATCCTGTCACTGTGGACAAGTTCACTGTTCTACATGACACGTGACGGCCTCTGTCTCTACTATGGTTTGTCACAAATTGTTGTGAAATGGGCACCATCTGTTAAGAGCCAGACAGAATATATAGAAAGCTTACTTTTCTGTGCCTCACTTTATCTGTACAAGCAACATTTCCAGGGCTAATTACCATTAATTAAACCCCCATAGGAGCGTGAGAGGGTTTGGTTCACTGTCTTGCTAGTTGGCAACTAGAGCTGTCTTCAAAGCCCAACACTCAGACAAACAGGGAGGTGCACAGTTATTTTGTCAAAGCTGAGGTTCCCCTTTGAAAGACAGCAACAATACCTCCTTGGCTGGATAACAGGTCTGCTTATTTTTCTTTCATTCTTAGTGATATTCCCACCATCTGATATCCATCACCACAGAGTCCAAACATTGACCTCTGCAGCTGAGAAAATGTAAATTTTGAAACATGAGAATGAGCCTTTCTAGTTTTTCATATCTTCAGTGCCTCAAGTGTCTCTGCATTGCCAGTTATTATTAACTAATCCTTTGCATGGTATTTCATGATGTGAGCTCATTTCAGATAGGCAGTTCTATGCTTGTGTTGACCAATATTTTATCACTAGGGAAACAGTTTTGTGTAACCATTACTGCAACAGAATTAAAGAAAACAAATGTTCATGTGAAGAACACAAAGCTGAGTTTTTTATCTCAGAAAGCCAAGTTCACTGTGGTGGCTCCTGCCTCCTGGGCTCAGACAGCCGGTACAGGAGAGGACAGAGCTTGGTGTAATGTCAACACACAGATGGTGGTGAAGAGCCCTCATGCAGACCTACAGATGGTACCTTTATAAAACATAACAGTCCACCCACCTTTTTATTGGCCCCTTGCTCGTGACAGCTGTGGTTGGAAGAATTGTTGTCCTTTTACTGCATAAATGTATATAAAGATGGACAATATGACAGCTCCAAAAAGTGAAGCAAAATAATCTTTATTGACCCCTGACATATTTTCACACAAATAACTTATTGAATAAAGTGGTGACATTTTATATCTTTAAGGTGAAATTCAATGTAACAATATTAATTTCTACAAAAAAACTCATCTGACCATCTTTTAACACCAGATTTCAGCAACAGAGGAGGAGATTGTGACCATATTTTCTGCAACTCAACTTGTTGGCTGAGGTGTGATGTGGTAATTCTAGTATGTTCTCCTCTTTGCCATGAAAAACATTCAGACTGAGTGAACTGAGCCAATGGTTTTGCCTATTTGCTCACACAATAGAGCAGTGCTTCTGCATGCCACGGATGTCTTTGTCAGATATTTGCTTTTCTGGCCACGGTATCAGCACTACAGTATCACCTATGATTAGGAACCAGCCCCAGAGTACTTTTTTCACAGCCCTAACAGGCTGACAGGCCGGGGGGGGGGCGGTCAAAACTCCTCCTGCCATTGCTCGGTGTTTCCAGGTTGAGTGACGGGAATGACTCAAAGTTTTCTGTCGGGCAGCACTACAATCAGTGACAGGCAAGGCATGTAGCTTTCATTACAATCACTGATTTCACTACAACAATCTAACTGCCCAAAGAACTAATCATTAAAATCACCTGAAAACCTGAATGCTCCAGGCCTCTATGAAACGTAATTACACATATATGTTTATTTGTGGCAGGAAGCAAACAACACTGATTGATTGGCACAGTGGTTTCTTTTGACAGGCAAGGGGAAGGCATTTGTGAAAGCAGTGAAATGTATATTAATAGAATGCTGTTGGGTCTTTAACCTATAGAGGGATCTGCCCAAAAATTGGATCTTTATTTTAAAAGTATTTCAAGTGTTTTGTAGATGTAATTGAAGGTATATCTGTTGCCTGTATACACATTAAAAATCCGTTATGTACATGTGTAAAGATGGCCAATTTTTGGCAAGTATCCAAAAATATCTGCCAACTTAATTTCATTACCACATTACATTACCCATTTATGAACTGTTTGGAGATTTAACAAGTATGTGCTTGGATTGTTTGAACTGGCTGTTTAATGGAAGCTGCTGACGTAGTTCAGAAGCTTCTTGCGTCGCTTTCTTTAACTGTCAAAGATTTAATGATCAGCAAGAAGGAACATCAAATCCAGCTGAAAGTGAGACCATAAAGTTGTTTAAAAAAAACCTTTTCATATAAAGCTTGAATATGATACAGATGTGGCTGGTAATGGCACGCAGAAATTAGCACTGAAATTAGCATGAAATTAGAAAGAGGCCATTTTTATATCCCCTACTCCCCAAAACTTTTTATCTCCCTGTCTTTTCGTTCTGGCCTTCTCTCTCACCCAAGACGTCTTTTAGAAACAGAAAGTAGGCATTAGGAGTATTCTCATCCTTGTCCTTTATCAGCTCAAAATATAGATTTACTATTTATTCATGGTATCACAGGTGATGCCTCAGTGGAGAAGTACTGCTTTAACTCTGCCAAAAACTCATAAATCAGTAATGACCCTCCCAATTCACAAGGCACCATAAAGTTCATAATACGACTTTATTGTTTTCTTTATCTAGATTAATTTGACAAGTTCTGTCCCTGCAGCCAGCTCATACTTCTCTATTAAACCAAATTTGCTTCTCTATCAAATCCCCTTCTCTAACCAAACCTTTCTTCAGCACTTGGAGGTGGCTTCACACTCGTATGTATGAGTATACTTATTATCTTGGGATGAAAAATTAATTATATATCCACACGTCAATTGATCCACTAAACCTTCAATTAGTTGGATTTACTTTTATTCTCCCAGTCATTTGTTTCATGCCCTAATAATGGAAATTAATGACAGTCATGGTCCTTCCCCTTCCTGTTTTCAATTTTCATATTTTAAGATACTGATGGCCTGTGATTATATTATTCTTTTCTTGGATTATCTCTGCCCCATATTTTCAGATTGATGAGTTTGTCAGTCTAATGAGCAGTGAGATGAGAAGTGTCAGATTGTCAGTACGTCCATACACCAGCACCTTGCCCCCAATTATCCTTATTTGATTTATTTGACTCTGTCAACCAGTTTGCAATGTCTCTGCTCATTGTTTTATTAATTATTCCCCATTGGCTTTGAGCTACAGCTGCAATGCTCACTACCCTGCAAGGCACAAACTAAGGAATAGCTCACCCAAAAATGAAAATTCACTCATTACCCACTTACCACTATGCTGATGTAGGAATGGGTGGTGTTTAATGCCACAAAAGACTTTTAGAGTTTTTGGTGTAAACAGCGTTGCAGTTTTTTGCGCACACACACCGCATAAGCCCTCGCCCAAGAGATGAAGACAAGATCAGTGAGAACTCGCGATAGCTGATAGCTAAATTGCAAGTTCCGGTAGCATGTAAACATAAATGTGCAGCCATCACAAATTTATCTACGTAAACTACTGTGAAAATTGGCACAAAAAGCCACCAATCATTCTCTCAACAGTGAGTTGTTTGTGCTGAATCAAGCTGTCCATTCTCCTACTTATCTGTTTAACTATTACATTAATGCAGTGCCTTTTTTTAAACCTTGTTAATTTCATAGAGGATTAAAAGATAAAGTTGTTCAAAATGATTGGTTTAATGGGTTCTTTTAGTTTCAGAAATAATAGTAATTATATATGAGCAGGAAAGACATAAACACCCTTGTGAGTATTTTACAGTAGCCCTCTATTCTCATTTGTCAGGGCAGAATGTTCTAGCACCAATGTCTCTCAACAAGTGTGTGTCAAATACTCAACTCTTCTTATTTTCATTTTGCTGTCAAAAGCTTTGAGATTCATTTTTGTGAAGGGGAATTTTGAGGCCCAGGTCATTTGTGCAACAGATGCCTGGATTGACTGGATACATAAATCAAAAAAATATGCTCTACTCTCTTTCTTACCATGTGGAACTTTGATCTATGTCTGACGCACAAGGAAGCTGATGTTTTCATCAGTATCCTAAATTAAATTCCTTCTACATTTGCAATGGCTATCAATAGACATGTTGACATGGAAACCAATATCACAATATCAACCAGATTACGACAGTAGTAGCAGTAAAATAGACTGCCATGTAAACAGCATTTTGTGAATTCCTTTACCCAAATAAGGTAATTCCAAATCGAATTAAGATATCGTGAATAATCTCACTAATCTCTTTTTACAGTCATCCAGACTGGACAAACTAAACACCTTTTGAGTTTTCATAAAAATTGAAGGCTACCACATGTTTGGAAGGGGAGGGTAAGGTGAGGGGTGTTCAGCTGCAACATGCAAATTCACCACTAAATTCTACACACTGAACCTTTAATATAGACATGAGTTATAGTCAGACTATGCTCTTTAACATGTGAATATGAACCGATTATTCTATTAGCAACTCATGGAAACATCATAGTAAAAATATTGTCTCATTCAAAATAAGGTCAATAGTTTAAATATTGCTCTCCATGTAAAATCGTCAGTGACTGGCGCAGCTGACAGGGCAATTCTTGGGTGGTTTGTGGTGTCAGACTCAGGATGAACAGGAGCTGAAAGCATGAGTCTCTGCTACACACCACACTGAGTCATGGGAGCAATAATGTGATTTGGTCAGAATTATGTCGATAACTTGGGCTGAAGTGATAATATATATGACTGCATTAAGGATTACTGTTCATGGACACTTGCTCAATATTGTTTTTGGTGGTTGATGCAGAATATTTCTACATGAATTAAAAATTAAAACAAATCCAGCTCTAGATGAAAAAAAACAAATATTTGTGAATGCACAACATGCAATACTTAAGACGACCGAAAATATGTTGAATGCTACTTTTCTGAACCTGCAACTGAAGGGTTCTGTGCTACTTAACTAGGTGATGTTTAATCTCACCAAGATTACAAGGAGTAAACGGATAACTTGATTTAGAAATGTACAATGTAAAATCATTCATCTGTTCACAGAGGGTGAGGCACTACATCGTACTGTTTACAAGACTCTTCTGACGTCACAGTTGAATCCTCTGCTCCTCAACTCAGACGTAGTTGAAGAGGGTATTAATTAGTCTGTCATCACATAATGATGGGTGTAACTTGTTTTGCTGATTTATTTTCATTATACAGGTAGAAGAATCTATATAAGAGTTTCTTTTAGAGCCTGAGAAGACAGTTAAAAAATAAAAAATAATTGATTAGCAAAATGAGTCTAGGTAGCACATCATTTTTCTGATTTAATGGTTGTTTTATAACCTGGCATGGTTTAAGGAGAGCTAGACTGTCCCTTTTCTTTGTACAGAGCTCTCTTTTTATATAAAAGTTAAGTAAGTAGTCATATAGTGATTGTAGTTTCTCCCTTTCCCCTTTTTGTAATAATAATTATAATAACATACATTATGCAGTCTTCCTGGCCAGTAAGAACATGTACGTATTTGTTTGGTTTCCCAGGAAACTCACTCGGCTGTTTCTCGTGGCGATTGGGTTCTTCCTCATCATCTGTGCTTACCTTTGCTCGGACTCTTATGTGAATTATCTTTAGCCTCACAGAACAGTCTTGTTTATAACATTGTGTTTATTTTTAATTCCTCTTTAAACTATAAATATTTAAATTGAATTTAGTGCATTATTCCATTGGACATAACACAATAAAAACTGTATTCATGGCCGGATTGTAAAGGTTTGCTGTTATAAACACAGAAGTGTTGTATTGCAGTGCAGAGGAAGTGGCAGGATTTACTTCAGAAAGCAGCAACAATGGTTTGTTTAGACTAAACAGCAGAAGAGGTGGGTAGTGGGAGCTATCGAGAGTTCTGCCTCAGGGATGATGGATCTTTCAGGACTTAATTTAAAATGTTGGCAAGTCTCTCTCGAGTGAAAGCTTTCGACTGTCAGTGCTGAGCTAGCTAGAAACATAGTTCTGATGTAATGACTAATTTCTTGTTATCTTGTGCTTTATCACCGATGTGTCATTTTTCAAGTCCCTCACAGGCATCTTCTGATGCCACATGGTTCAGTTCAGTCTCAATAGCGGTTTGTTACTGTCCATTGCAAATTTCAGAGCAGATCATTAAGATATCATCAGGAAAAGATGAAATGGATGCCCATTTTCCAAAAAGTCAATAGATTCCTATAAATGCACTGCAGATAGATATTTGAGTGTTGTTTCTTTTCTTTTGTTTATGAAAAGAGTACTCCATGCTGTTTTTGGAGTCCATTAGTGACAGTGGAACCAAGGTGTTTGTATCTGTTTTCTTGCTATATTGTCTATTAACATACAGAGAACAATGAAATATCACTCGACAGTGTCGCTACAATAAAGATTGTGTAGCTTGGAGTGTCACATTGTTCAGTTCTGTGTTTACGGTTGAAATTCATGAGTGATGTATGAACCAGAACATCTACCAACACAATCTAATTGAAGAATAAAAGTAAATAAATAATTGTATTGAATTTAGAAGTGTCCATTCATCCATTTTGCTCAGTTTACCTGATGTTTGGTCGTCACAGCAACAGGCTGGGGAGAGGAATGTTGAGAGTGATTCTAATGGTGTTCCCAGGCCAGTTGATATTTAATTCTACCAGTGAGCTGTGAGTCTACCCTGGGGTTTCCTCCCAGTTGGGCATGCCCAGAAAAAAATTCAACGAAAGGCATTTCCTGATAAGATGCCCAAACTACCTCAACTGAACCCTTCTGACGAGAAGGAGTGGCGCCCATCCACCCTACGCACAGAACTAATTTCAGCTGCTTGTATCCGCAGTCTTTTTCTCTCAGTCACTACCCAGAGTTTATGACAGTAGGTGAGAGTCGGAACATTGATCGACTGATGGATAGAAAGCTTGGCCTTGAGGCTTAGCTGCCTCTTCACAACAACACCTGCAGTACTGCCGACACTGGCAATTGCAAGCATGTAGTATTGGATTTCATGATATGTAGTAGGTGTTACTTTCATTTTATCCACTCTGTAAATGACGGGATTTTAATGACAGTGTAGAGGCTAACTAAGAATCAGTTTTTAAAAATAATTCAACTATTCCTTTTAAGTATCTCTTATTTGTCACTTGTGGGTTGGACAGTTCTCTGCTGCTTGGCCTTTCCTTCAGTTCCCTGGTCAGAAGAAGACACCGCTTTCTGCCAGGGAATCTGCTGAAACATTTCCTCCCCTGCAGACTGTTTTCCCTCGCCGGGCCTGTTGATGAGAGGAAATGAGGCAGCAGAAAAGAAGATGACAACAGCCATTTAGGGGGGTTTTCATACTCCCAAATTGTTGACCCAAGTTGGACAACTTGTGACAGTCACAAATGTCAAGGAAACTGCTGTTCCTGTTTTTGTTGATATCACTTGTGACCTGTTTCAGTCTTGAATGAAAATGTAGATGACAGAGTTAGTGTGAAGGTTAAAGGAGAACCTTAATGTATTTATTATAAAACCTGATGTGCAGCTAATATGTTTTGTGTTTAGTCGTGATCAGATTTTCAGCTCTTCTGACTTGGGTTTTTTGTGTCTAAGATTTACGAGAGACAGATTGTGACAGTGCAGCCCACTCTCCTTATGGTGGTCCCATTTCTACACTTGTGGTCAGAGGTGTCACATGCATGTTTGCAAAATAATGCTGCAGTCTTGAATTCATGTAATGTTTTGTTATGCAAAACATCACTTTGCTTTGCCGATTCATTGCAGTCTCTTGAAGTATTTAATGTTATTGTGTATACTACGGGTTATTAGCTAAGTAGTTTCTGCTGAGACTTTGTGCTGATAAGGAAATTAATAGCTGCACTTCTCCAGGTTTGAACATTATAATGAATCAACAAGTGACAACATGACAGTGCAGAAAGGGTTTGTTACTTTGCCTTGATGAACGGAGGCTCAATGTGTCAACTGCTCGATTTGTTTTTCTGTCGTAAAGGTGTGTTCGACGTGCCCAGACACACATCCATATTCACCTTCTGTTCATTTGGTAAGTTAGTGATTACACCCAACCATCACTGAACTTCAGCTCAATCAATATTTAGAATAAATAATTTATCCAGTTTAAATATCATTTGGTATTAATGATACAGGACTTGATGTAAATTAAGTTTTATTTTTAATTCTTTTGTCAATAGGATTTTTTTATTTTACTTTTCAATTGCCTGCCACTTAAGTGTAATAAAAATTCAATTATAGGTCTTAATGTAGTGCTAGATCAGATTTAAATTTATCAACTAGATCAAAAGAGTCGGACACTGGTGAGTAACCTTTTTTATGTGAAGGAAAGACACTAAAATGGCAAAAGATAAATAAAATAGCAACTACACTGGCACTCAGAGAGCGCATACCAAGGATAAAGCCCTATTTTGCTTATTAAAGACAATGTGGAAAAATGTATACATGTATATATTTATATGGGTTATATTCTGTAGCAGGTTATTGTGCTGTTTTCTGTTTTTTTAAATTTGCTCATTTTAATTCTGTTCTCACAAAATTATAAAATTATAATCTCAATCTACCCACGGGAAATGGTTTATTCAGAAAAAATGTCTGATAAGCAGTAGTCCAACAGTGCCTGATTAAAGTCTGAATCCCTGTAGAGTAAGTGAGGTTGGCTGCATATAGTTAGATGTTGGGTAATACATTGGTACAGACATCAAATAAGATAAGATGATTATTGATTAATCACTGGTGCACAGTGGTGGGACTGGGACATAACCACGGAGTCTCAGCATCTCTCTGGTCTGAGCCTGGTTTTGTTTGACGAAGTCAGTGCATTAAGATGAGTAGCCTACTGCATCAACCAAGGTGTTGTTCTTTAAATGTTTGACTTATAGGGTCCCTAATATTCAGTATTTATTTTAATTCAGCAATACTGATCTCATTCCTTTTGAAGGGCAAATCCAAACATATCAGAATTAATTGCTTGAAATCACAAATAATTTAAAAATTTCCAAACGGTGATATGTGATAATTTAGGTGGTAAAGAGTTTATATCTTTGTTTTTTTGCCTTTGTGGTTTTCTGATTTCAGGCTTGGTGCCTGTGTTGTTTTTTTGTACCCTTCTTACACTACAAATGATTTGTAATTGCTGTCAATGTATGTGGTTAATTTAAGTACTGTATAACGCTCTACACTTTTCATTTCAAGGCATGGAGCAGCACTGCTCATTGCCTGTCAAAGACTCTTGTGGTCCTGCTGGGGTGGGCCAGGATTATTATACCCTCGGGGTCAGGCCTGCCCTCCTCAGAGCAGTTATACAAATAACAGGAAACATGGTTCCTGCTGCAGATGCTAATGAGCAGCTGCCAAGAGCCGGAGATGGCATGATTACAGCAGGAGGAGTAGATAACATGCAGAAAGCCTCTGGAACATCAGATGAGACTTAGCCACTTGCTAGCTTCACAAACTGCAGCTAGGCATGTTAGTATGTTTACACTTCTACTTGTGCTTATTTGACTCTCATCAGCAGAGAGCTGTCATTAATTATGCATTATTAATGCTTTGATAACACCAACATGCACTTTCAACCCCAGATTAAACAGAGTTATGCATTTTGCAACTGCAGCAGCACAACAGGCTCCGTCATGTCCCCGGAGAGTGAGGTAAACTTGTGATAACAGTCAGCAATTCTGTTCTATCATTACCATTATTGCTGATAGCAGCGTATCGGTGCTGAGTCAGCAGCAGCTTAATGGGAAGATTTGAGTTATGACTGAATATTTACAGCTAAAACCGCCGGGTGCTTCAAGCTGTGGTCACTACAACAGAATTAGAGCTATGGGTGCTGGGTTTTTTTAGCATTATCATGGTGCTTTGCTCCTCCTTCACACTGGGAGGAGGTAGTGGAGCTGGAGCAGGCCCAGGATAGGGTGCCTCCCTGATAAAAGCCTTAACATTTCCGATAAAACGTTAAATTATATAAAAGCCCTGTTTACATTCACATGCTTGCAGGTTCTGTTGCCATGTGGATGTTCCCCAAAGCAGATTTTATTCATTTATTTATTTTTATACTGAAAGTTGAAGGCTTGATGCTCAAATGTCACTGTTACATAACATCCTTGTTAGGCCTGTTGGCCTTTTCTTTCCATGTTTTTTTTTCTCTGGCCTGACATGAAAGGAAGAGATAGTAACTACATGCTGCCTTTCTGCTCAACTATGGAGTGACTGCGTGATATATTCATGATCAACGTAATTTAACATGATGGTGAAAAACTGTTCACTTCACAGAGCCCTTTTGTGTTTATTTTTTTTAACCTTGATCATACCTATGAAAGCTCCTTGCAGTCTCAGTTGTCATTGGAAATCGGAGCCTAGGAAGCGTGTTGCTTTTCAAGCAGTTCCATGAATTATCCAATGTGGTCTCCCGAACAACTTCAATGTTAATCCTGTTTTCCCTTTTCATCTCTTTACAGGGTTCTTCATAGTCAGTGGGATGTTAGAGGTCTGGAAGCAGGACCAGGACTGACTGAAGGAGCATGGTGAAACACCAACCCCTCCAGGTCTATGAGCGGCAGCTGTGTCTGTCATGTATCACTGGGATCTATGGTTGCCGCTGGAAACGCTATCAACGTTCCCACGATGACACCACCAAGGTGAGAGGGGGAGGAAAGCCCTTCAGTGGATAATGTGTAGCAATCAGGAAAACTGTACATCTGGTTTAGAAGAGATCCTTAACAGTCTGACACAATGCAGCATATTGCATAGAGTGCATTATTTAGTGCATGTACATCACTCATGTTTGCCCTCAGCAGCCAATCTGACAATGCACCAGAAAATGATATTTGACTGACCTTGCACGTGTCTGAATCCCTTGCATCTCACAGCTTTACTCTAGTTTTACATTCAAGAGATTGTAGATAACCCTTACCCTGTGGTGGTTTAACATGTGGAAATAACAAAACACATCAGGTGGCAGCTAATGAGACCTGATCTCTCCATTCTGACTCATTTACATCAAGGTTATTTTTCCATGTACGGAGAGATTGGTGTGGAATGAAATTATTTTTCATTATTTTTTGGTTTGGAATCAAGATTTCACAAAAACTTCTAAACTGATTTCCAGAAGATTTTGGTGCAGATTTGGACAAAGGGGCTGATCCAGGATTTTGTTTTCCACATTTTCCTGGATTTTTCAGAGAATTATAATGATCTTAATCTTTCTTAATGAAAAAAATAATTAGGGGACTGATATTTATGAGTGTGTACAATTTGGTGCAGTTCCAAATAAAATTCAATTTGGATGCTGAATTCAAAGTTATTACTGTATAACAAGATGGCTGAGAAGAAAGAGTTCCATTACTGAATGTCCTACTATGAGAAGAAAACAAATCAAACCCATACAAGGCTCTAGTGTATGTCTGTGTTTGACATCCAAAACAGTGTTACACCCCCTGGTCTATACATACCCTCCCCCGATATTTGTCTTTCAACATTGATTTACCAAGAACAGTTTTCTTTGACCAAATATGTCCTTGCTGGCTTATCCTCCACCCAGAAACCTTGAGCTTTCCACACAGAGGCTCATTCGACATTACAAAACTCCAGTTTCCAGTGTGTTCCACAGTGTTTAATTAGTTAAAATATATTTTTCTAGTCATAATTGTCTACCTATAGTGTTTGTGTGCATAGTTAGTATAGAACTTGGCTGTTGTTTGGTGCAGAATATAGTGTTCTTTATTGCAGTCATATCTTGGATGACTTTGAGTAAATAAAAGGTTATGAGAGTAATTTATTTGGCATTCAAATCATTGTTAAGCACTCAACGGTACTTTTTAAATGATGCCGTTTTAGATTAACATCTGATAATGTTTGAATGAATTATTTTATAGCTGCCCTTTTGTAGCTACTCTTTCTTCATACAATTTAAAAACCAAAAGTTCGCAAACATAGCTGTCAAATTGAACCCCCAAGCAAAGAATTTAGCCATTCATTTTTTTCTCGTATTAGGCACATGCCAGGATCAGTATCACAGCCTATAGTACACAAGATGAGCCATGTTTTCTGACCTTTCCCTTAATCTCCTCTGTTCTCTATCTAAGGACACACAGGTTATGTTGCTGCAACAAACCCAAATACGCAGCATACAACCCTGTGAATGTGTGTGCTCACATGCACACATACACAGAGTTGGATGATTAAAATGCCCACATGTTATTCTAGGGCTGGGCAACTAATCAAAAATGTATCGAAACCAACATTACTAACCTTTAACAAACCTAATTTTTCTCATGCCAGTTAATTTGGTTAATACTTTCCCTGATGCGTGCCTTTACAAACTGTATTTAAACACATTAAACACACACTCCTGCAGACAGATGTTCTTCCCGCAGATTATGATGCAGCACAATGTTTGAACTTCATTGTTGCAGAAGTGAAGCCACGTTTATCCATGACCATGAATATGAATATAATTTAATAAAGATCAGTTATACGTGTGATTGATTAGAAACGCAGAGTCTCTTGTCGACTGACACTGAGTAATGCACAGAGCGATGCGCCCCATTGCTGGGTAGGGTGTGTTTGTGTGCGTGTGTGTTTGCAGTCATTCATTAATCATAATAGAGGTTCAAGTTTGAAATAATCGTGATATTGATTTGAAGTCATATTGCTCAGCCATATTATACTTGATATGAGCAGAGACCCAGAACAAACAACAAACTCAGGTCTTTTGGCACAAACAAATAAAAAATATGTATAGCCTACAATAACCCTAAATGAGATTTTTAAACAGAAACAAACAGCACGCTAAGTCATTGACAGCATTTGGATCGCCTAAGCATGGCAGAACTATATAAAGACATATTGATTTTCTTTCCCCCTGTTTGCAGGAAACTTGACACTGTGTAGCTCTGTTTCCTGTTGCCAGTGTCTTTCAGGCTAACTGACGGGATACTGCAGAGTCTGCATTATTTGTTCACAGTGCTCATCCTTTTGTTTTGACCGTGTGATGTTGTACAGCACACGAACATACTCTTGACCCGAGTGTAAGAAGCTAACAATCACGGGCACATGCACTCTGCTGCAGGCGTCACACCCTTTTTCATCCGGGTGATTCCACATATCGAACCAAAAACACACTGAGCCACTATCAGGTGCTGCTTTGTCCTGGTGCTGAAAATACTTATCATTTCCATTGCGAGTGCTACCTAGCATAGGTCAAGGTGATGTCACATAAGCCTGCATCTGTAATGATCCCAGTAAACAAACTGTGACCAATCAAGGGCAAGTATCAGCTACATGAAACTGGACCTGAGCGAATCACAGAAGCGTGAGACCTGAGAGTGTCGTGTTGAAACAGCAGCACATTCATTCATAATCCACAAGTAGCTCATGCTATTTCAGCCCTTTATCATCTTTGTTCACTATAATGAGCTGTTTCAGGTCGACCAGCTGTCTTAGCGAAACTGCTTCTGTCTGTACTCAAGATGCTTTGTAGGAAGACGGCCCACGTCATGCAGTGCAAGCCGATCTGACCTCTCAGTAATAATTGAAAGTATTTCCATTTAGCCACTCGTTACCATTCAGTCACACAAAGGCTTCAAAAATAGAAACAAAGCTGCTCTGCCATCATCTGTCAGTGATCTTGTGGTCTTCATTTTCCCTGCAATGTGAAGTATTGGACGAGGCAGGCAAAATAATTACATATAGTTAGGTAATAATAAATAATTGTTGAAAATATTTTGTTTGTAAAATGATTCAATCCATCGTCCTTTAGACTTACTGTGAAATTGTGTTTATTCTCATGGTTTGTAAGAGTGTCCCGAATACCATTTTTACATCCGCGAAGGATGTCATGTTTTCATTGCTGTTTTTTCTGTCTGATTACGAAAAAGAAACCTACACAACTATGTTTCCTGAAACATGGTGGAAGGGTGGGGCATATTGGGTTATTATTTCATGGGGTGATGTTTTAGAAGGTTGTTCATACATAGTAACAGTACTTAAAATTAAAACGCGGCATTTAATACATTTTAATACCTTAAGATGGTACACCCACTTGTTAGTGCCAAGACAGAAGAGAGGGTAGTTTTTTCTTTTTCTTTTGAATCATAGTTTCCAAATCATCCATTGTTGTGTTACTCACCTGAATGAAGGCAGATATTTAGATTTGCAGCCTGAATAAACCAAACCCTATATCTACAAAATATTCACAGTATGTTTTAAATACATAGGAAATACCTTGTTCGCTCACATTATCAATTCATCATCTACGGTTGAAATTTGCTTTCAGAAGCTGTGAGCGCAGCTGTTAATGATTCATTGATTGTTAATGAGAGTTATCCTGATGAAGAAAAGCTCTCACAGTGTGCTGGGGAAAAAAAGACAATGAAAACTTTGTTAATAAAAACTCATTAATCCTTTCCCATTATTACCCTTGAACATAATACGGCCTATGATTTAACTTAACTCATTTTTATGCTCACCTCACCCGTGCTCAAAAAAAGCTTTGACGGCTGTGTTCGCTGTCAGCTCACTGGTCGGAGTGTGGTAGCTGCATCCCTCAAACACATGAATGGTTGCTCTCTCTGTGTTCCTGTTTGTGTTTCTAATCTAAAGATCTAGATTAGTTTGGGTAGCTGTAATGATTTGTGCTAATCCCCAGTGCCAAACATTTACCTTTACATCTTCTCGTTTGAGGGAACCAGCTTCTCTTTGTGTCCTGTGATGGGATACTGAATATCTGATGTCAGCTCGGGCTTTAGGAAAATGTGATAAGGTATTTTGACTTTATTCTTAACAAGCAAATAAGCAATAGATAATGAAAACAGCCATTTACTGCACCCTTATTTATCACTGACTATAATATAAAACATGTATCACAGATTTAGTCTTTTTGTCAAAAAAGATTATGGTCTCCTGACTTCCCCACATTTCCTTTTAAAAGATGTCAGTCATGTAGGATACTCTGACATGTTCCAGATCTTGTAAATAAAGGCCTTGAAGGAGGAGGGATTTATTTTTAGCTTCTCTATAATGTTAGTACACTTCAAGGCATGGGTTGCGATTCCGTTCTCTAGCCAGAGTGATTCATTTGAATCTAAAACCATCCAACTGTTAACCTGCAAGTGTTCTGATTGTTGAAGAACAGCATTCACGTTAATGGCTGTGATTAGCAAACCATTATTTCCTGCTAAAACTTTACATTAAATATTATAAAATGAAGAAAAAAAAGGAAATACATTGACAGTGTAAACTTTAATTCTTGATTTTAAAGTAATGGGGAATATTTCTGAAAATCCCAAGGAAAATTTCGGTTCAGTACTTGGCAAGTGTTTTATTTTTTCCATCCTCAGTCCCTCCTCCCTATTTTTGCAGACACATTACTTTTTGTGCCTTACTCTGGTGCTGCATTATAAAGCTGTGCACACCCAGTGTGAAATGCCAGGGACTTATCGGGATATGCTCAGGAATGTGACAAGGGACTGAGGTGTTAAGTCCAGTGAAGATAGAGGCAAAGAGTGAGGCATGTGAGGCCGCGCAGTCAGAGGAAGATTAAAAGCTGCAGTAGCTTTGTCTTTTTGCCTTTTTTTCCCTGTCAAGTTTATAATAATATGTTTGTGTTTTTTTGTATCTAAATTCATATGTTTCTGTATTCATCATATTTAATCTCTGCAGTGTTGCCATGTTAGATATCAGCATACTGTACCCATAGACTTTATAAAAATAGATACAGAATCCGAGTCTGGAAAGTGAAGCCAATGCGGAAGTGCCTGAAACCTGAATTCTCTTCAATGACCAGCATGGGGGGGACTTTACTGGTTGCAGATAGAAGTTTGTTTCTATAGAAACTATAGTAACTTCTAACTTGAATTTAAAACATTTTCATGCTGTGTTTATGTTTAATACTAGCTGTCTAGCTAGTATTGACGGCTGATGAGTGCAGGTGGGCGTGCAGTACCCTCAAGCTCTCAGACAGGCTCCACCCCCTGAACCTCCAAATATGGTTTCCAAGATGGCGCTGGACTAGGTGCCGATGTCAGGGCTTCAATGAAGCATTTCACAAACAAATGAAAACACAAACCGACCACACTTGGTCGTACCTAACTGAATCAGTAATTTGATTGTGTGTTAACTACAGTAACAGAGATCTACTGTGCACTGAAACGATCTGGACATAAATAACTCATAACTATAATGTGTATGATTTATGGAGTAAGTTATGTTCCATAAAGATACATGGTAATAAACTATTTAATTACAATAAATTCCTTACATACGTGTTCTGTAATTTTTGGATTCTAAGTCTCTATGAACATTTTCATCATCTCTTTGTAGTTACCTCTAGTTCACTCTGACTAATCTTGTCAGTTGTGTAACCCACACAAACAGCAGTTTTATCACAGTCAGAAGCGCATTATCAGTCAAGCACAAAGTGTGTTGTGTGAGTTGTCTTTGTTATATAAGTGTGGACAATTTTGGACACCTTTTTGTAGCCACACAGAGTAACGCTCTGTACATAATGCAAGGACAACTCCTTCATATGTCCTCACACACACAGTAACCAGCAAACACCCAATCAGGCTTGTTTAGCATAACATGTGTGTTCACTTAGTAGTACCAAAGAATGCAGTGCTTTATGGTAGAAATGTGCGCAGTTGTTATCATACTAACGATCCATATGCTTGCTTGTGTGATTAATAGGCTGTTGGGTGTTTTCTCTCCCTGTCTGCTGGTAAGGAGGTCAGAGTTATACACAGAAGGCTCGTGTATTGTAGCTTGAAGAAAACGTACACAACAACACACAACATTACCTATGAATCTGCAGAATGACAAGTTGTTGTTATGCAAATGTAGTCATTTTTAAAGCTTCTGGGCAACTTTGCATCCTTCAGTTTAATTTGCAAATTTGTTGATAATATTGTTATATGCATTGTTTAAATAAGACTATAGCATGTGAGTTTGATTTCTTATGTGTACCTAAACAAACATGCCCATGCACGCATGTACTGTGCAGTAGAGCAGCAGCTGAGCATGCATAATGTCCCTTCTGTGGCTAACACACTGTATTGCTGCCTAAATCATGTTGGTATTAGAAGCTGTGCACATAGGGAAAAGTAGGACAAGTGAAAATCAAAAAACTGCTGTAACCTTTATGGAATCTACAATCTACAAAGTGATGCTACTGTGGTCTTTGATTTGACCATGTTCAGTGCATGTGTCATTTTCCTGGCATGGTTACAGAAAGAAATTCTAGCAAGTCAACTCAAAAATATAAAGTCACTGAAGCATTCAGTAAATGTGTATTGTCATCCTCTTTGCACTCCAACTGACTCTCACCTGACACAAGACGGAAATATTTAATGTGCTCATAACAAATTTATATCTTGGCTGCAAAATGTTGTCACTGATTGGTTTCAGTTTAGCTGGGTATTAAATAATACTAATGATGTAAATGAACTTGGCTGCAGTTATGATGATTGGAATGATCTAAACTCAGACAAGACAGTCTGATACTTGGCAGTGTAAGACAAATCTAGTGAAAGTGGAAGCATAGACTCTACATAAAAATCTGCAGTTTTCCCACAATTACTTCAGACATTTAAGTGCTTCTTAAATGCCAAACTTTGCAAGGTTATCTGTCTAGACAGATTTTTAAAAAACAACACAATATGCCAAAATCATAAATCAATCATGGTTATATTATTATATGGTTATAATTCACTGTACTGGACAAGCTGTGAGTCATTACATGTCAAGACGAATTAAAAAAGACAAGCGCAAATCCACCGAGAGACGCAGAGATGTAAAAGTGTGTTAGCTGTTGTAGCAGTGCTGCTGTGAAGTTACTTTACGTTCTTTGCTGTTACCACACCTGCTTTTCTCAGATGTTAAATCACTGATACAACTTCCTCTGAGGCAGTGGTGACTTATAGTGACTGGAGGGGGGTATAAATCCTGAGTGGATAAAAATGTCTACATGCTGCAGTGATATTTGTCCGTATCCATTTAATCCTTCTGTTTTTAGCTGTGAAATGTGTCCTCTATACTAAAGTTTTTGACTTCCATCCCTTTTCATAGTTTCGGTTAATTAGTTTTAAAAATATATGTAATCTATGCTATTGCTGCTGTTTGGACCACATGTCTTAAAGTAGCTACAAAAAGGTCTGTGATGATTTTGAAAAGTCATTTGAATGTTTTGGAATTATGCTTTAATTAAAGCTCAACCTAATAATTTGATTTGAATTGGAGCTGATTCAGTGGCTCTGAGTTTTCCCAAAGGTGAACTGTGTCCTCTTTGTCTTCCATGATTTCTCCAAGGAGCGAACAGCGTAACACTATAGTCAGGGTAATTACTAGAGCAAAGCATGAATGGCCATTAGCGTGTGCTGTTCTTCAAACAGTCTCATTCCCAAAGCAGAGCTTGTGATGTTCTGATAGATTTCTGCTGCCGTGGGGGTGCTGCGCCTGAATAAAATGCCAGCCGTGCAGAATGTTAACCTGATGTCGCAAGGCCAGGCTAAGTCAGGCCACACAAGCTCTGCTGCTTAGTTAGCTGGGAAACAGGAAGAGAGACCATCAGGCCTGGTGGGAGGTTTAAAAGTCCACTATCAGAGAAGTGTAAGGTATTTGTCAGAGCTCTCTTTTTGTCTCAGTTTTAAACTGTTACAACTAAAATCCAAGAACTTTAGTAACTTAAAGAGATACTGCACACTTAAAGCTGGCTAAGACAGCCATCTGTGTAGTTGGAGCATCTCAGGATTTCCGCGCTTCTACACACACAGCCTATGCCTGCGGTTCAAACTGTTCAGGACTACAATGGTCTTGGCCATCAGGAAACTACTTTATATGACATTTCTATCGCTAAAGTGTGTGTGCTGCTAATGAATTGTTGCTCATAGCAACCTAGATAACTAACAAGCTAATTGGTATGTGGTATGTGTATGAGAGACACCTCAGCTGAAACTTGGGGGTTGAAGGTACACTTTAAATGTAACACCCAAACTATCCACTCCTGAAGGCACCTTAAGGCCAAAGAGCTTCCACTAAGACCCTGGACTGTAAACACTGGATATTTATCCAACAATAGCAGATGCCTAATTGTTGTTATGGCATGTCATGTTCATATTGGATCTTTGAAATGTTATTGAGTTTATTAGTTGATCTGATCTATTAAAGAGGGCTCAGTTCTCTCAGGGGCTCCTTGATCACATCCGCATTATTCTAGAGAGGAGGGGTGGACATTGGACGAGTGAGAGAAAGAGAGGGTGGAACAATGTCATCCCTCAGGAGCAAGGTCAGATTTCCCAGGTGTTATCAAGCAATCACCAAGGACCAGGGGAACCAGCAATGGTGCTTTGTTATCAATGAGCAGAGCTGTCTCCCACGATGTTGTGCAGAGAAGTTTTAAAAATAGAGGCAAAGCTGCAGAAAAGTTAAACAGTATTTGCTTTTATTATTTTATTGTAATTTCCTTAATGTTGTCAGATGTGTGTAGCCATTTATTATTTGGATGATGTCTATTTTATCTGATGTAAGAGGACCTTAAAGGGATAGTTCACAGAAAAATGATTCACTCATTATCTACTTACACTATGCTGATTGAAGAATGGGTGAAGTGTTTGGGTTGCCAAAACACTGTTGGAGTCTCAGAGGTAACAGCGTTGCAGACAAATCCAATACAATTGAAGTCAATTATTCAAATGTTAAAGCTGAAACCAGACTTGGCAGGTATCAAAATGCCTTTGTTGTAATTTTTTTTCGTGTGCATATATTGCCACTTCTGCATTGCCTTCATTACCTTCCCAAACACATGCAAGACACTCAGTGACACTAACAGTTGACCCACATCTAAAGAGGACAACGACTGAAAAACGTGCTTTGTGCAAGTTTGTCCAGATAAAATTTAATTCAACTCACTGCTAACTAACTACTTTGTATCTTTTTAAAATATGTACACGCTCTCAGACCTTTTCACTTAAACTTTTTAATACAGTCATCATTCTATTAACATTGTGAACGTGTGTCAGCAGCTCATTTGAAATCAGCTGAAGCCGATGCTGTTCAAGTTCTCTTGCGTGTGCTGTCTTTTAAATGATGAATAGTTATCTTAGCTTTATTAAAAAAGGTCAATCGGTTCTTTTCTGAGCCAGTTTCTTACCTTGAGAAAGATGTACTGCAGAGGAGTCTGTCTCTACACCCTCCTGAGTATGACCCAAGTGTTTTCTGCAGATGTGGCCGATTTAATATTTGCCAAGGTACAAAAGTGCAGGACAGATGAGGACAGTCGTCGCCCTGCATGTGAAGTTATTAAAAGTAAATCCTTGATAATTAGCAAAGTGTGTGAGGGAATACTCTTTGCAGAGTTCAGCAGACACTTCGACAGCATGTGCTCAAGAGTGGATTAACTTGTGAAAAGTTAACTTCACTTATAAAGGCTCTGAAGATCTGCTGGAAAGTTGCGATCGTCAGTGCAATGTTGTGTTTGCAAGGGATTGCTATGTATGAAAATAATTTTAGTATCTATATAATCATGTTTGTGTGTTTGCCCAGTGGGAGCTGCTGTGGTCACTCATCCTCCTTCTCACGTTCTGTCTGCTGCTGGTCTGGTGCTACTTTTGGTGGGAGGCACATAATGACTACAATGAATTCAACTGGTGAGTAGACGACCAAACTGACTGCTTGTGTGTGTGTGTTGTCATGTCTAAACTGGCACCAGACGCTTGTCACCGTATTGGTTTGGCTGTAAATAGATTCTATCTGTGCCTGTCTGTTTATTCATTTCCTAAATCACAAGCTTAGTCTGTCTACTGCTTAATCTGAGCAGAGACCCAGGATTTCACAGATTACGCCATTATGTAACACAGATGTTGCTCACAAAACATTTCCTATACTGTCACTCAGCCCTGTACCATATGTAAAAAAAAAAAGAGACTACTTGATGTGACTGACATATACTGTAAGATACCATGAGTAAGCGTTATTCCACATACGAGCAAAATGTATCTATTTTTTTGAATCCAACTAGATTTTTGTCTAAGCACAAATTCACTTTATATCAGACTGGTTATTAGGACTGGGTCTTAAAATACCTGTGGATCAACACTAATTGACTGGGGATATTCTGATGAAAAGCACCAGAGGATGTTATTTAGAACTCATCTTCATTAGTGTTCCTCAGTGTCTTTGGTGTTTTTTGGCCTTTTGCTCACAAGACACCCACTCCTGAGGAAGGCCCGCAGCAGGCTGATCAGACCCCCAGGCTCTGCTATTTACGGACTCTAATCGCTTTCGGTTATTATCAGTGGCGGATCTAGGATTTTTCTAAATTGGGGGCCATGATTTACACAGAGGGGCCAATTCTACATCCACGTACGATCTCTGATTCAGTAAATTGCACATGTGAGTCAGTCCTTGTTGAGTAGGGAGCTGGTATCTTTAACTATGTGAAATCTGGTGCAGCTTGATTGACTTTAAGGGAACTGTTGGGCTCTGCCATTCTTGTTTATAATTGGTAACTGAAAATCGGAATTAAGATATGCGGTCATTCACTACACAAACATACATACATACACACATAAATCGTTCTATAGGCTAGAGCACAATAGTCCCTCAATGTAACATACACTGATGGTCTTTCTTTCCAGTGTCCTTATTTCCCTTCCCCCTCCCTTGCTGCTGTCAGGAACCTCTACAATGTCACCTTTTTTTATCATCACCTTGCCTTCCATTACCTCTTTTCATCTTCCTTACCCACTGTCATTTGTTTCTGTGATATCCCAGTTCCCTTTGTCCTACTTTATTTCCCATCCTTTTTACATTTTAATAGAGTTTTTTTCTTTACATCCTTTGCTGTCTCTATTCCCCATCCTCTTTTATTCCATTCCCCAAACATTCACCTCAGTCCAGTTTATCAGCAGCAGTGTTTTCTTGTAATCTCTGGATATCAGTGTTGGTGGGCAGACATTAACCATTCCATTTTAATATTTCACCCTTTTAATAGGAAGTGTACACATTTCCTGCTCTTGTTCCTGTGTTTTGTGTGGATTCCACAGATAATCACAGCGACGACGTCCCTGCCCTCTGTGTTCTCGTGATTTAGTAGCCGTGTGTCCTGGTCCATCTGCAGTATACATGTATTCACAAAGGCCTAAGAGCATCAGTGCTAAGTGACCCTGCTGCAGCTCTGTGCCACTCAAACCACTGATAAGGCTTTTGGATGTAATTAGTGCTACAGCCCCCCCCCCCCCCCCCCCCCCCCCACACACACACACACACACACACACACACACACAATCTTTCTCTGTGGCTGTAAACCTTTTGATATGCCCAGTATCAGTCTTTTTAGAATTACAGCTCGGAGTGATATGGGTGTTTATTTATACTAAAGTTGTAACTGTGGGAAATGTTCATGTCAAAATTATGTATATTAATATAAATATATATATATATATATATATTATATAGAATAATTTATTATTAAATTATCATGGTTATCTGTATTCATGTGGGTAAATGTAAAAAAATAATAATTATATTAAATGTTATTCTTCCCTCTCACACAAAAAATGTAATGTCCCATGTAGGGCTGCACAAATATATAGAAAATGTATCTTCATCGCGATATCAACATGTGCGATATACGATATTGCAAAAGACGGCTTGAACTGCGATGAATGGTGTCCCAGGTGCCATGGATTGACATTCTGCATGTCAGTATATTTGTAAAACAAGCTACACCTTTAAGAGTGTTGCTAACTTTAATTGATGCTGGACATTTACTTTTGAGTTTTCAAAGAGGGCTAATCAGATATGTTTTTACTAGTAATAACAGTGGTAATACTAACCATTACAGCTTCATCCATATTTACTGCATGGGCATGTATTTGTGTATGTCTGGCTGCATGCGCCTGCAAAACATAATGAAAGGATCCTGTGCAGCCTGGATATTTTAGTTGTCTGTGTCCTACTCTTAAGTCTTCCTCAAGACAGAAACCAGCTGTCAATAATTTGCCAGCCTTCCATTAATTATAGCAATCACATAATCTACTTGGTCTGTATGCTCTAGGTAGCTCAGTAATAGTGTCTGCGGTCATTAAGGCTGCTGTCTGTGTTGTGTTTCTGTTCCTTTTATTGCAACAAAAAAGCATTAAACTCAAGGTTACTTGATCCTCTGTACTTCAGAGACCTTTGAAACACAGCTGCCTACAAGGCTTTTATTTTGTAGAGAAAGGGTACTCATATTTTTGTGCTCAACTGTAGCTGCAGATCCATTACAAATACATAATGCTGTACACCTTTAAACTAACATTACCTTCTGTAAATACCACGTTTGCAAGGTTGCTAATAAAATGTACCGTCAATCTTTATAATTGCAAGTCAATTTATAATGCATAGTTTATATTGAAGGGATTAAAAGTGACATAATCATTTTAAAAGCTAAACTGCAGCCTTCACATCAGTTAGTTGTGGTAAAATGCAGGTGAGCGCTCAGATGAAGAGAAACATTATTTCCTCTTTTGTTCTGCAGGTTCCTCTACAACCGCTCTGGGGAGTGGAGTGATGGCACTGTTCCCATCCTGGCAACCACCGCTGCCGGCTTCACCTACATTGCATTTTTAATGGTCTGTTCCACGTCAAATACACACAAATGCGGAGGTGCTAGACAGGCTGCGCTTATGATAAATGTGTTGCCAGACAAGCGTATTCACATGTTGATGCTGTGCAAGTTGAAATCTTTTTTTGAAAGTTGTACTCTTACGTGTCTTTTTTTTTTTTCCCCCATCTCCTTTTTCAGATTTTAGCACTTTGCCACGTTGCACTTGGGCAGCAGTTAAATTTGCACTGGCTCCATAAGGTAATGTGCCAAGTGTGAGATCAACTGTTTGTGTGTGTGGGTGAGGAAAAATTGGAGGTAGACAGAAAGAGGTCAGGAAGATTTATAGATATAGTATGTTGTCTCTCTCTCTCTCTCTCTCTCTCTCTCTCTCTCTCTCTCTCTCTCGCTCGGGGGGGGTGAGACTTTGTTTATTGATAGCTGTTGGGACATGAAGAGGATCTCAACAAATAAGATAAAAAGTGATTCTGAAACGACTTACCAACCCTTCCAGAAAAATGAGCACTTCAGAACCTGTGTAAGAACTAGTTAAAAACACAGAAGCCATCTTTGAGAAACATTTATTTAACCTGTACTTTGACTTCAGCCAGCCACCAGGATGGAGATACTTTGGCTTCACTTTTGAGGAGCTGTCATTTTCCTTCTCTGCTCACACAGGTTGGAGTGACCGCTGCTCTGCTCACCACCGTCGCTGGGGTGATATCTGTCACTCAAACATGGGGGCAGGAATGGGACATCATCCCCATCTCCCTGCAGGTCAGCACAGTAAAACACAATAACTTATATACTCAGTTCTAGAGTCTTGTAATGCTTTCGGGATAGGAAGTCTGTTATTTACAGTAAACACAACTAAGACTTCCACCCTTTTTTGTTTCAAAGAATAATTGAGCCATGACCACTTTAACCAGTATGAAGAATTCCAGTATTAACCTCAACAATTATGTCTATTTTCTGTTCCTATATCAAACTAGAAGAGAGAGAATACCTCAGCCAAAGAATGATCCTCAAATTTAGTCAACCAGCACCAAATTACTCACACTAGAATAAAACTCAGTTCCCTAACATGCCAGATTCTTGCATCTTTCTTGCTTACGAACAGACGGGTGAAAACTAAATATCCTCGGCTGAGGCGCTGCAAAGGAAGCTATTATTTCTGAATAGTGTTACCGATGTGTTAACTCCAGATATTCTCTGTAATCCCATGCCTCTCTGACTTCCTTCTTTATTTCTTTTTTTGTTGTCTCTCTTAAACTCAAATTCTCTTTGCTCTATCTCTTTCCCCTTTTGTCCCTTTCTGTTCATCTTTTGTCTCTTATTCTTCCTCTCTGACCAGGCGACGGGTCCCTTCCTGCACATAGGGGCTCTTGCTGCTGTCACAGCACTGTCTTGGATTGTGGCTGGACAGGTCGCCCGCTCAGAGAAAACAAGTATGTGTATTTTCGTGACACAGAATACGAGGAACTGTTACACTATGTAACAGTGTGACACACACAGACGCACACAGAGGCACAGGAAGAGTGGTGAATGATTAACACTTAGTGGACAGAGGCCAGGACCTCCACCCAGGGTGTCAGAGATAACGAACATTCTTTCAGTCTCATGTAATGTTTTCCCGCCCGGACACCTTGGATTGTTTTCTCCTCAGGTGCAGGACTCTCTGGGGATTAGCAGCACTGAACGTGTATTTTCAATTACACTGTGACATATACATATACCGGTACATGTGATGTTAATGTGATGTCATTTATTTACCAGGCTTATTGTATTCTGTAAAAACTATTGCCAGATATCTATGGTATTTATTGTAAATGATGTTGGTCATATACAAAGCTGAAACTAAGCTCGGCAGGTAGCTCAGACAGCTCACATAGGTTTGAGATTTCCCGGCAGTGGCCAATTGATGCTTCTGCGTAGACGTGTTCCCTATGCAGAGCCCTACGCCGTACCCTGACTTCCCCAAAAATGTAACAATGCATAGAGGCCACACAGACCGCAAGGGCTTTGATTGGTCCGCTAGGTAGCATCGCATTTCAAATGCTGCATGCAACCAGTTTTTTGTCCTTGTGAGATGCATTCTCACCAACTGAAACTATACACCCGCAGGACAATGACAATGGTTTGATTCACACAGGCACTCACTCCCATTTTATACAAGGAAAGAATCTGATTCAGACATTTGCATTCACACATAGTACTCATCTAGAAACGTTCAGGGTTGTAGTGCATACGTGAAAGCACCTTTAGTTTATTTAAGATACATTTGATAAAGATGATTTTACTTCCAGTGGGTTATATATAACTTTCTGAACACTGCAGTTTCTACCTTGTACTGTGAGAAACAAGGGTCTTTTGGTTCTGCTTTTGGAAATTTAGATGAGGTGGAAAGGTTTTGGCCTGATGTCTCCCACTGTAGCATCTCTGCTGTAATGCAGAATAGAGTCTGAAAACCAGAGTGTGTGTGTGTGTGTGTGTGTGTGCGTCTGGACTGTGTGTAACAAGAGTTGTCTTCTCAACCCCGCCCCACAGCTGACCTTGAAACAAATACATTCCCCTGTGTGCGTGTGTGTGTCCGCCCACATTTGTAGCCTTCGCTTACACTGAGGTGGATGCAGGGGAAAGTGTATGTCCTTGGCCACAGATGTCAATGACACTGGCTTCTTAGTGCAGCTATAAACACTTCTGAACATTATCTAAATTCACAGCCACTGCTTCCATCATACATCATCAAACTGAATAAGAGTCCTAGATGTTTCATCAATTTTCCCTTTGTTAAAATGTTTCTCATCATCATTTACCAATGATTGTCATTGGGATGGTTTTTTTTATTTATGTCTCAACATATAAGCTACATTCTTTTACTGGTCACAGATGATAACTGTTATCAGTGCTAAACTAAATATTACCATGGAAGTTATTTAATAAAATCTGGATATCAGAACAAAATATATTGTCTGTGTCCCAGTGTTCCAGGTGGTCGTCATGCTGCTGTATCTCAGTTTGTTGCTGGGACTCAATGTGACGCCGCTCTACATCACCTCCCCCTGCATCATGGAACACACCTCCCTCAAAGCCCGTCCTGACGTTATTGGTCTTCGGGGAGCACCCATGGTAAGTCAGCTGACCTCTCTCATGCAATCAGAAAGTGGAAAACAGGCAAAGCTAATTGTATCGCATTTATTTTTTCATTACCATCCACTTTCAGGGAGATTCAAACCCTTTTCATTGATGACACTAAGCCTCTAAGAAATGGAGGCTCTAACCCAGAGTGTCTAGCACCATTTGATTCTGATCTGGAGATAGCAGAGGAAAAACTTTGCTGCCTTTTATAGATATTTGTCCGCCTCGCTTTTCATTAACTTCTCTTCTCTGCTCTTCCCAGAGCTATTCTAGTCTGTTAATGACCTCGTGGTCCTGCAACTGAAAATAGTCCACAAACATTGGCCGGTCAGAGCCGGAGGGTTTTCACTGCCGGATGTATGGCAGGAATATATTACCAGCTGTATTCTGTGTATTTCTGGAAAATACGAAGATGTGCAGAGACGACTGTTCTCGAGAACGATGTTTGATTCTTCACACCACGTCTCTCGCAGATCTGATTTTAGACTCTAGATTTCAGTTTCTAACAGGGTTCTGGTTGCTTTAGAAGCTGGATTTATTTTAGCTTATGCACACCACATTTTATTTAAGACAGTTGATTTATGTGCTGGGTTTAAATGTATCGCTTGTAAACAAGCATTAATGTACTTGGCAAATTAAACTGCTCGGAGTATTATGCAACACTTGGAAGAAAAGGGAAGCTACCTGCTTTTTGTATTTGCATTAAGCGATCGATCGTCACAGTGGAATCTAAACTTAGGAGTAGATCTGTGAGGCTGTAGGACTCTCACTGGAATACTGAAAAAAAAAATCACATGTCTTGACTCAGTTTCCCAGAAGGAATCTGTATTGATTATGGCATCATTCCCAGTTATTAGCTTTACTCATGGGGTCTCATAGGATGATGACTTATGACCTATTGACTCTGATTGGCTCAACCTTGAAGAGAAGAGAAAAAGAATTGCGCTCCCTGTTTTCATCTTACTCCATTTCTCTGTGTTCAGTGGAGAAACTGTTCATAATCATCATAACGTAAATAATTGTTCTACTTTGTGGATCTGTTTTCTGTTTGTCTCACATTTTGTTTGTGATATTTTTCCTCAGAAGTAGGACTTTGGGTAAAGTCATCTATTAGGTCATCGTTGCGGGAATATGTTGTGTAATTGTGTGTTAGTTTTTACTCTGTGTGTTTCCAGCTGGCTCCAGAGAACACACTGTGGTCCTTCCAGCGAGCTTTGCAGATGAACGTCACTGGATTGGAAGCTGATGTGTCTATCAGGTGCGCAAACACACTCAAACTCGATCAATACAGAGAAATGATAAAGCCTAACAAATTATTTTCTTCTTCGTCTAGATTATACCTCATTGATTTCTATCAACGACATCCTAGTTCTGGTTTCCCTAAAACACAAGCATACCAGTATAAAGATAAGCTCACGCTGTATTACATACTATCAACCACAACACATGCTTTAGTCAATATAATGGAATGAGGTGGATTATGATGTCTGTCAGAAAAGAAAAGTTACGGCTACGGGGTGTTTAGAAATGATTTGTCATCAAAGAGAAATGAATGCAGTAGTAATATTTCAAAATGTGACGGGAGTAACTCGACCCACACTCAGGTTATTAACTGCTGAAGTCAGTCGATGGAGGCATTACATCACCAACATAATGGGAGGTGACAGGCTGATCCCAGTGTGACACACTTGGAGGAGGAGAGGGGGGGTGGAGAGTGGATACTATAGTGGCCATGGTGCATGATGGATAGCGGGCAGGCCTGTCAACTCATGCATGTGAAGTGATGGAGGAGGAGTTATTGTGTAGGAGTGTGTGTGGGGGGGGGGCTTTGTTGGTGCAGAGTGTTTGTTGGCCACTGTAGTGTGTTTCCGGTAATTGTCTCTATGTGTGTGCATGCGTTTGCGTGTGCGTGTGTTCACAGTCTCACTGTCGCTCTGGTTGTCATCAAGTCTAATTACTCAGGAGCTAACCTGTCAGCAATCTGCACCAATCACACAACAGTAGAGGACGTAGTCAAAGAGCACACACACTCACACACACACACACACACACACACACACAAACACACACACACAGAAATGATGCCATTATGTCTCCAACATTTTTCTGCCTCTTTCCTTTGCATCCATTTAATATGTTTCTTCTCATGACTATATATAGTTTTCTTGCAGCTTATAGAACTGTTGAGAGGCAACATGTATTGTAAGGTTATGCGACGAGTATAATGAGATATAGCAAAAAAAAGTTCCTTATGTTCCTTATGGGGTGCTGTACTGTCAGGAGTTAACAGACACACATTCTTTCTCCTCAGTTAAGTTTAGAATGTCAAACATTTAAACAGTCTAGATGCCATTGTTGTCTTGTTTTTAACAGAATAACATCCTTATGTCAACTCCTTTGGTATTCAAATATCAAGCAGCTACATTTACTGAAAAAGGTTTTACCGCCAAACTTTTGGTCTCCTCTGCTCTCCTTTCAGTTTTTCTCTTGTTTGACATGATGTCATATTTTTGGTAATATTTGATATTTGGGTGACAAACACTGCTGCCGATAAACATTTATTCTCCTTATTGTGACACAGAAATGATGTATGTCCCTAGAATTAAGTCACATGAATGAGAACATTACTTTATTATTCATCAGTTCTATATCCAATCTTTCTTCTCTCCTTTTCTTTCCTTTCCAACTCAAACCTGTCTCTGATCACTAGTGTGGACGGAGTGCCTTTCCTGATGCACGACCGCACGCTGCGGAGGACCACAGACGTAGAGAAGGTTTTCCCAGACAGACGGACGAATGAAGCCACACTCTTTAACTGGACAGATCTGCAGCAGCTCAACGCAGGACAGTGGTTCCTTAAGGTAGTGCTGGGTTGCCAAAGACAACTGTTAAGGGTTATTTTAAGGCCATTTCAGCTTTTCACACAGCGTGAGTCATGTTTGTCTAATTGATCAATCCATGTTTCAGAGATTCTCAAGGTCAAAGCGGGCTTCGGAATAATTATTAGTTTCAACCTGAAGTGCCAGACTAGTGCTCCAAACAGAATGAGACTGACAAACAAGTAATGAAAAGTGTGTATAAATTAGGGATGTCACAGTGTGGAAATTTTCCCATGGGGCAATAAAAGTTTGACAACAGCTGTGTCATCGATCACTCTGGCGTTTTAACAACAAGACAGTGTAATTATGTGGGCGCTGATACACAAAAATAAACCAAATAAGTTAAGTAAATACAGCCTGTCCTGGTGCTAGTGTGGCACAGGCTGCATTTTTCTATCCAAAACCCGTCCGAGCCCGAGAAACTAATAGCGCCCGGCCCAAATCCAACAGACATTCTGTTTCATTCTGAGTTTTTGTTACCTTGTCCCTCACACACATGGTGATCAGTTGTTTTTCCTGATTACAGACATGTGCATGTACAATCATTTAAAAGTTAATGTCTTCATGTAAATCTTCTCTTTAAAATTCTTAATCGTTCCGTCCATGTCTTGTGTTCTTGGTTTGTGTTTTGAAATAAGAGTTTGTTTGATATTTTCTTCTGGAGCTGAGATTTTATGAGATCGGACTGCTGCACAAACACACTTTGCTGCTCTGCCTGCTGTGTCAGTCTTCCTTTGAATCCATCTTATGTTCTCCTCTGTCCTTCTTTCAATCTATTTAGACTGCACATGCATTCATGTTGCTGGATATGTATTCCACAAAATAACCTTATCACTTCTGTACAGTTACTGCCAAAACATGCCACATGTTATGTCCTGATTGTTTAATACAAGTGTCATCAAAATTATATGATTAGGTGAAGCGCATCATGGATGATCTAAAAAAAAAAGAAGCTTTGACGAGGAGTGAGGGAGCGTTGAAGCTAGAAAGAATGTGAAGGAAATAAGGAAAATATTCCTCTATTTTTATTTCCTGTAGGCGTCTGCATCATATTAGGATTATGAATGCATATATATTTCTCTTCAGGGTTCCAAAAGCCGCAGTGGAAGCGTTGGTATGTTGTTTTGATCATATAAACAGTTAAACTCCCTTATATGTGGTCATGTGTTTTAGGATGACCCCTTCTGGACGGTGCACACGCTGTCCCCGCACGAGAAGACTCTGATTGCCAACCAGAGTGTTTGCAGCCTGGAGCAGCTTCTAAAGTTGTCCTCCTACCATAACAACACAGTGGTTTTCAGGCTCAGGAGACCACCTCCGGACCACCCCTGTTACCACAGCTGGATCAACGACACACTACATGCTGTGCAGCAGTCTGGGATTCCTCAGAACCTGGTAGGTGTAGAGGAACCCAATTCATGGCCCAAGCACCCACAGCACAATGTCTGGCTATTCATTCTGAACGTATTCAATGTGAAAAGGATGGTTGGAAACGTCAGATAATCTAAACTACAGCTATAAATGAGTTAATTATCTTTAACCACAGTTTTATTGAATGTATCTGTTTAATATGTCATAAATATTCTAAACACTACCTAAACCTGTTTTTAAGTAAAAGCAGTGAAATGTTTCTTGTGACTGAATCCTTTCATTTGTTCTAACAGGTTTTTATTGTGAAATAATATTTGAAGGACTGGAAGATGCACAGCTTCATACCGTAGAGTCCTGGCATTTATTTGAGTACATAGGTTACTTTATTAGTAGAATTGCAGTCTTCATAACAGAAACCTCATGTAGCAGCTCCGCAGCAGACACGCTCCATGTGTGAACAACAGATGCCCACGAAAAGCAACAGCCCTGTGACGCAGCTGTCATTCGCTGCACACATGACCAGTGTGGCTGAGGCGTTAGGGGCAAGTGTAACAGCGGGTTGCGTGTCTCTGTGCTGTCTGCAGGTGATGTGGACTCCAGATGAGCACAGAGCTCAGGTGAGACAGCTGGCTCCAGGTCTGATCCAGACTTCAGAGGAGAACCTCAGTCCTCAGAGTCTCAACCAGTCGGGCATCAGCAGGCTGCTGCTCAGATACAACCAGGCCAGCACACAGGAAATCAGGTTGGGAACATACACGTGTTGGCAATTTAACACTTGCATGATGTTTTAAAACAAATAAAAATTTGTGTTATTGGTTTCAGTGACTTCTCCGAGAGCCACATCCACCTCACCCTCTACACTGTCAACGAGCCCTGGCTGTTCTCGGTGCTCTGGTGCAGTGGTGTGTCATCGGTTTCTTCAGAGGCTCCGCACATCCTCAAAAAGGTGCCTTACCCCATCTGGCTCATGGTAAGAATTCATCACACTCTCTGTAGTCAAAGTCCATCAGCGATTCCGACCAGAGGCGTGTTTGCAGGTTGTCCGTCCATCTGACAGTGGCATCCTCTCGAACACGATATATAAGGAATGCCTAGAGGGAATTTCATTACATCTGGCACACACGCCCACTTGGACTGAGGGATGAACTGATCAGAATTGAATGTGGTTGTCGAAAGGTCAAGATCATTTTGGTCAAAGTTCAACAATTTATTCTCTAATAATGATAAAAAGACAGATATAAAAATACCTCAAAGGCTTCCCCCCGACATGAGTCTGGACTGTAGACTCTATAAAATAGTTCTGAACAAACATGGATGTAAACTGCGACGTGACGGGTTGGTAGAGGTATACAACCATGAGGCAGTGATTTTAGTTTATTCCAGATTATATTTGAGATTATCTGTTACCTCCGCAAGGACTTTGTGTTTTCACCCCTGTCCCATTGTTTCTTGGTTGGTTTGTATGTTTGTTTGTTATAATCAACACGCTATTGTTTCTCTGTTTCTGTAACGGACCACATTTCATTTTAAAATGCCAGACTCGTCCTTCGTGTTTGCACTTGCTATAAGTTCATGGTCAAGGTACTTGTGTCCTCAGCCTGTCTCCTCTCCTTCAGCTGCACCTCCTCTGCGTGACTTAATTAGATTTTACTGGGTGATGTCAATTTGGGACCCTTGCTATCCACTGAGCTCATCCACTGTGTTTATTACCTGCACTGAACATGCTCGTGCTATTATTTTCCAGCACTCACCTGAAGTCCCGGCACAGTGAAAGGACCTTTTCATAAAGAGCATCAACAAGCATAATCACTGTAGCAGATCCTGTAGAGAACAGCTCAACACTGCGTCTGTGGTATTGTTTCACCTGCCTCGTCTGTGCAGTGTGCCAGCCTGGTCCCGTTGTCTGTCGCCATATGAGAGTTCAACATGACAACATGTTAATGTGACTCAGGCCCCCCTGCTGTGGTTCAGGGAGAGTTTGCACTGTGAATCTAAGTCAAACTTGGCACTTGGTAGAGTGCACTGCCCAATAGACCCCTTAGATTCAATCAAGCTGCTCAAAATGTCGTACACTCACAGGTATCTACTCCCTTAATGTGCATGATGTTTGTCATCAAGATTCATGGATTATTCTCTGGAAAATAGATGAAAATATTGATTCCTGGATCCATTCAACACCAAATGTAATGGGCTCTTCCCTGACCCAAACCACATCCTTCAACCTAGTTTGATGGAAATCTGTTATGTTGTTGTTGTGTAATTATGCTTAAAAACAAACCAACTGTCAAACTAATGGGGTGAAAACACAACCCCTTTGGCAATGGTAATGTCAATCTTCTTGTTGACAAGAATGCACATTTAAAAGACCTGATACCTTGTCCAAGTGTTATATATTATAGAGCTTTTATCAAATAAGATGTTAGATTGTAGGAATAATGCACATATCATGTAAGACAGTTAAGATGATGCTTCTAACGTTAGAAACTGTTTGTTGAAATATACTGCCATCCAGTGGTGGGTCTTGCTACAACATTTGCAAAGTTAACACAAAATATAACATAACTCTGTGTGTGTGTGTTTGTGTTTCCAGAGACCAAAGGAGTACTGCCTGATGTGGGTGACTGCAGACCTCATCTCTATTGCTGTAGTTGTAGGAATATTCATTTTCCAGAAGTAAGTACGGTCACTGGGTGAAGTAACTGTCGTAAAATCAGTGAAGTGAGTTTTAATGCACAAGTTAACGTCTCTCAAATTCTCTGCTGGAACACATCATGACTATTCTCTTCTCCTGTGTTTTCAGTATTTAAAAATGATATGCCTTAATGACCTTTACACACAACATACTTGTTATGTGGTTTTATAAGATGCATCTCAGCTGTCCTCTCCTGTGTGTTGTGACAGAGCAGATGTATTTTCTCTGAGCATGTCTTCTTCTGGTCAAAGTGTTTAAACCCCTCCAGCACTTCTTTATTTAAGAGCGTGGTCTTTCAGTTTGAGAGCAGGATTTATTGATTTCATGTTCAGATGTCTAAATGTCCCAACATATAGAATGCCAGGTGTAGTGTTGACAAATGAAATTACCTCACCCTCGTTGTGATTACTTTTGCTGTTGGTACTATTCGGGAAAAAAACTAAATCTATTTGTTTTTATATTTGCTAGCAACAGTGCTCCCACAATGTAAAAACTGGATTGAGATCCTTGGTGTTGCTTCTTCACGGTGACCAGTGATCTTCTAGACTCTTGAATTTTGACAAATAAACCCAAAAAAAATCCAGGAGCAGGGGAGAAATCCGAGAACAGACATTTCACGTGCACACAGAAGCCACGTGAGCACAAGAAGAGGCACTGAAGCTGGAGAGCAGGACATCTGAGCTCAAGCAGGGTATATATGAGTGCAAGTGCTCTGCTGTCCAACTGAAAGACCACACTTGTAAATAAAGAAATGAAAAAACGTATATCTGTTCCTCCGCTAGAGAGCAGGAGAGTGTGATGGTCTGTCCTTCAGGGAGACGGGATTTTGTTTGTTTGTTTGTTTACATGATGCATTGCAGGTTTGCTCGGCTCAGTCCAACAGCAGCTTCTGCTGGCTTCTAAACTGACTTCTCTTGTCTCCCGTCCTTCTTTTTTTTGTCTTTCCTCCTCTCCTTCCTTGTCCTCTCTTCCTCTGCCTGATGTGCATGCTCTTCTCCTCCTCTGCTGCATACTGGCATCTTCTCTCAGCTATCACATGATCAGGTAACTGGGTCATGTCTTTCTGACCCAAAGTCTTCTAACTCTTCATCCTCTGTCTGTCTTCCACTTTCTTTATCCATCATTCTCTTGTTTGAGGCATTCTTTGTCTTCTCTCTGTCTATTTTTCTCACTCTTTATTAAGACATCATTCTCCATCTGATTTTTCTCTCCACCTTACTCATGTATTTATTTCCTCTCTCTTTCTTCTCTGTCTCTCACCTGAATCATAAAGCGCTGCTGACACTTTCCTCTAAAGGGTCTTTATCCCTGTGGGCTGTATCAAATAAATGTTTTCACCTACGCAGCTCAAAATATCCACAGCATCTAGTCCCAGTTAGATTTATTTTCCGTCTCATTAACCAAAAGACTGAAACATCCAAAATGAATGACGGCCTCATCAGTGGAAGTGCCTCAGGACCGATGCTGATGAACTTAAGCCTCGCTTATTTGCATTTCTGTTCCTCAATGCCTTTGTGCATTAGTCCTGATTTATTGTGCCTAATGCTCGTCCCGTAAGTTAATTGAAGTTAAGGCTGTTCATTTAAACAAGGATGTGATTTTCGTACACAGGAAATGACTCAGTCTTCTGCCTTGACTGACGTACTAATCCAAGAGAGCGAGGGATTGTTAAATGTTAATTAGCTGAATGCTCTCGTAATGTTTCACAGAACAGAATGTTCTTTCACGATTATTCACAAGGCACAGTATATTGAATAGACTTACAGCACATGCAGGAAAATACATAAAGATTTTTTTTCCTACACCAGATCAAATTATTTAAGTGTAGCTATTAGTTCTAGTTTTTCAAATTAAACAGATTTATTTATCTCCATAAAACAACCAGATTTTGTAAAGTAACTCATTAGTTACTTTAAATGAAATTTCAATTCAAACATCGTCTCGAGGTGATTTCTAATGTAACATGTGACACTGCAGGTATCGGATGAGCGGTATGCGCAGCTACAACCCTGAGCAGATCATGCTGAGCGCTGCCGTCAGGAGGTCCAGTCGAGACATTAGCGTCATGAAGGAGAAACTTATCTTTTCAGGTGAGGCCCTCGCATCGAAATGAAAATGTCCTGTTGTGGGTCTTTGTTGTTTGTAGTGTGTTGTTTGTTTGGGCTCCTGAACTCAAAAACAGATTTCTCTCATTGTACTTTTTACCGATTTACAAAATCAATCTCACACTTTTTGAACTGGAAGATGAGGAATGGGACTTTTCTTGAGTTTCAGGTGCCCCAATAGCATGTGACTCCATCCCAGCATGAATCTGTCTGTGAATGTTCTCGCTCCTTCTTTTCCTCCTCTGCCTCTCATCCTCATTGAAGGTCAGCCCCAGTAAAGCCGCCTGCCTTCTCCAATCTTCGCGTGTGATGTGCACCACCTCCTGTCCATCCTACCTCCTCTCCATCTCCTCCGCCAGCAGTGACTTCTTCCTTTTATTATTCCATGCATCCATTGCCTCCCTCGTTACGTGCCACCTCTATGCCTATTTTGCCCTTTCCATCCATTCATCCATCGCTTCACACACCTTGTGATCTCCCCATCATTCCTCCCTGTGGAGACGTCGTTCTGTGTAGGGGAGTTTATAGACACCCAGTTCTGTCTAGACAGCCTGTAATGCTGGGGGTGAAAGGTAAGCAGTGCCAGCTGATCAACATTTCCTGTTTCATATGTTCTGTATTTCCACTTTTTCTTGGATCACTAAAGCCATTTTCAGACATGAAAAGAGTTTTGCTTTCACATAGCAGGAGACTTTCCAGTTCTGACGCTTTCACAACAAAAGGAAAATGTTCAAAAGAAAGGATATGATCTTTAAATTCAGCTGCGGAAATCACATTTTTGTTAACAGCAACATGGAAACAGGCATCAAGAGATATCGTCAAACGCTCTCAAAAGTCCTTGTCTTTCCACGTTGTCATTTTAGTCAGAGTTCTCTACGTGTATGGCTCCTGAGATATTTGTATTCTCTTTTTTTTTTTTTTTTACAGTTTAACGCCTGTCTCATGTTGGAAACTTCATCAACGTGCCTGCATGGTCGCTCTACATCTTGTTCCCTCCTTTTCTCAACCATCTCTTTACGGTCGATCTCTTTACGGTCACTCTCTCTAAATGATTTTGTTCCTCCATTATCTCAGATAATTGTGAGTTAATGACGTGGTTCCCTCTTGTTAATTCAAGAACATGCCACAACAGGGTCTTCAAGCATGTCATGACGCTGCTTCACCTCGGTCAGAAACCCTGTTTGCTTTTCTCTCTCTGAAGCTGAAATGGAAGGAAGCCCTGCCTCCAACAGCTTGAATAGGATTGGTGTATTATTCCTACCCCAAGTAGCGATTTCACACCATGCAGAGATTCAACAGACCATCAGGGTTCTTCTAACTGTAGCTACACTACTGAACTATTAGTTATTATTAGATGAAGTACGATTCTATGATGATTAAGTACAGCAGTAGATGATGGTAATGCACCTTTCAGTTTGTTGCCACTCGCCAATAAAGTTAACACAGAAGAAGCTTGTAGATTCTCACATGGGCTCCTGTGAACATTTTACGAGAGGGCTGGCGCAAACATTCCAGAAAATGTCCAAAGCAATTGACATCTGCGTTCTCTGTAAAATTTAATTCAAATGTCCGAAGTTCAGTTCATGTCTGAAAGCAGCTTTATTGACTAAGAGTGTCAATGTTTATGCAAACGAGTCAAACATGTAAGTACTATAGGTGACTGATTTTAGTTTTTCTGTTTTATCCTTTGGTGCCCTCCAGAGGTGGGAAACGGAGCTGGCAGTGCTGAGGAGCTGTATGCGGACAATGACTGCGACTACTACACCAATCAGGGCATCAGCCAGTGATTGAAACTGAGCCATGTGTGATCTGCTGTGGCGTGACGGAGACAACGACACTCTGTGTTCAAATCATTACTGTTTTTATCCGGTGTGAGGTTTCTCCTCTGTCCTACTGATGAACTGACAGATATGTTATACCTGTAGGAGAAGCGAAGCACCATTTGTTATGTGTACATTCTGTAAATAAGGTTTTTTTGCTTGTCAGATTTACTGTCTATCACACGGGACGATACTTTTTATTAAAAGAATTCGCCAAACCTGTGGCTGAGAGGCCCCTCGGGTTACCATCGCCTGCTTCTCCTCAAAACTTTGATTCCAGATTCTTTATTTTGAGCAGTTTATTGCTGTGAGCAATGTAAATGATATTGTTCTCTTAGCAGATTAATTTATTTTTAAACAAGGCTTTTTAAAATCCTTTATTGCCGCATGAGACAAAAAGCTTAATCGCTCGTTCTGCTCCTGCCGTCTGTCACCACTCTGCTGTGCTGCTGTTCATAATGGAACAAATATTACTATTTATATTTAAAGAGAAGAGAAAAAAACAAAGAATTTGTTTACAGAGATCCTGCCTTCTCCAGGTGAAATATTCACGTGACGTATGTAAGATGATTCTTTTGATCGAGGCTGAATGAAGAGCGCTGCCCTCTGATCACCGCATGTTACAGTAACTATCATATCCGACTTGTGTGAGCTGTGCTCCCGCTGTGTTACAGGAGGACCGGGTGAAAATGGTTTGGGGTGAAGATATTTGATGTCTTAATGGTAAATGTGAATGTGTTAGGGATAATATCTTTTTTTTAAGATGTGTATTGAGTGTGTCCTGACTGGATATGTATTTTTTTTACCCTGTGTGCAGTGATGTGTTGAGTGTGTTGTACAGAAAAAGTGAACCAATGTTAGAGATGCTCCGGGCGACTGAACGCTACATTTTAACAAGTTTAGGTTCAGTGTGGAAGAATTACGTGAAATGGATCTATTGGCTTTGAATTGAATATAAAATAATCCTAGTGATGTAGTGAATAATGTGTGATCGTGTAAATTGTACAAATTGTTTCTTTACCCTAGAACAGGCTCTTTATATAAATACTTTAAATCCCCCTCGGGAGCGGTGTCCTCTCTACGGAGGCCGCCATGTTTTTTTTTTACAGAAGTCTAGACTGAAAAAAAAAAACAAACACCTTTTGAGTTTCTATGACAACTGAAGGCTAACACAGGTTCTCTTTCCTGTTTGGAGGGGGAGGGTGAGTGAGAGGTATTCAGCTGCAACATGCAACTTTACCTGTAGATGTCACTAAATTCTTCACACTGAACCTTGAATATAAGCGCAACAATAGTCATTTCACTTTGCACAAGCTCAGTGGGCTGCAGTAGAGGTTGTGTCATGCTGAGCAACATCTCACTGTTGGCTTCTGGATGCTGAATGCTGTAATGTTAATGAAGTGGGTACTAAATGTGAAACTGAAGCTCTAAGCTCACTGAAGGGACACGACTACAGGCGTTACAGGGTCAAGACATTGGTTGACTTTTGTGTTGACTTTTTCTTTTTTTGTGCCTCAGAATTAAACATTAAAACATTTTAAAATACAAGTGTGTGGTGTTTTGTTCTGTTGTATGTTTATTTGTTGGACGTTTTCATGCTTAACTACTTACAAATCAATCATTTCACACCCAGGGTGTGGCCCGCTTGTCGCCTGATGTCAGCTGTGATTGGATCCAGCTGTTTTTGTTTTCACAGTATTGAGGTAATTTACCTGAAGAATGGGTGTTTCTAACCAGTAGACTTAAAAACCTGTCAGCAATCGATGATCTTACGTTCAACCACCTGGACGACCACCTCACTGTGAACCAGGAGTTATGATGTTTGGGTCCCAACACCTGTAGGTGTAGTTTGACTCTTGAAGAACAAACACTGGAGAAGCAGCAATATGCAGTTTTAATTGGTCATAGCAAATTAACTTCACTTTTTAGGTGGATAGACTCTGACAATGAGTTTTACTTCATACAAAAATAGATCCTTCTCTCCCAGTCCCTAGAGACTGAATCACTACATTATCAAATGCAAACTGTGCAGCCTCAGAATTCAGATTAGATGAAAATGAAATAAAATAAATACACATACTCATGAATGACTAAAAAAAGCTTGATGGTTTTACAGGAATGTGGTAACTATAAGTTCTTGGTGAGAAATGTTGATCCTCACTGGATCGTCTGTATTTCAGAGATACAGAGTTCTGGGTTTCATTCTTTCAAAGAAAGATCAAACATCATGTGTGACAGTAACATGTTTCTCAGTATCATTACGTAAGGCAGCAGAAAGCAATGCTTTGGTCCTATGGGAGAGTCGACCTTCTCTTCCTACAGCAGCAAAAAAACCTGGTGTTTCCAACACGTGTGCAGTGTTGTGCAAGTCATCTTACTTTAAATATAGCAAACACAAAGCATGCCGCATAAGCAAGTCCTGGAATACGACAGAGAAAATAAATCATAGTATAACATGAACAAAGTCATAATACTATTACAAAAATAGTCATTCTTTTTATTTTTAAGTTAAACCTTAGTAAAGGTTTCACGTATAAGAAAATACCTCCCGCTCAATCTTTTTGCTCATCAGCACCAAGTATTATTCTCGTAATATTACAACTTTATTCTTGTAATATTACAACTTTCTTCAATATGAAACTAATACAGTGTTGTACTGAAACTTGCAGCACTAAAAGTGAATTTACTCATGGTGCTAATTCACAGTACTGTGTGAACATTAACAACATGCAGTCTCCTGTTTGCTGCTGCCTCTGCACCTGACAGGATTCATTAGTTATCAGACGAGCACTCTTGTGAGTATTAAAGTTAATTTGTAATAAATTAATTGTTTACATATTTAAATGTATTCTAGTGGACATGGGATCATTTCATGGTTCTGGAAAAGAGGTCTCTGTGTGAACCACTAAATCACAGCGGTTGGGTTCAGTTCAGAGTATAGCAGCTTTCTGAAAAGGCACAAACACACTGTACATCAGCCTTCAATGAGAAGATGTGAAAATGGAATTAAGGCCTGTAAAACACCTTCACACATACGTACACACACGCGCACACACACGTACACACACACACAAGCACACAGGCACGTACACACAGTTAATGACAATAAATAAATAAATAGCTGATGATGATGATGCACTGATTCGTCTCTACGTTCTTTTAACGAGTGGTGGTTCCCTGAATCACACTCCATCTAAGTAGACACACGACAGAGAAACATCTCTTTCACATTTCAGAGACTCGCTGTGTCTTTCTGCTGAAACTTCGACACGACAAAAGCAGCCGTAACTGTGAAAGTGAGGAGGAATGTTGACTTGTGCAGATGTTCTAACAATCACTGCACGTCAAAGAGGACAGTCGGCGTGTTTCAGTACATCATCTGCATTTTTTTTACGTCTGTTACTGAAATCTCTCACGAATAAGAAAGGAGACGATGAAAACCTGAACGTCTTGTGTGTGTGATCAGCAGAATTTACATTAAGCACAATAGAGACGTCTGACACAGCGAGGATTCTGTGGCCAGTCTGTTTCATCCCTTTTTATCTTAACACATTAGCCTTGTGAAGATTAGCTGAAGTTCGTCTTGCGCAGGTGTCTGTTGGGTATTTCTATAGCGCTCACTTGCAGTGGCCAGGAGCCGCCCATGATTCCCGCCTGAATGGCCACACCTGTCACCACAGCCAGGTCAGGGTCGACAGACGTGTTGGGCTCCTTCCCAAAGTACTCACTGATCAGCCTCCTGATCCGCGGGATCCTCGTGGAGCCTCCGACCAGAACGATCTCATCTACATCCTCTTTCTCCAGGCGGCCCTCAGCCAACACCGTCTCCACAGGAGCCAGGATCTTCTTGAAAAGGTCCTCGTTGAGCTCCTCAAACAGATCGCGATGGATCACGGCCTGAAAGAGAACCGGAGCAGGAACGGAGCCTTCGGGCGACTCCGCGCTACCGTGGATTTGAAGGTGCAGCGGCACTGCGATCGTGGCGCTGGGCTGGAGGGTGAGGTTGAGCTTTGCGGCCTCCACAGCCTGTCGGAGATGGTGAATGTCCTCTTTGAGAGTGGGTTGGACGCCAAACTCCTGCCGAACTCGCTCCATAGTGTACTGGAGCAACCTCTGGCTGAAGTCTTGACCCCCCAGCTTGTTGTTTCCTGCAAAAATCCCATCAGCTTATTTACAGTGTTTTGTTCATTTCAGAGACGTTTCAATGAAGGCTATCTAAGGCTAAATCCACAGTGTTGTGTTTTCCTTTTAAAACTCCACCACACATACACCACTACACTGCCACAGAGTTTTAGCTGCTGGTGCCATTTTGTGTGGACAAACAGAAACTGAGACGTTTAGAAACAATGATGGAGACACTGACAACCTCTTGGGTCGTGTGCAGTTAAATTCTGCATTTTAAAATGGGACATCTGCTTACATGCATAGGAGACAAACTATTATTTGAGCTTTCTATGTTCAGTGGGACACGTGTGCCATCCTGTGATGAGTGACACAGTTTTCTAGGTACTTAATGCTACTGCTCATTAAAAATATTTATCAAAAGAAAACAGTGACATTTTTTGGCAGAGGATCAGTCATTGTCTTAGTCTTAGTGAACTTTATTGTCAACCAAACAAAGCACCAGGTAGTTACACAGAGGATTGAAATTGCGTTTCCCATACTCCAAATGTGCAAGAAATATATAACACATCTTTGCAGGGAGTAGCCAAACAATTAGCTGAAGAGCTGCGGGCAACGGGCTACACACCTCATGCTTTCATAACCAACTCATTTTCCATTGCTTTGTGCAGCATATGATCAGATGACTGTTCCAGATAGAATGATGGAAAACAGCCAATACTTTCTGACTTCTTTATCAAGACAACATCAGTTGGTTTTGCTGATGCCAGTAATCTGTGACCTGTTGTATCAAAACACAGTTGCTGTCACCAACACAAACTACAGGTGTTGCCAGAGAGCCAGGACCGTTATCATGGGCCCTGTGGTATCAACCTCTGTGACCTCATCTCAGGTCACATTTGGTGCGGGATGACTTAGCGCTGACCACATGTGATCAGATCCCTCAGGATGTTAATACCAGGTCCCAACAGGGTCTTTTAGATTGTCACTTTAGTCCTTTGCTGTGCAACCACAATGACTTCATGTCACTTTCTATTGTTTTGAATTACTAGATTAGTGAAGCACTTACCTGCCATGGCTCTGGTGAGGAACATGCCTCCCTGTTTGTTAAGCAGAGACACATCCAGCGTTCCTCCCCCTAGATCGACCACCAGCACGTTAAAGACGTCCACCTTGTGCAGGCCGTAGGCCATGGCAGCAGCCGTGGGCTCGTTTATCACTCGCAGGATCTCCAAGCCTGCAAGACAGTAAAGAGGAAGTCAGTGTGAAAAACATCCCCGTTACATATCATGTATGGACCTTGTATGTTTAATGAGGAGAGAGAGGCTATCATGGATCTCAAGTGAGTGTTGGACTCAGGAGTCTGGATGGGGTTTGTCATCTAACATCCTTATAAAACCGTTAAAGGACTGACCGGCGAGGTTGGCGGCCCTGACGGTGAAGTTCCTCTGTCTCTCGTCAAACTCTGCGGGCACGGAGATGACAGCGTTCTGGATCGGCACACCCAGCTGCCTCTCAGCCATCTTTCTCATCTTCAGCAACAGCCTGGAGCCGATGAACTCCGGGCTCACGGTGAAGGTTTGATTGGTGGAGATCAGAAACTCTGCACTTCCATTGTTGTTAATCACCTGCAGGAGGAGGAGGAGGAGGAGGAGAGTAAACAAGGAGAGATGATTTCAGAAGAGCAGATGAGGAGGAATCTATCAAAACGTTTTGGTTAGATTTTGTCTGCTTTCTAAACAAGTTAAGTATTAAAGTGTGTGTGTGTGTGTGTGTGTGTGAGAGAGAGAGAGAGAGAGAGAGAGAGAGAGAGAGAGAGAGAGAGAGAGAGAGAGAGATCTACTAGAAGATTCTCTACTGACTTCATTGAAATCAGCTCCACAGCCCAGAGACCACTGCTCACCCACCTGCCCCAACAAGACCCACCTTGAACGGGTAGCGGGCGCTCTCCTGCTCCATCAGCTCCGGGTCAAATATCTTCCCGATGAACCTCTTGGCGTCGTACACGGTGTTCTGTGGGTTGGTGTCGGCCAGGTCCACGGCATCGTGTCCGGCCAGCACCGCGGTGGTCGTGAAGGAGACGGCGCTGGGGATGCTCTTCCTCCCTTCCTCATCCGCCAACACCTCCACCTCCCCGCTGCCCGGGTGGAAGACGCCCACGGAGCAGAAGGTGGTGCCCAGGTCCAGGCCGATGACTCTGGGTTTGGGGGGAGGAAGGTACTGCTGGCCCAGGTACCCGGCCAGGAACAGGGCCAGGATGACGGAGCCTGCGGACCGGTGACGACACAGTTAGCACATGTGTTAGCATCCAAACACCGGCGAGTTACCGGGAGGAGGGACATCTCCGTTAACTTACCGATCATAGAAACTTCTCCGGACATTGTCTCGCACTGTGTCGAAGCCTCGCGCCGCTGAAACGTGTGAGTTTAAATGGGGCGAAGCTTCCACAGCTGGAGGAGACTTCTCCAGACCAGCGGCAAAACACACGTCAACGTTACACAGCCCCCCCGGTGCTGTCTGGGTAATGTAGTTTTTGTCACGCAGCGCGTTCTCTTTGAATAGGGCAGCAGATTTTAGCTGTACACTACATTTCCCATGAACGCGTTCGACATGTGACGTACTTAGAAAGTTTCGTGACGTTTCCGTGTTTTCAGCCAACCAGGCAGGTCCTGAGCAGTCGAGGTTAAAAAACATTATTCTAAAGAACAAAAAAAATTAAAAAAACATTAGAATAAAATGTAAAAAAGACAAGTATAAAAACAAAAATATAATATAGGGAATAGTGAATGTAATCATAATAATAATTAAATTAAATATTATAATATTTTGATAACATTTATGAATTATTATTACATGTATCATATATATTGTATATATTATATTGTTAACACAATAAATTAAAGTTTTAAAAACTTAAAGTTCATTAATGCCTGGTTATGTGTCCAGCAGTGATATATTATGTTGTGGTTGGTGAAATAATTCCAAATACAAATACACTAGTAACTAAAAATAAATGTAAGCGTATTTATTTTATTTTATTTACAAAAAGGTTGTGGAAACAGATAAATGGCTTCATATACAGGCTCTTTCTCACACACTCTCACACACACACATTCAAAAAGTGACATATGTCTTTTACATCATACATGCAACTTGTACAGTTTATATTATTAAAAAAAAAACATCCCTTCAACAATACCACACACGAGAAAAGAAAAGATGATGCTGGATGTTGAATTGAGACTAGATGTGATGAGGAGGGTTAAAGTGATATATAAAGGCAGTACATGTAATAACACTGAATGATTGTAAATGCTATAATTACAAGTGACATTAAATCAGTGACATGCCACTTCCTTAACAACATGAAATGTTTTATATAAAAAACTCTTATTATGTTTATTATGATCTTAATGAAATGACAAATGCATGAGATGACATTTAGAGTACTGGTTGTTTGTTCTTTCTATATTAGCTGTAGCTTGTGGCTTGCTGGTATGACGATATTAACACAGCATTAATGACATGAATTATTAAAACCATCAGTCATAAGAAAATATCACACACTTAAAGCCCAAAACGAGCAGATTACAAGTCCCCGCCGTCTGTGAGCTGCTCGGCGTCGTCTTTGCTGTCTGAACATTCTGACGGGATGAAGCAGCCCGAGTCTCTGGGACAGTCGCTGTCTTCTTCTTTTTGACTGTGGGAGGATTTGTGCTCCTCCACGTCCCTGACATCATCACCTGCAGCCACACGACAAAGTGGAATTAAATTACATGACATACTCTGACAGGTTTTGTTTCCAACCACATGAGAGAAGTTTAAATCTGTGCCAAGTGGAAAATAAAGTCACATTTAGACGTGAAAGGATGGAGCTCTTTGACATTTTTGATTTATTGCTGTTATAGCAAAAGCAATGTGCATTAATTTGACTGCAAAGGCACCATTCTTTAATATTTCTACCTCCTTGACAGAAGCTACTAATCCTCACGTCCATGTTGCCAAAGCACTATCTAATGGAGTTCAGGTTGATTAAATTACTGGCATCTCCCGTGAGGCAGGCAGGGTCACGCCACAACTGCCATCTGTTTAGTCAAACTGTTGCCCAAACAGGAAAAATGACAATGACCTCTTATTTGCCTCGTATAAACCTACTAAGGTTACATGCAGTATAGCTAACACACATACAATCACACACACAATAACACACACACACACACAGAACTGAACCAGCCAGTGAATGCTGCTTCTTCCTTCTTCTGGGAAAGTATTGTTTTACATCATTCATGCAGCGCTCTGCGATAATCAGCCTTCTGCTTCAAGATTACTGGAACAGCTTCTGCCCTCTTAAGCACTTTCTATCTGAGTAACAGGAAATCACTGATAAGCCTCTCACAGTGTGCAGGATGTCTTTCTATTCAGCGTTCCACAAACCTTTCAGCTTCCACCTGCTGTTTCACGTCGTTAGTACGACGTCAACAAAAGAAACGCATTTGTTTTGTTCATAGTTGTGTTTGGATTTGAAAGGTTTATTTTTTTTCAGTAAAATAAAGTTGAGTTTCAGACAATGTTTTCACAGCTGTGTGTGGGTCCTTTAGCAGGATTAAAATCAATATACAAAAAATGACACTTGAAGCCAAAACTACTATGGATTATACTATGGACTATACAGTGTTATATTATTATTATTATTATTACTGTGATATATTATGTACACTTTGTTCTTTCAATTCGATTCTTTCTATTGTGCAAAAAGATGCAATTTCATTGAAATTTGGTGGAAGGACATTGGTCAAAGAAGAACTCACTAACTTTTGGTGCAGAGCTTTAATCACCTTCTTAAAAACTGCAAGTGTTTTTGTTTCTGACATCTTCGCCAATTTCCAATAAAAATAATAAATGGTTCTTGATGAAAAAAATCGTGCCTGTTTCGGGGAGTGATATTTATGAGTGTGTGTGATTTGGTGCAGATCCACAATTACAATCCGGATCAACTGGATTATAAAGTGGTTGCTTAAGTGGACTGTTTCTGATTGGCTGAACACTACTGAGGTGTGTATGGTCACACAGGTGTGTCACATTCATAAACACATGACTAACTGATCAGTAAGGACTGTGAAAGCTGTGCTGATGTAATAAAATGGTTTGAGGCAGGGGCCTCATCAGGGGCCTCCTCAGGCGCATTTTATGACCGATTACATCACAGCAGTGCGACTACTATTTCAGAAGCTGTGGTGGAATATGTTTTATCTTTCTCAAGCAATGAAGGATCCATGGGGTGGATCCTACGCAGGCAAACCTATCCCAGGATTCATTGCACAGCAGTGACAAACCGCTGATCAATAAGAGAATGTAGCGACAAACGGCAAAGACGTGACAAGGAAAGCCAGAGGAATGCATTTTAAATGTCAGAAAAAACAAAGTGATCTTACACCCGGCAATATGAGCTGCAGGAAGTGATCAAAGTAGCCGAGGATGCAACGTTAAGGTGACAAAGACCTCATCAGAACAAACTCTTATTTTTGTGCTGCCCTCGCTGTCACTTTGTTGTAGATTGTGTAGAACTAGAACACAGTTTGTATGTAGAACAATGTGCAGTAAAAAAACTGATTGGGGAATAAGTGCTCTCATGGTGACAGGAAGCCTGTTCACAGGCACACTATAGTTTTATAGTGGTTTATTGAACATAAACACTTACAGACACCTGCAAAAGACATACAGCCATTTAGCATTTGTAAAAAACCAGAGTGATGAAACCAATCATCATTGAGGTTTACCTTGCCTGAGACAGGTGAGAGGCCTCCAGCGTGGGGCCTGCTTTCCTATGGCTCAGCCTTGAATTTTTACATTATGTTTATTTTATCCTCTTAATGAGAATAGATCCCATGGTTTATTTTGTTTTTAAAGGTTTGAGATATTTACACCACATTGATGAATGAACCGAGACATAACCATGTGTCTCAATTCAGGGGCTGCATCCTTCAGAGTTCCTATTACAGTTCCTATACAGTGGTCTGGTCTACAGAGGGTTTACGTGATCAGCATAAGGAATAAAAGGGACACATTTGAAGGTGCTTTTCGAAATGACACGGCCTAGTTTTGCCGCTGTGACGCAATTGGGCTTCAAATGCAGCCTCTTCAGGATGTAGACCCTGAATTGAGACACAGCTATTTGGTATTAAAATCATTTGTCGTAGTTATAGTTTGGTGTGTTCCTAACCTTCTGTGTAGCGGCACTCAGCAGCAGCCAGAAGTCTTTGTCTGTGCTCTGGGTCTTTGACGTTCAGCTCTATCAAGTGTTTCTCTTGCAGGTGCATCAGGTCCTCCACCGTCTGATAGCCATTGAGCAGCAAGGCAGAGGCGTACTCCTGCAAAGCCCAAAGCAAACTTCAATTAAAAAAACCGACATCAGGTTTCAGATCAGGTGTTAACATATGCAGTGTTTGTCTTCCAAAGCGGGGGAAAAACAGAGGGTTGATAACATCAGGTATGGGAGGTTGAAAAAAAAAAAGCACGCCCCCTCACCTCCAGATTCAGTCGCTCCAATAACTCCAGTAGCGTTTTAGGTCGAGGTCTTTTGCAAAGCCTCTGCTGTCTGATCTTTGGAACTTCTTCTTCTTCCTCCTCCTCTTTCTCCACTAAAACGTCTACGTAGATGAACTTGAAGTTTCCCACTTTGTTGTTCAGCATGCCCGTCCAGATGCCCATCGGGGGCTTACTGATGATGTCGATGATGTCACCCACCTAGGAAAAGAATAACAGGATGTGAATTGAAGTTCAGCTGGGATGCTTCACCTTGTTGTTTGAAGGATTATAGTTATCTTTACAAGAAGCAGAGTCTGTAGGACACAAACATTGCTGGAGTGTGTGTGTGTGTGTGTGTGTGTGTGTGTGTGTGTGTGTGTGTGTGTGTGTGTGTGTGTGTGTGTGTGTGTGTGTGTGTGTGTGTGTGTGTGTGTGTGTCACCTTAAGTTTGAGGGAATCCGTGTCATACGGGCTTGGAACAAAATCTGCTTGGACACGACATCTGCCACAGAACTGTCCCTGGTAGGATCCGTCCTCCTCCAGCCTCACACTGTCTTTCTGAGCAGAACCATTGGACTCACTGGTCACACCACCTGAACCCACAAACACAGTGTCATTGCACAGTGATGGTGATAAAACAACCCTGTGTTCTGTGCAGGATCCTCTATGTGCAGATACTCACTGGAGGTGCTCTGGCCACTGTACAGACTCTCTAAGGAGTTATTTGTCTTTGCGTGGTCTTTCTCAGCTGCAGTGCTTCTCTCTGCTTCTGCCTCCGGATCTTTATCTGTGTCGTCACCCTGCAGAGAGAAAAACACGTACTGCTCAAAACGTACAGTTTTACTTGGGAGGCATGTTATATAAAACAGACTAACACTGTAAAGAGCTGAATGAAATGTGCATATGAGAAACAACAATGAAACTGAAATTTCAGCTGGAGATGTAAGTTGCTACTGAAAAGATTCGTCTTTGTATCATCATTCGAATAAAACTGAAAAAGTACAGCAGGACACTTTGTGGTGTATGTCAGTGTGAGGCTTGTCAACAGCAGCAGCAGCAGCGTCATCAATAAGGATGTGGGTTTATGTGAGATCAAGGTTCTTCAGAAAAACAACACAGGTTTGCTGTAACTGACACTGATCATCAGTGAGTCTGGACCTTTCCTGCGTATCAAGATGGTTTGATGGGTTTGAGTGTATGATTAGGGTTGCTGGGGGCGACTGTGGGTCAGCCTGCAAACCAAATGGCCAGATACTTAACCAAAATGCCCCCTGTGCCAACATTGTGTGATCAAAGTGCAGTGTATAGTACCCCTTTATGACTGGGCGTCTAAATTGGTGAATGGTTTGTAGTGTAAAGTGCCTTGAGTGGCCGATTAGAGAAGATATAAATACAGTCTATTTACCAAATAGTGATGTTTACACTTGAATGAATGATTTATGGACACAAATAATTAGGAGCTGTATTCATGGTGCATGATGGTGTGTGTCTGTGTGTTTGTGTGTGTGTGCGTTCAGTTTTTTTCCAGTGACTTACCGGCTCCTCAGAGAAATACTTGGCGTGTTTTTTGCCCATTTTTCTGCGCATGGTTAGTGAAATAGCCTTCATCTTCTTCCCAAGTCCAACTGCTTTGTTAGGGTCTGAACTTTCACATTCTTCCACGACCTGTGGGCAGAAAGTTGGTTCAGTAAAGACAACAGATTAGGACCATTCTGTAGCTGCTAATATTTCTCCCATCTCCTCATCTTTTGTCCACTATTTATACAAATTTTCCATAAAGTGCAACATATCCTGTGCCACAAAAGCTTTTACCCGGTATGAACCTATTCTTGTTGTAATATTTCTAAAGTTTAAACAAATATATTTACACACCATGTTTGTGCCATTCTCTTCTGGTTTGGCATGTGAGAAGGGTTGTCTGAGACCCTCGAACCTGCCGAAGCTCGTGGAGCGCTGCGGGGAGGATTTAAAAAACAAGAAGGAAAGATGTCATAAAGAAGTCTGTCATACTTTGTTTGGCAAGATTTACCAGCGTTACATAATGTCAAGTCACTGTGTGCGTCAAGGCACAGAGGAGATCTGTTGCAACCCCACACACACACATTTGTCTCCATACAAGTGCACTAACAAACCTACCTGCATTTAAAAAAGAAGGATAAATGACTTAAAAATTAAACTAAAACACACATTATCTGTCCTTCATTTTTACTTGTTATTATCATTTTGTTATTACTGGCAAAATTCACTCACAGTGGCTTTTTTAATTGTTTCTCCAATTGTCTTCCTCCCACATTTTTCATAAACTAAATGTCATTATAATCCACCAAACCACCCATCATCTCCACGGCAGAGCACCAAAAATAATTATATAAACCAATAATCCCTGGAAATCCTGGTTAAATATGAACTCCTAGACAGCTCACTGTGGATTGATTTAATGCTGCGCCGTCTATTTTGACAGACAGGCCCACGTTTCACTCCCCTGTCCACAAACGCTGCAGCAGTATCAAAGGATTTTGTTTCAAAGCAATTCTTTACCGTAATTATTTTTCTGTTATGACACAGTATTCATTTTATTGTCATTGTTTGTTTAACAGTATGAAACATGAAAAATACTTTTCATTATATCTGTGTGCAAAAACCTGCCATCTAGTCTGTGAGAGGCATCAGTATTTTAAAAATTATAAATTATCCATAAACCCTGAATGTATAAAAAATGATTTACATTACAAAGTAATACCAAGTACAACCAGACCTAATTTGCACAGAAGACATTACAACAACGACCTCTGTCAGACCCTGAATTTATGTGTGAACATAAATTTCAACATCTTCCCTGGCTCCACATTTCTATGCATATTTTCACCTACCTTTGGTTTGCTGCTCTTTGCTTTGTCTGACACATTGGATGTCGCCCTCTGTAACATTTTCTATTATTTTTTAATCAAAAATATCAATCTTTTCTCTTCTCGTTTCTTTTACCCCACTCTCCCCTGAAAGTAAAGTGTTAACTGACACATTAACACTGAATGCTGGCTGACTGATGTGCTGGCTGGCCCACTTCCTTACGACATACAGGATGTGAGGCAATTGACACATAGCGTCTTGCTGCACTTTTGCTTTGAAAGGGAAAAACACAAGTGCTTGAGTGTGCATTTTGTGGCCCGTTCATTGAAATCTTTAAGATCTTCTTCCAGGAACAACGTTTACGTTTGTCAATGATGTAAATTAGTTATTTTCAAGTGTTATTAGATATGAGATATCCTGGTGAAGATGAGCTTGAGTCACATTGTTATGCTATTTCTTTGGTTGGTTAAGCAGTATAACAATGACAGGAGTGACTCATAAAGTTTCTCCCTGAATATATTGTTTATTCTGCATGGCCTTAACAGCTTTTTTTATTTTTTAATGGCATGGGTAAAATATACATATCTAGATTCAAATCAGTTCTAATTTAATTATCCCTCAAGATTTAGCTTTATTACAAATGGGGCAGTTGGTTTTGTAAATTATGTAATCACAAATTACATTTATTTCTTAATGTGGGGTCAGTACGTTGAGGAAGTGCTGATGTATGACAGAGGAACAGCTGAAAATGGCAACTTTGTTGTTTCGAAACCTTTTCCTGTTTATTTCTGCTCTCTGTCCTCTCTCAATCATAAAGCAACCACCTGTCACCTCTTTACAAATCATGGCCTCCCCAGTGAATGTGACAGTAGGATTGGGTTTGACTCTGCTCAGGATCTTACATCGCTGTCAGTCATGGTTCTCCTGTTGCAATGTGGGGGGATTTGCCACTGTGTTTACATCAATGAGAGTTTGAATCAGTCAGATGAAGAAAAAGGAATTCCAAAGACAAAAACATTGCTAATCCTGCTGCTTGCAATCAGCCGGAAATGCCTGTCAATCCAGATAAAAGCTTCTAACCTATTACTTCGTAGCCTCTAGACTGCCTGGAGAGGACGTTGTTCATCTGAAGAGTTCTATCTATCTAACAATCTACTGTTTCTCAAAGTCATCTGGGTTTTGTTGATGTTTTCTAGGATTCAGAGAGAGGGTTTTTCATATTTGTCATTATTATTAGGAAGATTACGTTCCAGTTATTTTTTGAACGACGTGAGAACTATGATGACAGTTTGCTTTTTCTAAGATAACTTAATGATATAACTGATATAAAGCATTATAATAACTGTGTGTGAAACATCAGAATAATTTGACCATGTGCCAAGAGGTGAAATATTCACACTGAAAGAAGAGCAGAGCAAAACCAAGTGTGTTGAGTGTTATTTTGTCTATTCAGTGTATGACGAGCGGCATAAACTCCACACCACCTCTATACGCTTAAGAGGCTTTATGTCTAATGAAATGACATTTGTCTCTAAGAACCATTGACACTATAGATCCATAGGGATCTTGTAATCTCTACTCCGGATCATCCTTTTCATCTGAGACAATTTTCTCCCAAGTCATGTTAAGCTTTAACCACTGCTTTGTGTCACAATGCACGTGTTTGCTGGATATCGGTTGGGGTCTTATGCTTTGAGAGCACGCAAAGGCTTTGACCTCTTGGGTCAAACAGCTCTATTGTGTGGTATAAGCACTGAGTGACCTCTGACCTCACTGCACTGAACTGCAACTGACTGAAAAACATTCCCACTGGGAGAGTTTCACTTTAATTCAGATATTAATTTAAACTAGGAGACAACCTTTCACATTGAATAGATAGGCTTACATCTTTTAAAGTCTGTCTTAAAACAATGTTCACAATCTTTTTTTCCAGATAGCATATGGATGTGGGCCACTTGATGCAACACTTCTGGACTTCTTGTGGTCCAAACAAAATGAATGAGAGACACTTGTAAATAGGAAATGTGGCCTAAATATCCCAAAACATATATGGGTCTCTTTGGTAAACATGCTGTGCTCTCAGCAAGGTGTAATCTGGATGCTAACCTAAAGTGTTCCATTTCATAAATGGTGAATATGGCCCACATAGCACAACACAACTTTTGCACCTTTGGTTGACAAAGAGTCAACGGTATTGCCATGGCTTGTTGCCCAGATCTGGCAAACAGGAGCTGGCCTTATAGTGCCATCATTCTATGTGGTTTGTGGGATGTGAGCCAAATCTGGGCCAAAACAAGACTCCTTCCCAAAGTAAACCCAAACTAAGAGAAGCAGTCTGAGTGAAACATAAAGCAAGTCAAGCAGGAATACTCAAAGTACACTTCCAATGGATTTCTGTACAGAATTAAGTCTTTGGCTTTTATCCTGCATCAATCACAGTGAAATCCAATTAGGACGGTACCACTTCATGGCCAATACAGATGGGAGGAGTGATTACAGAGAGCAACTAGAATTACCGCCCTGGTGTAGTATGCCTCTGCCAACAAGTGCAGTTTCAGTCCACTTAAAAATAAAATCCAGACTCTTATAAGGTCACTGTGACCCTTGACCCCTGAAATCACATCAGTTAATCTTTGAGTCCACTTGAGATGTGATGTTCAAGAGACCAAAAACGTGTTTTATGAGGCCACTTGTCCTTTGACCTCTGACATTATTATTTAATCGCTGAGTCTACGTGAGCTAATTTCTAAGGATTCTCTGGAGGTTTTTCCTGAGATACCATGCGCACAACACAAAAAGTTTAGTTTGTGAGGTCACAGCGACCTTGTCCTTTAACCTCCGACCATTATAATCTTAACAGTTCATCCTTGAGTTCAACTGAAGGTTTGCACCAAATTTGAAGAAATCCTCTCTGAATGTTTTTGAGTTATCGTATTCACAAGAATGGGACGGACAACCAAAGTCATAATGCCTCCAGCCATTAGCTGTCGTTTACGTGGAGGCTTGAAAACGATTTTAATTAGCATAACTGACCTATAATATTGCATAATCTTGAGGAGACCCACTTTTTTCCTGGACTAAAAACACAAAATATCAGAATCAACTTACGTCTGGTTCTGACAGATCCAAGTCAGTGACAGACCGTGACACCTTTGGGGAAATCTGGGGTTTACAGTCCTGTTTCAAGCTGATATCCTGGTCCTGCTCTTGTCTTTCCTCCCACTCCTTCCCATTGGCTGGGGTGAATTCATGAGAGTACATGCGGTACTCTGTGAGTGGTCTGCGACAGGTGTGCTGGACAGTCCCCCAGGATGGACTGCTGTCACCTGGGTTACTCCAGCGCTGGTGGTAGGCGTGGGTGGGAGTCGCACCACCCGGTAGGCTGGTCATGTCCGTGCAGCGGCCTGGCGTCGTGTTCTCCTGAGAGGGGAGGGTGGATGACTTGCCAAGGTAAGGCCTCCTGTCTGATCTGTACGGAACATCCAGATAGTGGGGTCCCATTGGTGGGCTAATGGAAGTGGGTGGGGAGTGAACTGAGAGAGAAGACAGAGTGAGAGAAAAGTGACATTTATCAACTTCCTGAGAGCGAAGCAGTGAATTGTCATGGATGGATTCATCATTGCCTCCGCCAAGGAGGTCATCTTTTAATTTGCCTTTGTTAGTTTGTTTGATGGTTTGGAGGGATAGGACATGTCCCAAAGAAGAAACCCTTACATTTTCACTTTCAGAGAATAATGAATGGATCTTGATGAAAAATATCATTTAGGGAACTGATATTTATGAGTGTAGATCCAAACCATTGGGAGGATTTTTCTGTTTGTCTGTTTTCACTTCACATGTTTAAGCAGCCGAGTTCTCTGGTGTCTCCTTTGCATTTCTAACTACTATTAGTGGATACTTGTTCACCATAAAGCAGCTGCCTGTAAACCTGTGACACCACAGACGCCTACACTGAAGTTGTTGCAAAGCTTAAAAGCAGAGGTGTTACTTGAAAATCTAAAACAGGAATAAGAAAGAAGTCACAACCTTTTTTTTCTTTTACAGTTTTGACAAATGCATCATCGGCCTGTTTTCTCTGGAAGCACTATAGAAATGTAGTCATAGCTTGTACATAGAGAGGTGAGAAATGTCAGAGGACAGTTTGATCAGAGGAACATGGAGACATATCTTAATGTTTGAAGTTTTGTGGAAAGCTGTCTTACCTGTGGACTTGTGACTTTTCTTTGACGCCTCTTTCCCGCTCTTTCCAGCTGGTTTCTTTCCCGTCTTTTGGCTTCTTTTGAATGCAGGTTTAGACTCTGGCACCACATGGACACTCTGGTAAGATGCAATACACATCCCACATGTAAATAATCAAATACCTAAATCTGTAAAAGATGTTACACCTCTTCTGATTTCCACGTATTCATTCATTTTTTTATACAGCTTATCCTTTGAGGGTCATGGGAGGAGGTGGAGCCAAATCCAGCTGGTATCGGGCAAGAGGTGGGAGCCACCCTGGACAGATTGCAAGCGTATCACAGGGCCAACATACAGAGACAACAACCATTCACACTCATGGAAAACTAAGAATCAATTCAGACTTACTCTACACTAACAGAACTGCCTACCTGTGTGCACGAGGCGCCCTCACTAAAAAAAGGAGGGAAGCTTTGATGAGAAGCTTTTTTTTCCTGCATGACCAAACCCAGCTTTAAGCGATTCTAGTTGTCTGGCAGTGAATGTCCACTCCTTTTCAATCCAGCCCAATTGTCAGGTCAAAGCTTTTTTTTCATCAAATACTTGGTCTCTGTTTTTTTTTAAATTTTTTATTTCCGCTTTTTTAGGCATTGCAAACAACTGCTGATCCAGAACTGGCAGACTCTGCTTTGTTTGCTTCTCACTATGATGGGCTTTAGTTGAAATGGTCACTGGGTGTCCTGGCATAAGGCCTCTAAACCCTCATCACCCCAAACACACACACACACACACACACCATGTGGCCCAGAGATTACTTTGAGCGCAGTACCCCTCTTTGGACCATCTGCACTGTATTAAAACTTAATCAGCATTTGTGTAAAATGATTGTGGCCATTTAGGCCACCAGAGGCTCTCTGGATGTTAAAAGCAGGTGGCAGTTTCAGACCCCTCAACACAAAACAGTCTGATGTGTAATGAGAACAGTCTCTCACACTTCTGCTGTCATGAACTGTCACCTTATTGACTTTAAAGAGACCGCTCGGGTTTGGACTTTTTTAAGAAAGTTATTTGACTCATTTTAAGGACTGGATTTGTCATTGTAAGCAGTTTTAGTTCTTAATTTCCTGTTTTATTTTGAAACTTGTTTGTGCTTGTTGAGTGACTCTTGATTTACTTTGTGTCTTTGTCCTGTTTCCTGCTCCTGTGATCGTCTACACCTGTTTCACTGTGTTTCACCTGTGTTCAATACCTCTGCCTCCCTTCTGTGTGTAGTCTCTGGCTGTGTCTCTCTCACTAATCACTTCATAATCCACTATTTAGGGAGTTTGTAATTTTTTTGTGCTGTCCGAATGTTTGGTGGGGTTTTGTTTACCGTATATATAACCTTCATTGTTTCCCACAATGCATTGTAAAAGGAGTGTACAACCAATGGTCACTAACCAAGCAATATGTACCATATGTACAATATGTGAGAGGCGGGAGGGGAGGGAGAAGCGGGAACAGCCCGACCTGTCATACAAATGTAAATATGAGCAGCGCATCACAGTACAAACTGCAGCAAACAAGTTTAATTCTACATTTAAACTATAATCATTCAACGTGCATTTTATCTGAAATCATTAAAAGTGTCAAATTAATATTTAAAATTTATTGTGGGATTTATTGATGTTATTGTTGTTGAACGCCATAATCCTGCGATAATAACGTAATTACCAGTGCAGAGAAAATGCGCAGAATACTGTTCAAAACCGTTTTGTTTCTTTTGCCAATGAGCTCACTACACTGTACAGAGTAGTCCCTATATTGTGAAGGAGGGGTTGGTGGGTCAGTGGCTGGTTTCAGCCTTTGTATTTCCCTTTGTCTTTGTCAGTTCATATGTTCACTTTCTGTTTGTTCCTGCCAAGTTCCTCCCCCTGAGTTATTTCTGTTTCACTGCCTGTGATTTTTTTTTTCTGAGTGCCTACCAAGCAGCTTCAAAAGTCTGTTTGATTAAATTCTCTCTTCTTCTCGATCTTACCCTTTCCTGTGCCTCTCAGCTTCTGCATTTAGGTCCTCTCCTGTTTCTACATCTAATGCAGCAACAGGTTGGTACAGGTGCTTCAATAACTCTTATTTATTTATTTATTGAGTGTTGTATTAAAAATAGTGCTGCAGGTTATTCTCACAGGGGGGTTTGCTAAAGGATAGTGAAAGCAGACAGAGGGTCCTCGAGAAAGCCTGATTGTCTTAATGCAAACAATGGAATTCTACAATCACCTATGTACAAGAGACGGCAACAATACCGTGATCAGAAAACCCTGAACCAGGCCCCCCAGTTTAATGAGTCCCTTTTACCCTGGAGCCCCCAAAGTCTCTTGAAACGCCCCTGGTGTTCTGACTCATTATGGCAACAGAGGCAGAATAGAAACTCAACAACAGGAACATGCTCTGTCTAACCACTTTGCTTTGGTCTTTGTGGCTGCTGTTTGGATTTGGTTTCCCTCAAAGCTACTGAACTATAAACAGTAAAATAACAAGCTGTTCCACTTGGTTATTAAATATATTTTTTATGTAAACTGCACCGTCATCAAAAAATGTGTTAACAACATTTCACACCATGTTGCATGAAGAAAGATTTTCAGTAAGTGAAACTGGTTGTGACTCTCACCTGACTCGTTGGCAGTTTCTCCTTTTTCTTTGTGCCAGAATGATGAGCTCCTTTCCCTCCTTTAGTTTCTGTTCTGTGTTTAGTTTTCCTCGTCTCTAGAGGAGACATAAAATATAACAGTAAACAGTTTATCATCACAGTAGTGAAACACTGAGAAAACCAAAAGAAAGACCACAACCGCCAACAGTAAGTAACTGAACTCAGGCAGGTGATTTATTTATGAGCTGCTCTGTTCCTATAGTTTAAAACTCCTGAGCAGTGGTGAGTAAGTTGTTTTGTACCACTGATATTAAACAACTGTTGTGAACCTCGCATCAGAAAAAAGCCCAGTTCTAAATGTGTGGTCACTGCTGTGTACCATGATTTAACACCCAGTAGTTTGGGGAGTGATTTGGGTGCTGAACTGGTTGGAAACCCACTGGCCAGCATCTTCAGACATCACGCTGAGACTCCAAATGACTGCTGGCACACAGATGAGCTTAACCCATTTATTTCCTATTTACCTTCATTGTGATTGTTGGTGATGTGGACTAAATCTTCTTGGCTCTTGGCGCCCTGCCAGACCGTGGTATTACAGCCGGGGTTATCTGCAGTGGAGAGAGACGGACGAATCATAAACGCTGAGGATTTTAAGTGAAAAGTCTGGGTTGAATAGAGGCCACACAGAGACACATGGGGCTGGATGAAATCGTTCTCTGAGCCACAGACAGGCAGCATGGAAGGTTGTTGGAGGTTTTAATCTAGATTTTACTAGCAGCTCTCTAAAGGCCATTCTTTAGTCTTGAGAGTATGGATTAAAATGCACAAATTAACTTAAAAAATTCTAAAGTCAATGGCTTTCTTGTTCCCATCATACCTCTTTGAATCCATTGTTAGACCTGACCTCTGGAGCGACACAGCAGGAGATTCTCTGCTCAGACGCGTTCAAAACAGCAACAAATCCTCCGCAGGATTCAGGTGAGGTGTGGTGCGGCAGGCAGAGGCAGGAAGTAACATGTGAATTCTGCTGCGAAGATCCTTTGTTTTTGTTTACAGCACATCAACACCGGTGTTGGACATAGTCACCAAAAACTCTCTTGACTCATTTGTCTTCCATGTGAATTGCATTACTTTTTTATCCACAGATATTTGTTTTCATTTTGCTTTTATCATTTTTGTGTCTGTTGCGTGTTAGAAACATCAACACCATCTTGCAGAGGATCTCCTGCTGTGTCCTTACATTAGCCCCTTCTGACTTTCTGCGGAATAGGAGGCCAGACGGAGAAAGTCTGCATAAAATGTCTGGAGGCTCTCACTCGGACATTTGGGTTCACACATACCCCTACAGAGAAACTGGGGAGGATCTCTGGAGTCTCAAAGCAGCTTATGTTAATCACATTATTATTAATCAGGAGGGAATTTCTATACTCACCCATTGTTTCATTATCTGATGCAGATTTGTTTATATGTGTTCTGAAATAAAAATCAACAGAGATATAATATTAGATGTTTGCCTTTAACTATAGCACCTGAGTAGTGTCTTGTGGCCCTTTAGTTCAAGTACACGCCACAAAAAACACACTGATATAACAAACTGAAGGGCTCTCAGTACATCCACAACATTTCATGCAAATTGATTAAGCATTTTTTGTGAAATCTTGCTAATTAACAAGCAAATGCAAACAAAAACATGACCTCCTCCAAGGAAATATGACAAAGACACTTGGCAAAAATGCCAACAACAGAACACAAGATAAAGATGAGAGTAAAAACTCATATTGAGAAAGTACAGTCGGTGCTATGAGACAAGATCTAGTCTATACCGAACTGTGACATAAATTGTGTTTCTTTGAAAGGAACACCAGGGGAGTAAAGGTGTTGTGGCAACAGGGGACTATAAGTAGGTGGGCCTTGAATCCGCTTAGTCCAATTTGCCCAAAGCCATAATCTGCCTTCTGCTGGCCCAACACTCCACAGACTCCTGCTTCTCAAAAAAAACATTCTCTATCAGACAATCTGAACAATGCGTGTAAAGCTTTCGTTTCAATTGTTCCTAATGGGGCCGCCACTCCCTCTTTAAAAAGCAAAGCATTGTCTCCAACAGGCCACCTGAAGTTGAGATAAGGTTCAGAGGCTGAGAAATGTAGAAGAGCCTGTCTGCTCTGCTTCATGGAGGATTTACAGAATTAACCCACAGAGAAAATAAAGAGGGAGTCTTTCAAGCCATATTATTACTCTGGAAAAACCCTTTCACTTGCAGGGCGGCTTTTTTGCTCCACTTTGCACGCACATCCAGCCAAACGAAACTTAAGCTACAGTATACAGCAGACAGACACAGGCCCGCATGCCTGACAGGATTACAATGACTTTAATTCATTTCATTGCCTGTTATAATAATATAGGAACAACCTACAAAAATGTCAAATGGATTTCCCAGAGATAAAAACCAATGTACTCTTGTTCCACTAATACAATGTAAGCATGATTGTGTCTAATTCCCTACTGAGCTCACCTTCTTATCTTTTTATTAGAGTTGGTCGTCTGCGTCTGAGGCATCTCCTGCATGAAAAACAAAGCTTTTTCAGTCAGATGTTAGTGTGGTTTTTCTGTCACATTCAAATGGATTTGATAAATAAATCAATGTTTTCCTCATCAAGGACAACTACCTACTAATTCAACAAAGGTCTGTCTGTCTGTATGTGGAATGCTAACCTCGCAAACCATTCATCTTATTGGCTTCACACATTTGAGCGTGTGTAAGTGCCGATTTTGGTTCCATTCGGGCACGCAATACCTCCACTCTTCTTTCAATCTACCTTCCTCCTTACCTTGTTGTCTTCGATGTAAAAGCACATTTGTTTTGTTGCTGTAATTGAGCTGTATTACAGAGCTTTTATTTTGAAATGTTTTGTACTGCAACGTACTAAAAACATTGATTGATTAACAGACCTCTGAATTCCCAACATGCAAAAAGTTCAGTAAATCATTCATTGCAGATAAACCAGGTAGGATGAACACAAATTTTGACTCTGCACAAAAGTCTATTTATACAAATCTCTGCACACAAAAAGTAAAAAGAGAACTTGTTCATAGAACTGTTGGAGGAGGACTCACTAATGACGAGGAATAATTCTAAAGCTCCAGAGCATTAACACAGTCCCTTCAGAACTGGCAGGTTCAGAGTAGGAACTGCACTTCTGCTTAATTTAAAACAAAAACGTGAAAAGTCTGGCAGCAGCAGCTGCTCTCAGATGGATTTGTTTTTCATTTCATAATCAGTTTTATGTCACAGGTCACAACCTGTGCTCTGGAATTCCAGTGTGCTTGTTTTGAGTAAAATCCTGCTTATATCTGGACAGTTTGGCCTCAAAGTTATAGTCAGTATAGAGCATGATATGTTTTCCCTCTCACCATGGATATTGATCTCCCGGAGCCTCGCCACTTTGTGTTGTTGTCCAGCAGGACCGCTGGGCTGCAGGAGCGGCTGCAGGAGCGGCTGCAGGAGCGGCTGGATGAGCGGCTGGGGATGGGCTTTGGGGGCCTGTCGCTGGAGCTCTGCACCGCCTCATACAGGCTGTCCATAGACCCCTCCTGACAGACAGACACAGAGCTGTCAGACAGCTGAACCCTGGAAGCAGGTTTAATCTATGACGTGTTCTATTTGGAGTTAGTCATACAGAGTGTTGGTACCACACTCATGATGAGGAAATTTCATGCTGCAAAGGGAGCTGCATTTCAGGAATCAAGCAGAAAATCCTCTACTGCAAACACAAACGTCATCACTCACTTCAGTGGTTGATCCCAGAGCCTAAAACTCAGGAAACGCTTCACATGCAAAGCATCAAAGTTGGAGATATGAGGATTTGATATGACAGCAGGGATCTGCTGCTCACACTGCTCAATAAAGCTCTTGTGAATTTGCTTGTCGATGTTGGATGTAAGGGAGGATTGAGATTCCTCAGAACACATCTCAGTGTGGATTAATATTTTGTTCGACATATTTAGATTCCTTTGAGGAACGAATATCCCTTTTCTGTCCTCATCCATTTTATCTTGTTTGTACAATGACATCTTATCAGTGCGCGGGACGGACATTTGTTTGAAACTGAAGATACTATAATACGAATTCCTTTTATCTGAATTTTAACGTCACCTTCTATATATACCTGGGATTTCAGGAGTTTTCACAATGCTTTGTCTTTAACCATTGTGCCGAATGAATACATATAAACCAACAATATGCACTGAAAACGATTTCCTTAATGCCTCATGAAAGTGATAGTGCAGAAAAAGAAGAAATCACATACATGTGATGCGGAATAATGACAATAGAGAGGATGATCAGTGCCACCACAGTTCAAGCCTCTGTTTGCTTTAGCAAGACGTCAGTTAATCATCCTGATCATTGGTCAACATCCATCGACATCTGTGCACAAGACAAGTTGCTGTATGCTTGCCCTCGTGTCCACGTGTAGAATGGCAGCTGCAGCAGCATCTGAGGGACCATATGTGTGTTTGTGTGTGTGTGTGTGTGTGTGTGTGTGCATCTGTCACTGTGTCCGTAACTCTTTCCCCCCCAACATTAGTGTGGTGACCACATGAGCAAATTACATGAATTATCTAAATAAATGCACATATTACAGTGCCACTGTGTCACATTCTTCTATGGAAGCACACAGAGGTCAAACAAAGCAGATTTTAAAAATTTGATACAAGTGAGATGTGGAACAACTCGGTGTCAGGAGGACATTTCTAATAATTAACAGTCAGTGGGTTTATGAAACAACGGGTTGTCTCTTTTGGGATACAGTCATTTGTCTTTGGATTCAGTTTATTTAGAGGCACACAGTGAAAAACATTGTTCTTCCTCTGTATACACAATTGTGTATTGTGTTGTCAAGTTCACATTTCCATCACAAGGCAAAGTTTTCTCTCTCTCTCTCTCTCTCACACACACACACACACACACACACACACACAGCTTGATGAGCAGATATAGATAAAAGGCAAAAAAGTGAGTGTCCTACCAGTGAGAAGCAGAAAAGGTTCATGGTGGTGGACAGGGTCTGTTCACGTCCACGCGTCTAATGGGCGGTGAGACAGCGAGCTGACTGGCAGCCAGAGAGAGTGAGAGAGAGAGAGAGAGAGAGAGAGAGACAACAGCTCAGTGTGAGCCCTGGGTCGCCTGCTGTCTTCTCAGATTAATACGACAGTGAAATCCCTCCACTAATCCAATAGATGGACCACCATTTCTCTACCGGCTGAGGCTGAACTCACTCTTGACAACAGGCCCACCATTGGCCACTGGTGGAGCAACAGATTGAGTCTTTGTTTTTTTTGCAGAGGAGCTTTGTCCTGCAGCCGTGCTCTTTTTAACCTCAGAGGTAACAGAAGTATGACGTCCTTCGTTCAAATTAAAATAGTTTTTCTGCAAAATAAGAATCCCTGCAACTGATATATATTATTAAACGATTAACTGACTGTATTTGTATTGCACTTTTCTAGTCTCGTTGATGACCAGATGCTCTTTTACAGTTGAGCCATTCACCCATTCACACACTCATTCAAAATCTTAGGTTCAGTATTTTGTCCCAGGACACTTCAGCACGCGGAATAGGGGAGACTGGTTAGTGGATGACCTGCTGCACCTCATGAGGCATTGTTGACAATGTTTTTGCATGGGTAATTTTATCCAAGCTGTATGTAATACTTTATTTTACTTTTTTACCTCTTTATTTTCAGTCAGGTTTATCTGATCATGATGGTTACATAAACCTGTTGGAGCTGGGCCTCTGCAGAACATGACAAAATAAATATTACAGTCGTGAAAGTGAAAGTCCACACAAACTGATATGTGGTATCGCTTTAATATTTGGAGGCTGTTAACGTTAAAATAACAATATTTTCACTTTTTCCCAGGGAACAATTAATGGATATGAAAAAAAAATCACGTAATGGGAACTGAGAATTTTATTTTTTAGTTTAGATCATTGCATTCATTTCAGTGTTATCCAAAACAATTTTACAAAGCAAAACAGAACTCATATACACTTATAAACATTCCAAGAATAAAAAAGGAGCAATCTTAAATCACGTCAATAAGATAAGAGTTGGCCGTCCTTTTTTTATTTCCATTCTTTCACAAGTCACATGACAAATCAAATATTTATTTAATAATCAATAGCCTAACTAAAACAGTTTTGTTATTCTTCCTTATAAATTTTGAATAATAATAAAGTTGAATAATATTTGAGCAAAATTTAATATCATGATCCACAGTTCAAGTTTTGTTTAAAAAATGTATTTAATAGTTTCATCTGTAATGCCAATTTAAATGATTATTATGCATTTTCATGTAACATCTTGAAATAAAAAAGTAAGCGTTGATTATTTCTGTGCTGATAACAAGTATATTTCCTTCTGTAATGTAGGCTAATAGAGTGGTATTTTATAGCTTATATAAGGTGAAAATGTAAAGTACTTGAGTTAATGTACTGAGTTACTGTCCACGGCTGCATCCAGAGAATTATACAAAGACCAAATGACCAAATGTAAACAGGAAAACAAAATAATTCCAAGAAGACGAGTTTCACATCTCCTCATGCAGCTATATTTAGATATTCAAACCAACAAATGATTCACAAACACAAGTCTGTCTCTCACAGCTCTTTCCTGAGTGAGAAACAGAAGTGTGCTTTTTTGAGCAACTACCGGCTCCCTCATTTTAACGAGATCATTCACCCAAAAAATTTAAATTCACTCATTATCTACTCACCACAGGGTTAGTGTCCATAAGCCCTGACATTCAAATTGGACTCGAAACAACATCTGCTGCAGTAACTAGGAGCAGGATGTTAGAGGACATTCAGGCTAAAAACATTGTTTAAATGAAATAATTTCTAGTCCTATTTGAATGTAGGGGCTTAGGGATAATTGGATCACACCACAAGAGCAGTATGGAGGCATTGTAGGGTTTTTTCTGTTTTTTTATGTTTGAAGAATCTGTCACCTTCATTTACTTCAATCGTATTGGATTTGGCAGCAAAGCTGTTTACCCCTGACACTCCAAAACTGCTTGTGGACTCAAAAACTTGAGTCCATCGGTAAGTGGTGGGTGGATAATGAGTGAATTTTCATTTTTGGGTGAACTATCCCTTTAAATTCTTCCAAATGATGGGTGATTTGGGGACAAGTCACTCAAATGTGACGCATTGAGTCATTTGGTCCGTCTGTGTATATGTGGACAATATGTGTCTGTAATAACCAGTAACACGTAAAGTGTAGAGGTTAATCCACCAATCATCCATCTCTGACGTCTGACTCACTCTCACGTAGAGAAGAAACAGCTGGAGAGATTAACACTTATGACCTATATTTTCATGCTGGTTTAAAGGCAGCATGGTGGTCGAAAGGTATTTCAAACACACCCTGTTAAGCTCAGTCGCTTCATTGTCATATTTTATGTTTTTACGTAGTTGTGATGTGGAGCCAGATGAGGAGGCTTTTGTGCTTTTTGAGCAGCATGAACCATAATAACAACAGAAATAATTCCTGAGTACTTCAAAGTCGACTTCCGGTAAGGAAGCTTTGAGCGGACAACGCGGCCATTACACAACACTGAAGATGCCATTAATTTGAAGTATGTTATAGAACAAGTTCAACAGCCTGGTTTGCTTCAGTAAATGAACAAGCTGTGCACACCTGGAGACTTCGGCTTGGTTGTCCTTCGGACTGTCTGAAAATGTCATTATGGTTCCCTGTGACCTCTAAAAGCACAAGTGTTTGCCTGATGAATGTATTATCTCAGGAACATCTCAAGGGAACTCTTGAACTCTATTTTTGAAACTTTGTCTGCAAACATTAAACCCTGACACACGAGGTGCTCATGGCTCATTAGCTTTGACCTTTTATATCATCACACATCAGAATTTTTTTTAATTTCGATTCACATGTAAAACAAAAGACAGCTGAAACAAACCAGTAAAATGTATTTAAATTTTATTTTCCCTTCATCCATTTCTTATTTTTCTGTGAGTATGAAAAAGACGACTCCAGTTTTACAGCAGTGACGGACAACGACCCACATACAGTAGCAGTCGGCTGGTGACCCACAAAGTGACATCGGAAAGGGATTAAGTGTGTGTGTGTTTGTGTGTGTGTGTGTGTGGTCGCTCTGCTACCAGCTCTAGTTCATTAGAAAAATGAACTGGAGCAACTTTGTGTTGCATACATTTTTGTTATTTTATGCAGATTCATTCAATCAAGGACAAAACAAATGAAAAGCAGGATTATTGACAGATTAACATTTGATAAACTAGCAAATCGTTCAGATGTTCAGATTTTTTAGGTTAATTTTTCCACGTGATTGTTATCAGAAAGTGAAAGCGATTTTCAAGCAAGGCCTTGGGGTTAGCATCCGTCCGTCTGACAGCAGGTTGTAAAATCGTCCGTGTCGCAGAACGTCTCACAGGAGCGATAGATCTGGTCCCCTATTGAAAAACAAATACAACAATTAAAAAAAACATCTAAACATAAAATAACTGCAATAAAACAGTGACACGCCATCATGGACATCAGGGACAAAGTCAATGCAACAAAACAAGTTGCTTATGTACCATCTGTGACGGTTTTGCAGTACAACTCGGACGGTTGGCATTCAACCAGCGTCTTGCATTCCTCATCTGTTTCACTGGCACAGGTGTTGCATTGGAGTGTGAGCACTGATGAAAAGAAAATCAAAATTAGAGACATATTTTTTGTTGACCACATCCAATATTGTTAAGTTAACACTTAATATTTAAATATTTTACAGAAAACAACGTCCTCCCACAGTGATAAAGTCAAATAGTTGGACCATTATTGTTAAATATTCTAATTGAATTTATAAATGTAAATAATATAACATCATATAAAGTTAAGTTCTCTCACCGTGAGCGCTACACAGCAGCAGGAGCAGCCCGGTAACAAGCAGGACCTTCATGTTGACGAATGATATGGGCACGGACCTCACGCTCTTTTATACGGACACATACTGGCACACATACCACATACCAGTCTATAACTGAGTCGTGCATTTCCTTATGCAAGATTTTCCAGTAAATGTTCCTTCCTGCAAAACCTGTTGTCGGTAAAGGCAACACCTGAGAAAACAATGAGGAGATTTAATTTTGCGTTTCGTGTTACAGTTCACAGGAGAATGGATCAGCTAGGATTGTTTTCAACTCACTCCTGTGTGTTATTAATGATAACTTTCATTTTGGATCAGATTATAAATAAGATTCTGGACATGCCTCGCCATATGCTTTATTTTTTTAAATTTTCAGAACGATTAATTAGTATAGGCTGTTCTGCTTGAGCTTATCTCTGTAGAGCCTGACTTTTTTATTTTTTGTCCTTTGTGATTGTTGTCTTTTATGCTTATGTTTTTTTCTTTCTGTGTGAAGTTAAATATGAAAATGATTAAAAAAACATGAAATAATAAAACATTGATTAGATATAAGATCACTTCATAGAGTTCGGTGCTCCAAGCACTTGGAGCCTCACTGTGGCTCAGTGCGTCTGACCGGTCAGACCACATCCTCCCCGTAACAGGGTGAGAATATTTTTATATAATTATTTAATTATATAATTAGGGTTATTTCCCCAGAACCTGTGTTGTTATCATCTTAGAGGACTTTTTACAAAACTTCACCTGATTCACAGTGCCACCTCGGCCCTATTTGTGCAGTGGGTTGATAATTTGTGTTGAACTTTGGAAAGACTTTTGATTTGTGATTTTAGTGGCTTGGTGGGGGTTTACGCTCTGTAGTACAATTCTACTTAGATTTTTCGATTTGTTTGCACTTTCTACTCATTATTTCCTGTTTTAGTTTAAGCTTCTTCGCCGTGTTTCAGTTCAAGGGCTGAACCTTAAAGGTTGCATTTGAAGACAGATTGTGTCACAGCAGCGCGTCTACAGCTGTTCCATTTGAAAGGCTCCTTCAAATATGATCCCATCCCCAAAAGCAGAGGCTCCTATGGCTAGAGGCTCCTTCTGTTTGAATGGTAGAAAATGTAGACCTCCAAGAGGGGTGAGGGAGAAAAGACAAAATATATATTAAAAAAATATACATTTCTGGTGAGCCATACCAGCTTTGGCTTCACAGAGGAAACTAGAATGAGTAGAGTGGTTATCACCACGATCATTTCCATCAAATTCTATCAAACCACAGAAAGTTCACACTAAAAGCTAAAGCAAAGATATAAATCTATCTCAAATGGTTCTCAGTAGAGCACAACAGTCTCCTTAAATTCAGCCAAGCTTCATCAGTTCCATGAATGTGTCTGATGTTTTCATCAACTTCTATGAACCATTCCCTGGGAAATCTGTGAAAATACTACAGTACATCTGATCGTGCAGTGTTAATAAAAGAAAAAGAAAAAGAAAATACCTAGATCCAGCCCTTTTGTCCAGATCTGTGTGAAACTTTATTGGGTTCTCTCTTGTTCCATTTACCAAGAGTTAATATTTGTTTGTTAAAAACAAACATATGCGGAGGTCAAAGTGAAGCTTTTAAAGAGACCAAAAAATGCCGTCCTGGCTTTGAACCGCGGTGCAGGCTCAGTTGTGTTACGGAGTTACACAGAGAGCTGAAATATCTCAGCATGAGCTGTTCAACGCACTCGATTGCCAGAGTTTGTTTTCTGGTACACTACATTCTCTCAAGTCTAAGTTCCCAATGTTGTTGTCCACAGCATTTTCATTTATTCTATTGTTTCAAATAATATGCTACTTTGAAAGCTTTGAGAAAACTGCATGTGGGCTCTATTTCACGTTGATACGAGAACAGATAGAGTTTATTTTTTAAATGTCATCTTATTTCAAGTCAAATTGCAGATTTCAATTTATTAAGTGGGAGGATATTGACACTTTTAGCCATCTGTGTCTCTGAATCATCCCAGCACTAAAGTTCTCGGGTGGAATCATTGTGATGTGTTGTTAAATGACCACAGTACCGTTGAACATGATTAGCTCATGTTGCTGTCCTTTACTGACCTCTGTAGGCAGCAGTGGGGACATGCAAGACAGTGTGTGCATGAGGATTTAGATTTTCTTGATTTCATTTGTTTTCAGTGAAAGAAACCCCTACATTCTATTTATGGAAAAACGCTCATGTTGCAACTGTGAGATACATTGTGTCTGTAAATATTTGCATTGACAGAGTTCACGCCATTTACAAGAAATTACAAATACGTCTGAGAGCCCAAACAGAGCTGTAACAGCCCTCCAGGATGTTTACAGTAGCTTCTGTGCTTTTGTTGTAGTCACTGCTGTTCATCACTAAGCAGCTTCAACTGTGAGTCACTTGCAAGAGTGAAATGGAAAATTCAGCAATACATTTCTCCGGGAACAATGTCCCATCCACTTGAGATAATCCACTGAACACACCAGTAGGTCTCACAGCATCCACGCCGTAGAATCATTACGCTTTTTTTTTTTTTATTTAGATTTTTCATTTTCTTTTTTTTAATCTAAATTTTTTCTGATGTAATTTTTCAACATGGTCGTCATTACAAACCACAGTCATATAAACTGTTTGTTCAATGTCACAATAGAAGATAAAAAGTCATGTGAAAGAATAAAGAGCCGTCTTAAGTTAATGATGAAAACCAGAGCTGAAGAGACAACCAATATTTGCTGATTCGGTTTCACTCCTTTCTTCTCCTTCCCAAAAGTAAATATTTAGCAAAGGACCAGGTTTTTAAAGAGTAGTGTCCCTGCAAACATTCTCCTTGCAGTCAGGCCCTCACTTATCTACCGGCCCCAGATGGAATTAGATAGCACTTTAAAATAAAGGGCCCGTTCTCGGGTAAAGAAAACAATTCGTACAATTTAGATGAAACACACTATTGAAAACATCAATAGTGCCACCATTTTATTTTTTACAGGAGTCCAAACTGGACAAACATTCTTTGAGTTCTCTGACAACTGGAGGAAACCACAGGTTCTCTTTCATGTTTGGAATATCAACATCAACATCAGTATCTTTTACGAAATAAATTATACAACTCAACTTTATTAATGCTTCCTAAATTATTTGTTTTAATTTTTTACATTGATTTAGCGCAGATGTGAAAATTTCAGACTTCAGTTTCAGACAATGTAAATAAAACATTCTTGTATTATCACTAAATGTGGAATATCGTTAACAGAAAATCCATCTTTACATATTAAATATATTTATGTAATCATCACCAAGCTCTAATATCTTAAAACTGACTAAAACAACCCAATAATTTAAGATGATGCTTTGTCTTACATGAGCTCCTCTCCAGTCAAGCACAAGTCATGCTGAACTGCTACAGGCCATTTTCATAACGTTATATTTATCGTTGCATCGGAACCAACATCAAGTACGTCAGTGTTTTCTCTACGTCAGATTCTCCTTCTCCGAGGTGGCCTCCTTCACACCGTTGTTTTCAGATGTTGATTTATCACCGCTGTGGACGATTCAGATGAGTTAAAAATCGACATTTGTTGAATGACATATCATCCAGTTTATTACGACACTAATTAATTCACAACTGGAAACTGCAATCAAAGTCCAATATTATATTATATATTAATATATTTCCACACTGTCCAAATAAAAAATTCTACAGCAATGTCATTATTTGAGTATGTGTGCATGTGAGACCTATACATTTATATTTACTTATTAATATTATTATGAATCAATGAATAACAGCATATTTTCATATCATGCAATGGTTGTTTTAAGGTCTTATCCATAATCACAGAGAACTCTTAAAATTTGAGTGTAATGGATGCACAAAAAAAACAAATACAATTCTGTAAATGTATCACACCTGGATCTTTCAAACTTCCGTTCTCGGTAAGAATTGCCTTTCTTCATTAAGTAGAGAAGGACCATGTCACAGAAAACAGCTCCCTGTTAAATGACGTGTTATTTAGTGATTAGACTGTCGTAACACTGAAAACACACAGAGAATATTCTTCATGGTACTTACAGCACCCATTAAAGCCACACCTGACGCAACATTGATTGCTGTTGGGATGATGCTGAACTTCCCGGCCTACGAACGACAGCAGAAATATAAGAATGTGCGTCGAAACTCCCAAAAATCTTAATCGTGAAAAAAATGCTTCTTCCGTACCTTCCCATGCACCATGATGTTAAATCTGACACCATAGACTTTGAATAGAGATCGAAAACTCTCACCAGCTGCATTTTTAAAATACCGAGTGTGTCTGTTGGGACGAAGTAAATAAATGAATAAATAAATAAAGATAGTTCAAAAGAAAGGGTGATATTTGCCTGTCGTGGGCTCACCTGAAGTTAAATCCTGCTGCGATGGTCTTGTTTGAGACGCTGATGTCCAGACGAGAGAAGAAGTATTGTGGGTGGCAGTGAGAGTAGCCTTTGTCAAGGTCACAGTGCCAATGAATCATAATGCCAATAGAGCCGCCCTGTAAAATACAACACATTTGATCATGTGTGGGATCAAAAGCATGTTAATTATTACTCAAACCAATCTGATTTAACTTGGACCAAATTCTAAGACTGTTTTATCAAAGTCCCTAGAGTCTTGATGCGAGAGATGATGTACTGATTTGATTCATTAATGAAAATATATAAAAATGTATTGTACATAACATTTTCTCCCCCTCCTTTTCAAGAGGTGTGATGTAAACATGCAACATATAATTCCAAATAATTCTTGGGAAATATCCATCGGAAAAAGAAGCTGATAAATGTAATTTGTACCTTAGATCTGATTCTGGCTACACTTGACTTGTTGGGCTTTTGAATTAAATGGCTGAAGGTGAAGTTTAAGTTTTGTAAAAATGACCAACTCTTGACGATACGCAGTCAAAATACTAACATATGTGGCCATGTCATTGAACTTGTATCCGGCTCGCTGGGTGATGTCTCCCAGACGGAAGATGGGGCAGTACGGGTGGAGCTCCTCGTCATATCTGCATTTCTTCAAATAGGAGTCATCAGTTGTTTCAAGAACATTGGACCTTAGAGTTGAGAAACACACACACACACACACAGCATTGCAGAGTGTTACTATGAGTGTGCAGTGAGAAAGTAGTCTGGATGTTACAGTGAAGGTTGAGCACAGAAGAAGAGGACTTACTTTGAAAACTTGAATTTTGGAAACTGGATGAAATTCTTGATGTAGATGGTGAAGTTTTCGGCGTTTTTCAGCAGAGGCCTTCTGTTTAAACAAGTGACAACAATGGACTGAATAAAAAGACACATATTCTGTACATTGCAAAGAAAATGTGCTGTTGCAGGTCAGGGAATTATCCATGAAAGGTTTCTCACAGTAAAACGTTTGATAAGTAGTTGATATCATAGACTGTATATATAGTGTTGGCTGACTGAAGTACAGGTCATAACACCATGTCTCCTCCAAGTCAGTTGATTGGACATGGACCAAACTAAAAAGTCAAAATACACATTAAATACATTTCAAGATGGTGTCTGTCATTTTTGGAGTTCTATCACTCTCTAACCCTAACAACTAAGAGACTGACTCGCAACTGGTTGAGTGTGTGTATTGGAGGGAGTGACGCAAATAATCATCACTGCAAGATGGCAGCATTTACTATTATGTTGACTTTTTGTAATGTTGTTTTGTGTCTTAAACTGAGTTTCACAAGTTGTGATTGTGCTGCTTCTTACTGTGAATTAAGTTTTCTTTCGATGGGACACCAGCCGTAGATTTCACAGGTTCCAGTGGAGTTTACATCTTCTCTAAGGCACCGGCCACTCATAATACCTTCAGAAAAAAACAGCAGAACAAAACATTGTGACGTTGTCGACCTCATCACATATGAAAAGGCACAGCATCACAGTTCCTGCTGCAAACTGGTTTAAACGGGAATCCTGACTATATTTACAAATTCAGTGAAGTTACATTCAGACATAGACAGACTAACACTGACTTAAAAAATACAGTAGGATGAATACAAATGTTTTACTCACCATTACCAGCCACTACCATCTTCCCCTCTTCACAGTCCTTGTCGTATCGACAGTGGCCATCCAGCACTTTAGAACTCTGGGAACAAACGCCACAGAAAAAATAAAAATCACGAATGAACCATCTTGGAAACATTTTTTTTATAAAAAGCTTGAATAAGGAAGTGATTGTACTGATGTGATTCATCGTCTGAGCTCCTGATTTCACATCACATCCAGCAACAAGCTGATTGAAATTATAGTTCACATTATCATCATCAGAACCAAATACGAATAAAACAGTCATTTCAATCCCCTGATTGCACAGTGCACAGAAAAAGTTCCAAGGTACCAAAGTATAAATCAAGTGCATCTGACTTTTTGCAATCAGTGGAGTTGCCCTCTGTTGGTTATTCAAAAGAATGCATGTTTGAGGCACTTCCACATTGGCTTCACTTTTGGACCCAGGTCCTATTTTACAAGCCAATAGTTGTTTGAAACAGTCTTCGTAGTTGTGTGGAGGACTTTCAAATAAAAAGCTTTTTATTTTCTAGCCGCAACATTAATATGAAAGTTAAAATGTAGTGAGTGGTTAGAAAAGAGCAGCTGTGAATGGGAACTGGTAAGATCTAAAACATATACAAGAGCAGGGTTTTATGGCTCCACTGCTTATATAGGTGACTCTTCTGGGCAGTGAGACAGGAGAGCAAGAGAGGCTGAGTTTACATTCCAGGGAGTCTCTGTAAATGTGTCACTGAAGACAAAGCTGAGAGAAATGATGCAAAGAATGACTTAGACACACACATTCACTGAGAGTAGAAGGAGGTGTCTGACTTTGTTATGAGTATAAGTCTTTACTCTGACTGATGAAAATGCAGACCAGTGCTCTTCTGACTGTGCCAATGTTATCCGCAGATCAGCCAAAGTCTCACAGCCTATTTCTCTGCTTATTGTGCACACAGTCACAACTATTTCAATTCAATTTTATTTGCCTAATCCCAACATACATTATCTAAAGGCACTTTAAGCTACATACTATGGTTGAGACCCAACAGTTCCCACAACTAGCAATTACTTTGGTAACAGACTCAATGTGGGCTGCCATCTGCCTCGACCGGCTAGGGTGAGTGGAAAAAAATATGAGAGAGGAGAGGTGAGTGGAAAAGAGGGGAGAGAGGAGAGAGCGAGGGAGAAGAGGAAGAGATGGTGAGAGATATACAGTATATGGCACTGACATGTAGCACTTTATAGTTTGGCTTTTTTGAAGCAAATTGTACTTACTTGATTCTTGTTGTTCTGGGTTTGTACACTCATGGTTGAATGGACTCATTGTGAGTTGCTTTGGATAAAAGCATCAGCTAAGTGAAATGTAATGTAACATACCTTATTGAATGATGGCGGTCTGCTACTGTTTGCCAGATCTGGGCCACAACAAGTAGGCTATAGCAAAACTGCATGTCAAAAAAAAGTGGCCTGAATTTGTTTTGTGCTATTTCGGCCATATTCAACATTTGCCACATCCTGATTATACCTTGCAGAGGGCCCCGCATGTTTGCCGAAAAAGGCCCACATTAGTTTGGGGATATTTGGGCAACTTTAGGCTAAGATCCATTGTTAAGGCCAGAAGTGCTGCATTACTGTCTGAAGTGACCCACATTTGCATGCTGTCTGGGCACCATATTGCACAACTTGGTATTCTATTATAATGTATTTAAAATCAACAATTAATTCAATTTAAAATGTCATCCATACTGACAGCTCCGATTACAGTCACTCAAAGTACCACAGTGGTCTTCTACCACATAGAATCATTCATTTACATTTGAATCAAGTCGACAGAATATTCTTACCTCTGCACATTGTCCCAGTTTCTGGTTCGGTGTCTCTAAGAAATTAGTTACAACGAACAGAATAGCATCCCCCTACATGTAGAGGAAACACACACAGTGAAGTGGTCTTAATATAGACATCATGTCATGGTGACCACTCTGCTGCCTCAGGCTCTTTATCTTGATTTGTGTAATGTAATGTGATGTGCTGCACTGTTTTCACACAGTTTTAGTCTGAGCACAGCCTGAACTCAGCTCTGATCTAAGGTAACAAAATCAGCCTCCAACCAAACCTAAAACTAAAATCATGAAGCTATTGGCAGGAAGATTGCGGCATGGGGCCTTGTTATTTGCACTCTCCTGTACAGAGGGTTCTCACTAAATATTTGTAGCTGGACTGATATAATCTGTCATTCTCTGAGACCCCTTTATTAGTTCTGGGCTCCAGTTGTGTTGCAACGCCCCTGATGCTCGACAAAGAATTGTTTAATCCAAAACTGTGCCCGCTTAACTCAGATGTTTGTTATTGTCTTGTCAGCCTGCATAATATCACTGCAGTTCTCTTACCTCATATACATCCATGAATTTAAGCACACATGCAAAGCTAAACACACGCTAAATCCTTGGCAAACCAGAAAAACTGGATTGCGACCAGCAGCATGCACCCTGTGTTTGCACTACCTTTTAAAACATGAAAACATTAAATATGTATGTGTATATGCATAGTTATACACTGGTACTGTGGTCTAAACATGTTTACCTGAGGTGGGATGACATAGTCCTCCGGGCCCCAGACCAGCAGCCCAGACTCGGAGGTGTTAGTCACTGACACTCCCTTCAGTTTGGTTATGATGGAGCTCTGTACGGCCTCGTCTGTTTCCTGGTAGCCTTTCTTGCTTACAAAAACCCACCTGTGGGTGAGAGCAGCTCTCAGCATGAACAGGTCTCGACCCTTGCGACCAGCAGTGGTTGAAATCCAAAATTTAAAATTTAAAATTATCTGCTTAAAGATTAAAATTTAAAAGCTTGTTTTTTATTCTAAAATGTAAAATGTACAAACATGACACTCACAAAGACGAGTTGTTTGTGGTATGAATACAGTCATATGAATTCTCACAAGAAATAAAAAAAAGTATTGATATGATACTGTTGGATCTAGTACTGTTATAACAATGTACAATATGAGTTCAATGTATTTACTTTTTATTTGTTTTTCGTTATAGTGGTCTATGGTGCACGCCTGTTGCTTTGTGACTTCAGTTCTGCAAAGCCTATATAAGCACAGTTTACTTACAATGTCCTGCAGTAGATTTTTTATTCAGAGCTCAAAACAAATATATTTCGTATTAGTCATCTAAATTAGCTTATAAAGCACAGATATAAGACTAATAGTGACAGGTTGCTCCTGTCACTTAGCCTATAAACGCACTGACAAAACATTTATAGCCCATTTGATTAATAAAGCCTTGGAAAAATCTCAAAGTACGAATGGGTACACTAACTTATGAAGATGCAATTTATGAATCAGTCACCATTACATTTATCTCACTTGAAAAAATAACAGGCGGCTGGTTTGAACACAGCGTTTAGAGTCTATATAAACCTTTTCAGTTGTTGTTAAGTTAAGTTTGAATTTCTCGAATGTAGAAAAAGAAGTAAATCACTAAACCACAGTGAAGTTTATTTTCATCATCACATATAATAAATACACTTCATTCTTTCATTTCATTTTCATTTTTAGACTTAATGCTCCAGGTTTACTCTCTGTACGCTGGCACACTCATTTCTTTGCTTCTTATCATGTTCCTCTCACCTCATCTCATCTTTGGTTCTGTGTTAAACCAGTTTAACCATATGTTAGGAGGTGGTGCATCGTGGTAAAAGAAAACACAATCCATGACTTACCCAATGATGTAACCGATGGTCGATAGCTGAATGAGTCTGTACAGAACTCCAACTCTCTTATTTTTGGAGACGATGTATTTTTCCGTCTTGTAGTCGAAGAGGGAGAGGAGACGTGTTTGTAGGAAACCTCCGGCCATCCTGCAGCAGGGAGCGGGCAGCAGGCTGTCAGGGGACAGGGGGGCTGGGGGACCACCGGACACCTGCAGGCGTCACTGATCCGCCCTCATCAGGTCGGGACCTGTGCGGGATTGGTGGTCCTCCTTGGGGGTGGAGACCAAATGAGACATCCCAGTGGAAAGCTGGGAAAGTGTCAAACTCAATCCATCCACTAGAATACTTGTGAAGATATTTCAGTAAAATTCATCAATGTCATGCATTATCTTCTACTCTCCACCATAGATCACTGTTCACCCACCCCCCATCAGGTCAATCACAATAACACAAACAGCCCAACAACACTTTACACTGTTACACTACTGTAAGTGATATTGTCCTGTCCATATATTGTCCAGTGTCATTGTGTTATATCACCTCTGTCTATGTCCATGTCTTATGTTTTCTTTTCTCTTTTTTTGAGCTTGTACCAAATAAGAATTCCACCGAATGGTTGTGTGGTTATTAACATATAATTTAGATTTAGACTGTGTATAAAGATGGACGACATGACGGCTCCCCAAAAACGAAGCCAAAGCATCTTGATTGCCCCCTAGTGACCAAAGTAACCCTCTGGGTTTGTACCCTCAGCCAGTGGTTTAATGCACTGAGCTAACTGATATGTTTTTTTAAAGATAATTCAATGAAGTTCTTCTATTACTTGATTAGAGTGTTCATGTTTCTGATTAGTTTGGTTTAGTTAGTTAAAAAAACGGGGTGAAACGTCACGGGTGACAGCTGAGACTGACTCGCAATTTGTTAAACCCATTGCATGTATACATGGGACCTCGATACTGTGGCTCCATCCCCTGATTGCTACTGCACAGACTAAGGCTGCAAATGTCATCATTGGTGCAACATGGCAGTGTTTGTATGTGGGATATTTGGGTTAAATTCATGGATAGCAGGAGGAAGTGGAGACACCATGTCCATCTTTATATAAAATCTAGGATGTCTGCACAAAATGTCATGGAGGCCCGTTCAATAGTTGTTGACATTTCAATCTGGACCAAAGTGGTAGACAGACACTTGCACAGAGCCATGGCTAAACCCTTAAAAAACGAAAACATGGAATTCACTTTAATTTCAAGTTTACTGCAAAATTAAATAAAGAAAGTCACTACTGTCAAAGTCAAGGCAGTTTTTAATAGACACAACTCATACATCCTTCATCCAGACCACTTCCTGCAGAAACCTGCCGTCTAAAATCGTTCATCATTATATTTATTGATATGAGTTCATGATCACCACACAGTTAAGAACAACAGCTAAATCAAACATTTGGCTGCTGTTAATGTGAAAGTGAATGTGCAACAGAAAAATTTCCGCTGCAGGTGTTAACAAATGAACAGTGGTCGTCTTGTGGTTTTGTCCCATGATGCTTAGAGAGGTTAACTTATGATACTTTCTCACTGATGTTCACATAGGTTCCAGCAATGTATGCCGACAAGTGGATTTTCCCTTTAGCCCTGTGCTTCATGTGTGCATCTTCAAATGGTAAGAATGAGACATTCAGATTAAGATTTGAATAAATTAAACGTTTTTGATAAGGGATAGTGGTTATTATCAAAACTGTAAGAATTCTTGGCTAATATCATTGTCCACTGGTAAAAAATTTCAGTCGATTTATTTTTTCATCTTTCTTTTCTTTATCCTAGTTTTCTTTAAATTGATGGTTGGATATTTAGATTTACAAAAGTCTTTTGATAACAATAGTATCATTGACTATTATACTTAGATATGTTTAGTGAGGGAGTTTTTCCTCTCCACAGTTGCTTGATCATTGTGGAAACTGTTGGGTTTCTCTATATTTAATACAATTTTAAGGTCTTGACCTTCTATGTAAAGTGCCTTGAGATAAAGTATATTAAGATTTGGCGCTATACAAATAAAATTGAATTGAATTGAATTAATGTTGTATATATGCCAATTTTCACACTTTTAAATAATAGTTTTTTTATTTAATATACATTCAGTAATACAATATTAGTTAAAATTGTAGCTTTTATTACCATTTTCTCACTCTGCTTAAATGGCCTCTGTAATCGTTATCTACTGACATGACATTTGTTCTCAATCCCGCTGGTTAATTCTAAGATGTCACAGCAATTAAACAAGGAGGAATCATTGCTATTGTTGATACACTTGAAGTTAATCTAAACCAGAAAATAATTCTTGTGTTACTTTCTTCCCATCAAGATGAGCAGCACTTTGAGGAATCGTGTGGGCAGTATTCAGATCTGTGTGAGATGCACACAGTGGGCACCCCATTTGGCTCGTCTGTGCTCCTTCCATGCAACTTTACAACCAGCGGCCTCGAGAGGGTGTCATGGGCCCACGCTGACGGGGCAGACCTGCTCACACTCACGTCTGATGGTCACGTACAGTTCCTGCTCCCCAAAGAAGGCCGCGTGAAAGTGTTTCCAAACCAGGTCTCAAGGGGGAACTACTCCATCAGGATCGATGAACTTCAGGACTCTGACCTGGGGTTTTACTGCTGCGTGCAGGGAGATAAGTGTCATCAGGTGGACTTGCGTGCCACAACAGGTATGTGGGTCTTTCCCGAAAGGTTTTAATTTAGTGTTATCTCATAAACCCTGTAGGCCACACACTTGAGCACGGACATGAGCAACAGTTTCCTATGATTTGTATCTTTGTAAAACCACAACTTCTTCCGGCAGACACACCGAGTAAAGAGACATTGCCTCTGATCTACATCTGTGTTGGTGTGGTAACGTTCTTCCTGTTGGTTGTCAGCATTTACTGTGAGTACCTGTCCAGTCTCACTCTCATTCCTCTGCAGATAAAGATGTGTGATACATGTGACTGATAAACAGATGTATTGGTTTGATGGTTACTGGTTATTTAAAACAACTGTTTTTTTTTCAGTTCTCCACAAAAAGAGGACACAGAGCAATGCCATCTATCTTGTAAACGAGGAAATAGAGGGTGAGCAATAATTGAATTATTGACCATTTTAATTAGTTCCATCCTCTGAATACTTGGTGCATATACATTTTAACATTATAGTAATGTTTATACTGTAGTATATTGTTAACTTGTTTTGTGTCTTTCATACATATTTATATTGATTTTGTTAAAGAGTTGCCACAAACTTTCAAGGAAACAGACAAAAACAAAACCTCCTTGGTGGAGGTAAAGAAAGTAACATATTCCAAACAGCAACAACAATAACATTAAAAACAATGTGAATTTTCATTAACATGTCTACCTTTGTCTCCATGGCTTCTGCATGTGTTGCACCCTTAAAGGGATGGTTCACAGAAAAATTAAAATTCACTCATTATCCACTTGCTGCTATGCTGATGGAGGGGGGTGAAGTGTTTGAGTCAACAAAACACTTCAGGAGTCTCAGGGGAAAACAGAGTTGCAGCCAAATTCAATACAATTGAAGTAAATACTGACCACTTCTTCAGACATATAAAAACAACAGAAAAAAAACATAACATGCTTCCATACTGCTCCTGTGGTGTCATCCAAGTGTCCTGATGCCCCGACATTCATATTCGACCTATGAGTCAAAATGTGTGTATGCTGTTGTTCCCCCTCCCTGCCTAAGGGTGGTGCTGTTCCCTCTGTTTTCTGTTTTGCCTGTGAGTTTCAGGTTGGCAGGTGATTGGAGTGAAGACTCATTGAGCTCACTTTAAAAAGCTCACCTGCCGGTTTGCCTTTTTTGTGACTCCCAACACAACCGTGCTGACTTCGATGTAACAGTCCGATCTGTGCTGACCAGTGATCGCCATGTATCTTCTGTTTTGAAAGCCTGTGACTAAATATTCTAAAGAGCAGTCCCTGGTAAATGTAGGGGTGAGAAGCCCTTTTTTTAATATATTTTCTCCTGTTTATGTTAGGGAGGCAGGTAAGATCCCTGTATTTTATTTGCCTTACTTTTGGTCAAATAGGTTAGTTAGATGATATTATGGATTGTTTTATTTGTTGTTTTGGCTGTGCTCTCCCTGATGCCTATTTTACCTGAGTTATAAAATAAATCATTTGTTTTGACTGCAATCTGCTGTGGCACTGGTTATTCTTGGGAGTGGGGAAAGAGGGGAGCCAAACTTTATGTTATGCTCAGGTTTCCCCTAGACCAGGCGTATCACCGAAATGATTGTGAGGGCTTGCGTACACTTGGATGACACCACACTAGCAGTATGGAAGCATTTTATGTTTGTTTCTGTTGTTTTATTACATCTGAAGAAGAGGTCACCTTTACAGCAACACTGTTTACCCCTGAGACTCCAAAAATGTTTTGTGACTCAAACACTTCACCGACTCCTCCATTGGAATAGTGGTGAGTAGATAATGACTCCATTGTTCTCTATTCAAGACATTTTTTACAACACTGCAGGAAAGCAGACTGACCTCGTATCCCTCCTTATGAGTAACAGTAGAAATAAAAAATATATGAGGGTCGACCAAGAGAAACAGTTAAAAAATGCAAAAGATAAGTTCATCCTCTGCTTGACCTAACTTAGTATCTCCTTGGTTAAATTCCTTGGTTGCAACACATATAAGAGAGATATTAATATATAATCTCCATAAACTCAGTGGAGTGACCCACCTCCACCAATGGGCCGAAAGCCACAACATAAAGAGAGCAGAGGTAATCTGCAGCTACACACACACACACACACAAACACACACACACAAACACACACAATCTCATTCAATCAACAATCATAATTCAGGGATTACAGTTTTTAGCCGCTGCTTTGATTTTCCATCTGTTGGTTTCCAGGGAGGCCATGTAGGGCTACATTAGGGGGGGTGGGCGAGGGGAGGGGGTATGAAACTCAGGGTTATTTGAAAAGTAAACAGACAATTAATTAAAAGTATTCACATAGGGTAATGTATGTCTACACATGCTTTGTCTATCAGCTAACTACGTCTTCATTGCATAATGTGTAATGTATTAGTGGAAAAAGGCATAAGGCAGTGTGGCCTCATTCCTTCCTTGTATAAAAAACAAAACAGACACTGTGAAGCCTACAAGCAGTGGTGTGGGCTAAAGGGAATACCCAGAGCCAGGCTCATACTGCCCTAAATCCTCTCAACAGCAGTTGACTGGTGTTTCGTTATTTAAATCAACTAATCAACTAACCCCCATCCGTGTGATCTCTATCCACAATGGGTTTCTTTTTCTTTTTCCAGAAGCAGACGCAGAAAACACAGTTTACGGTGCGTTCACACAGCTCTTTATCCACATATTGATTCACCTTTTAAAAAAGCTAATGTCACTCCTAACACATCACTAATGTCAATATTTCTTAACTGATCTTCTTCAAATATTAGAGAACGATGACCAGAACTTAGCCATCCAGCAGGGGGAACCCTCCACAAAGCACTGTGGTCCTGTGGCAATGTCTTACTTAAACACAGCTCAGCCAGCTCAGAAGATGGAGCGTCAGAGAACTATACGTAGATTCCAAAGAGGTGCTTATACCTACCTGCCTGCCTACCTGCCTATCTACCCATCTCCTTACCTGCATTACTACCTACATACCTACCCTCCCACATACCAGTACCTAACTACCACCTGCCTGTTTACCTACCTACTCCCTTGCATACCTGCCTACCTCCCTACCTACCTACTTACCAACCTGCCTGCCTGTCTACCTACCTACCTAACTACCTACCTACTGGCCTACCTATTTACTTATCAACCAACCTACCTACTTACCTACCTACCCTCCTACATACCTACATACTTACCTACCTACCTACTTACCTACCTACCCTCCTACATACCTACCTACCTTCCTGTGTACCTACCTACCTACCTACCTACCCTCCTACATACCTACCTCATTATCTACCTACCTGCCTGGCTGTCTACCTACCCACCTACCTGCCTACTTATCTATTAAGTTACTCTGTTTTCTCTCGTCTCCCTAGAAATCTTTGACACATCAGGAAAACCACATTTCTCTCAACATTATTATGGTAATTGTAATATTTTTGCTTCATACTATAACATTTCAATGCTATCAGGAATTTCATTAATTTGTTTTATTGCACAGTTAACCAAGATGAAATCAACAATCAACAAACCATGTCAGCTGCGTCAGCGAATCATGAGAGAGGTATTTGGACATTTGTGTCTCGTACCATCCAGCAGAATGATAAATGATAATGTGTGTTTTCATTCTATTTTACAACAGGTTTCAGGAAGAAGAAAGCCAAAGAAAGTGAGTGCTGTCTTCATATATTGACATGTTCCTGATTTAATTATTCTGTGCACTTAAAGTCTCTGCCACTTGTCCATTGTTTCCCCGCACAGATCAAGAATACACCAACCCGATATACAACAGAGGCACAGACCAGCTCAACCTGTAGAGAGTTCAACCAGCTGCAAAGATGTTTTCAGAATCAGCATTTCCTGTTACGATTACGGTCCCTGATTTCCTGTTTGCTTTTTCTCTTGTTAAGTTCTTCAAATAAAGATCTTCACACACCGACAAAAACTGTTCACATGCTGAATGAGACAAGCATGTGCACATTAGATTGCATTTACAATATTGAAGGTTATATGTATATAAAAGAATACATTCAGGCCTATACACAGGTTAAGCCAGTATGCTTTAATTCAATTCAAACATTAAGACTTTGTTGATGCCACATCAGAGAAATTAACACGTTACAGCAGCAGAGAGTTACAATGAAGTAGACAGGAGAATAAGGTAGGCAATAAATAAAAATATCGAATAAAAATACATAGAAAATGTACATAACATATACACCTTTTGCTACAGATGGAAATATTGTAGTACTAAAAGGGGTATATGGTATTTAGTATAACAATGTAAAATGTATAATATAATTGGTATACAGATGTGCATTGAGGACATTTTCAGTAAAAATACTGGTGGTAAGTTTAATATGGAAAAACAGTGCTGCCTGTGACTATAACATTTTCTGAAGGAACTTTACACAGTAAGAAATTGTTGAATCCCCGAACCATTGTTTTGAACGTGTGCCTTTTATTGTCTGTAATTCTATTTAGCCACAGATTCCTGTATGTTTATAAGTTCATGTTTTTAGTCAGTTTGCTGCATTTTTTTTGGCAATATCCGTTTCAACAAAACACAAACATTTTGCAGCTTACATCCTCCTGCAATACATCTTTCTTCAAATTATATTTTCACCTGCATTTTAATTGTATTTCTTATCTTGTATTTCATTGCCTTTTTATTCTATTTTATACCTTTACATGGTGTCTTATCATTATCTTATCCTATCTTATCTTATTACACAATACGGATTACAGTGAAACTTGGAGGAAGGAAGTGGTATGGGTCACAGAAGAACCCATGAAATATTGTTGGGGATCCAGAACACGGTGCTGATCCCAGAATTTTTTACAGTTTTCCAATTAAAAGTTTGCAATGAAAAAAAAAACTGATATCTGTGAGTGTGTGCAATTTGGTGCAGCCTGCTTGAATTTAAATGGCCGGTTGGCCTCGGTGGGGTCGTGCACTCTTCTGAGCGACATTACACTTTGAGCTGCTCTCACTCTGGTGGGACTCGTGTCAATTACACCAGATGTGAACCACCTGCTCCGCCTGCCGAGTCTCAGCGAACAAAGATGGAGACTTGCACTTCAACTTCTGTCTGGGTGACATTTATTTCTTTACCTCTGCTTCTTTTGAAATGCAACGCCCACGCTGCTTCAGAACAATCTCAAGCAACAGCCTATTACACCATGAGTAATAATAACACGCTGCTCTGCCTCGATGGGTTCATGTCTGTTTACATATCAAAGGGGCAATTCGCTGATCTTCCTCACGCCATTTACGTCAGAGGTAGGTCAGACTATAAAAATGTATCTTGCGTGTTAAGAGTATAGCTCTGAAGTGGTTGTGTTTACTCTGCTGTTTGTGTTCAAACCTGCACTCAGATGAACACAGTGGATATTACCAAGCCATCGCAATAACAAAACAGTGCCACTACTTCCTGGGTGAAAGTGACACCTTCATGATCTTTACAGTTGGTTCCCATGGCTGTTTTGTGAAAAGACAAGTAAGTGAGTAAAATAGACTTCTGTGTTTATTTTAAATGCTGATATGTGTTCATTTTCAATTTTGTTTATTAGAAATACATCACTAGTCTGACGGTTGTTATCATGGCACTTGAAGATAGAGGAAGATTTGGGATTGTTGAGTCAATACCTCTCAGGTGCGAATGGGGAATTAAAGGTAATTCCAACAGATCAATATTGTAACATTATGATTGATTATTTTTATTGGTTGTGTTTATTTTATCTGTATGTTTTCTGCAGAGGCAAACAAAGAGCGTGATCCACCAGTGCAGGGACAGCTGTTCTGCAGCAAGGATGGGTTTAACTTCACCATCACCCAGAATGCCACAGTCCCGCCTGTGAACCTAAATGCACTCTGGATCCCCTCCGGTCAAAGCCACATCTGTGAACCCAGAAAAAGATCCAGAGATGCTGTGACTTTCCACTTTCCATTCACTGATTGCGGCGCTCAGTCCACGGTAAATGTAAATTGGTTTCATCCTTTCCCCTGTCTCTGACCGGCTGGATGGCTCTTTTTTTGACTGGGGACTAAGGAGGTAGAGCGGGTGGTCCACTGACCAGATAGTTGGTGGTTTATGCAGGAGTTCCCTTGGGCAAGATACTGAACCCCACAGTGCCGACGGTGTGCGAGTGATGTGTGATAGAGAAAGTGCTGCAGAGATGCACTGAATTTCTGTGTGAATGGCAAAAAGAGTGTAATCAAGACTAGAGAAGTGCCATATAAATACAGAACATTCATCAATTACTAAATAGAACAGGTTTGTTTTGTGTCTCGCAGGTGGAAGAAGGAGTTATAACTTACTGGGTCAACATGGAGGCGAAACAGCGTCCACAGAGAGGCCCTATATTTCGTGACACTCCTTTCAAGTAAGAATACCATCATACATACACATTGCAGATCGAGAGCTTTTGAATATTGTTGGTGCTTTTAATTTAACCAGGACTCTCACATAACCTATCCGCAACAAGGGCCACACCCTTAATATCGTGCTCTCATATAGGATTTCACTTGACAATATCTGTTGCAAGGATGTTTATGTCTCTGACCACAAATGCATGATGTTCACATCTGTGGTAAAACACAATTCGAAGTCAAATTCTTCCTCTGCATCTTGAACCAAATCAAGCCTTAAAGATGTAGAATCTGACTGTGCACCTTAAGAAGAATTTTAATAGAGGAGTTAAAGAAGCAAGAGCAGAACATTTTTCAGATCTCATTGATAAGAAAAGGCACAACTCAGGACTTTACTTAATTTCATTATCTCTGCTACAGAGGCTCCAGCAAACTCCTCTCAGAAATGTGAAGAATTTAGAATCTTCTTCATAGAATTTTAACTGTTTCCTGTTGTTTCCATTTTTAACTTGTAGAGCACCTTGTTAGTGTGTTTTTAAAGATGCTATATGAATAAAGTTGATTAATTCCTCTGTCTTTTTAAAGCACACACACTCCGACGTAGATTTCTTGTTTTGTTTTTTTTCAGTCTCACTGTGAGTTGTAGCTTTGCGCTGGTCAAAATGACACAAGCAAGGATCAAAGTTCAAGGAGTACAATCTGAGTACTCATCAACTTTGAGAAACACAGGGATACTCAGGACTGAAATGAGATTTGCCAAAGGTCAGGTTTTCTTTTACTTTCCATCATTTGTACTTATTATTTCATTGTCCAGAAAGTGCATTCTTTCATAATTCAATGTATTTCTAGATCCTTCTTACAGCTCTTTCTACTCCCCTCGAGACCCTCCGGCAGTGATTGAGCTCGGCCGGCCTGTGTACGTGGAGGTTTCTCTTCTGAAACATGAGGACAAGGACCTGGTGCTGCTGCTGGACGACTGCTGGGCCACACCAACGGAAAACCTGCATGACCCGCAACGCTGGAACCTGCTTGTCAACGGGTTAACAGGCGTACAAACTATTTGGCAAATGTGACCTTTTTGGAAATGATCAAAAAATGTAGAAATGGTCTGTACTTAAAAAGGAGAGTATACTGTGTTTGCATCTGGCCCAGGTGTCCTTTCAATGGTGACAGTCACAGAACCGTTGTGTTGCCAGTCGTCCCCAGTAAGGAACTGACGTATCCCTCACTTCACAAATGGTTTGTGGTCAGAATGTTCTCATTTGTGAAGCCCCCAACATCTGAAAACCAGGTATGTATGGTGCTGCCTTTGGTCTTTTTAAGTCTTGATGCTTTTCATTTATTGTGCAGCTTTTCTCTTTCAGGTATATTTCCACTGCTATATAGAGATCTGTAAAAGACCAGGCTACTTACAGTCCTGCAGCAATGGTAAGTCAAGACGTCACATTTGCTCAATGACTCTGGTTTATTTACACACTTACTTGCGTGAGTAATACTTTTTCTATTTCTTCAGAAACGCGTAAACTAAGAAGAATCACACCAGAGCGAGGACAGAGGATTCTTCACAGTCTGGTCTCCGGTGGACCTCTTCTTTATTGACTTTAAATATCCAGAAGAAAAAAATCTGAAGTCATATTTGGAGGCCCCAAGATGTAAAACAGACATGTCCTTGATTTGTAATAAAAATAAATCAATACTTTACTATATTGGTCGTTGATAGGGTCCCTTTGTGTAACTTTTTCTTTATCAACTCAACTCATCTGTTGATTGTCAGAAGGTCTTGTCCCAAAACCCTGACTGGCTGAGCAGTTTTACTACTTGAGCTCCGATTGATCAGAGGAAGCTGTAGTCAAGGCTGTCCCCTGTTTTTACAGGAATGGCACCAAATATTTGAGTCCTTACACAAGGTCTTATTTCTTTTAGTGCCGAACATTCGGTTTTCACAGTGTGAAGCCTTTCAAATTTTAGTACAGTTCACTAAAGTTTGGACATAGAGGATCGCAATGAAACAGATACATTTTCAAGTAGGTGCTTGAACGTTTGCATAAGTTTGGGACTATTGTTTGTGAGCTTATAGTCTGAAATGAACAAACTCTTGCATGAAAGATATTCTCTTCTACACTGAGTCATACTCTTGCATATGCACATGCATGGTGTGTATGTGCACACTGTATTGGCATGAGACCATGAGTTTTTACCGAAAACTGTACATAAAGATGGATGACGCATCCCCACCTCCTCCCACCATCCAAAAATGATCTTTATATTTAGTCTCTATGGTTTTAACATGTGTATGTGTTTTATTCATTTTTCATTTACAAACAAAAGCCCTGCTTCAAGCCAATTGACTCCTGACAATCAAGTCAATAATAATAAAGATAAAAAGAATCTTATTTAATTTGCATTAACGAATTGATTAATAACTATTCATGCTCAATTCGTATGATTTGTTTTAACTTGTTTACTTCATTTAAAATTGGTCAGACATTTATTTTGGTAGAGGTGTTTGGGTCATGTGCTCATTTCTAGACCAATAGAAACGCAGAACGGGTTAGTTTGCGGAAGTAGCTGAACTAGTGCCTGAAATCACAGATGAGAAAGAAAACGGTGTTGTGTTTAGTGTAACAGCGTCTGTGGGGCTCTCTGTTTATCTCCTCACACGGTAAAAGCTTTCAGGTATGTCCACATCGACGAGACGGGACCGGAAAGACACCGAGTCAACAAACCTGCCGATCCATCGACACAAAACCGAACTGATCGAGGCTGTTAAAACCAGCTCTTTTCTGGTTGTAACCGGGGAGACCGGCAGCGGGAAAACCACACAGCTTCCACAGTTCCTGCATCAAGCTGGTGAGATGTCATTTATGGTCAGTCCGTGTCAACATCGTCACACATCTGAACTTCATGTGGATTTGGTCTCATGACAAACACGTGGAACCAGGTATGATGTGTGTTGGATCACAGTGAAGGAGACTTAGGCCATTGACGTCTTGCTGACTTCTGGGACGTCCTGGTGGTGCATCACAAGTGTATCTGGGATACTGTACATTGGAGGTGGTCCATGAGGATTATTTTTGTAAATTGAGATTACATGCTGTTCAGATCAACATGGAGCTGGAAAAGGGCTTTGAAACGACATGAGAATCATTTCTCTGTGACCTGTATCAAAGGACATATGACCAGTCAAAATCAGAGTCCTCCCAAGAAGTTTTAACTTCATGAGCCCATGTGTCCCTTAATTTGGATCAGAGACAGGTAACTTCCATAGGTTTGTCCATCCATCCATTATCTATGCCACTTCCTTTGGGGGTCCCGGGGGGAGCTGGAGGGGTACACCCTGTACAGGTTACCACTGTATCCCAGGACCGACAAAGAGGGGAAGCCAGAGTACCTCCGTAGGTTTGGATCAAATCAGAACGCCCAGTTTCATTAAACCCAGTTCTGTGGCCCCATCCATAGTATTAGTTTTTACGTTAAAAGACAACATCCAAACACAATATGACCTATAAAGGAATCAACCATTTCATGTTCTCTCTTCTCTTCCGTATAGGTTTTTGTAAGGATGGCAAAATCGGCATCACCCAGCCCCGCCGGGTGGCTGCCATCACAGTGGCCCAGAGGGTAGCCCATGAGATGCAATGCACCCTGGGAAGAGAAGTCGGCTACCAAGTGCGCTTTGATGATTGCACATCACAGGTGAGAGGCCAAGATTGGACGACCCTGCAGAAAAACCAGCATCTTTATCGTGAATGTGTGATAACTTGGAGGTGGGTCTGTGTTTGAGCCAGGACACAGTGGTGAAGTACATGACGGACGGATGTTTGCTCAGAGAGATTCTTGCAGACCCTGGGCTGTCTCAGTACAGTGTTGTGATCTTGGATGAGGTCCATGAACGCAGCCTCAACACGGTGAGTCAACATTTTCACTGAATGTACATCAACACATGTGATTCATGCACTGATCATGTGTTTGTATTTGTTTGTATTTGCTGCAGGATATCCTCCTGGGCTTATTGAAGAAAGTCTTCTCCGACCCTGTTGAAGCCACAAAGGGTCGATCTTTTCCGCTGAAGGTGGTGGTGATGTCCGCTACATTGGAAACGGACAAGCTTTCAGCATTTCTCGGCGATTGTCCCGTCTTTGCTATTCCAGGGAGGACGTTCCCTGTGGTCTGCACATTCGGTTCTGCCGTGGGACCAAAAGACATAGAAAGCACTGGTTACGTAAAAGAGGTACTGCGTTTATGTTTGAGTAGTGATGAAATAGTGTGAACATTATTGTGACCACAATTATCACGATTATCAGTATAATTGTGGTGATTATAAAATGTCCTAAAGAAGTACTCGCTTGCTGCTTGTCTTGAAGACTTGCTAACTTTGGCTGATGCTGGACAGCAGCAACCTAATCCCCACAATAAACACGATAATTGAAGATTGAAGCAGTGCAACTAAATGTTGTGGATTTTACCATGGTATACCATGACACCGGTGATGTTTCATCCCTAGTTTTAAGTTTTTTTTATTTTAAGATTCTTACAGGGAAAGGCTATTAATTTAACTTTCACATTGATTGTTGAATGTTGATTCATTTGCCTGCCTTTTGCTCCCCAGGTGGTGAAAGTGGCTCTGGACGTGCACACCAGTGAAATGTGTGGGGACATTCTTGTCTTCTTAACAGGTGAGTTCCCATTATCAGGCCCTGAGATCACATTAACCCTTAAAGGTTTTTGCAAACTGAGTCTGTATTTTTCCATACAGTCATCAAATAAAAAATCATTACGCACAGAAACTTTGCACACAGATCATTTTTTACCTCTAGAAAAAGCAAACATTGGATCCATCCAAACCTTAGAAGCCGCAAGGAACAAAGAGAATTTCGTCCTCTGATCGAGGAGCTGTGAAACTATTCTGGACACGTATGGTAGCTCTGAGTGCTCAGACTACTCTCTGAAACGCCTGTGACAGATGCAAAAAAACACAGCAAATCGAAACATGATCCGAAAATTGAATGGCAGTTGAAAGTTTGTTTGTAAACACGATTGACACAACGTGAGGTCATGTTTATTTTTGATTAACACGGACTGAACCCTTAATGCTGACAAAGTCAGCCACATGATTTCGCTTTGTGTTTGACAGGTCAGTCAGAGATTGAACGCGCCTGTGACCTGCTATTTGAAAAAGCAGAGTCTATAGACTATCGCTATGATGTTCAGGACCAGACGGTGGAGGGTCTTCTCATTTTGCCGCTTTATGGATCCATGCCAACTGGTAAACACACAACAGCTACACTTGTTACACCTTATTCTGAGAATGATTTTACAAATTGAAGTCAGTGTCTGCATTTTTGTTTCTGTGTTCTTGTCATAGATCAACAGAGGCAGATCTTTCAGCCTCCGCCTCCGGGAATAAGAAAGTGTGTAGTGGCCACTAACATTGCAGCAACATCTCTCACTATCAATGGTATAAAGTGAGTGAGTCCTGTGGTCAATGCTTTATTATATGTAACCATCAAATTGTGACATTAAATCAGCGTTACTGAAATGTTTCCGTTGAGCCACTGTAAAAGCCACAGTCACTTTCTTCTATAGGTACATCATAGACAGCGGGTTCGTGAAGCAACTCAACCACAACTCACGGGTGGGCATGGATATCTTGGAGGTGGTGCCTATTTCAAAGTGAGTGCTGCCATATGTAAAATATTATTTCAGACCTGCAAAGGAGACACATTCTGCTCATATTCGGGTTCATATTTTTAATTTGGGTTATTGCTTAAAAGGTTTAAATCACTTTCCTCATACTGTCCATTGCTGCAGCTCCTCTTTTCAGCCTCTGTCTGAAACACCTGGTTTCAGCTCTGTCAAAGGGGTTTCAGTAGCTTCATGTTTTCTGTGGTGAAGAGGAGCTCTCTTTCCTGCAGACTTTGGGCTTTTTAACTTTGCACATCTTTTACATGAACAAAACTCATATATAAAACACTAGAGGGAAGAAAAGCTGAAAAAGCATAATATGTCTCCTTACAACATTTTCCTGCTAACAGTAATGGCATTAAGAAAACTTGCCAACTGAGATTTGGGCCGGATTTCGTCTGTGATTAGGAGCGAGGCTCAGCAGAGAGCAGGCCGAGCTGGAAGAACCTCAGCTGGGAAATGCTTCCGAATCTATTCCAAGGAATTTTGGGAAAAGATCATGCCTGAATATACGGTTCCAGAAATCCAGAGGACAAGTCTGACAGCAGTCGTACTCACACTCAAGTGCCTGGGTGTTCATGATGTCATTAGGTACACTGATCCCCATTCTGTGTCTGTTTGCTTTTCTAATTTCCTAATAATTTATTTCTAAACACGCTACAGTCTAAAATAATAAGTGGATTTTTTTGTTTCAAGGTTTCCTTATCTAGACTGTCCAGAAGAGAGGTTTATTCTAGAAGCACTAAAACAGCTCTATCAATTTGATGCTATTGACAGGTGAGTGGTTTTACCTGTGAACCAAGTATTTGTTTGAATAGTTCTTCTTGGTGAGATTTCCTGAGCTCTGTGTGTCTGATGCGTGGACTGCAGGAGGGGTAGAGTGACCCAGCTGGGGGAGCTGATGGTGGAGTTCCCGCTGCAACCAGGCCTCACCAGGGCCCTGCTCAAAGCTGCCTCGCTTGGCTGCCAGGATCTTCTACTCCCTGTGGCTGCCATGCTGTCTGTGGAGAACATCCTCATCAGGCCAGGTCAGCAGTGTAGATCTTGGGTTTATTAGGGAACTTGCTTCTAAGTAAAGACTACAAGGGCAAAAACACACTTGTCTTATCTATAATATAAATGTCTAATAGCAAAGGTACTGCAACTCGTCCATCAGTCCCTGTGACAGGAAATGATGTGTGGAGATGAAGCCCCTTATTATTATGTTCTTGTTTTTTACATATTGCGAGTGTGTCATAGCATTTTCTATTCATATCATGCAAGATGTAACACAGACATGACACCGAGAGCTTCTCGGTTTCCGGTGCGTGACGTTGAACATGACTCACTGGGAAGAAAAAAACAAAAAGGGAAACTCCTTGTGATTTCCTCAGATATAAAACATGAGATGCAGAAACATAAACTTCTATTGAACTGGTTTTATTGCTGGAACCACCATGCTACATTACTACATGATCAATGTGGGGGTACGGCCTCCCCTGGCTCGGGTCATTCACACCCTGACCACAACTCTATCCAATGCCCACAATGCTAATAATGCTGGCCTTGGACACTCCTTTACAAGCTTTTGGAAAAGAGTAATTTTCCTTTTTATGATGGCAATAGCCAGTGGCTGGAGGCATCATATTTTCAGGTTGTCCTTCTGTATGGCCATCCCAAAGGTGACCTTATATGTATCTGGAAAGAAAAATATGTAGTCTGAAACAGCACTAGTTGGTGAGGGTACACAACCGCACTGCATTATTTCTAGTTTAGCGAGTTAACCCATGTTTAAAAAACAGGGTCTATCTGTATCTGGTCTCTTTGGTGTAAAAGAGGTTTAGCTTAGCTTTGACTGATCTCATGTTCTCTGCAGGACACCCTGAGAAGCAGAAAGAGGCAGATAAGAAGCACAAAGCGCTGGCTAACAAAAGCGGCAGCATGAACGACTTTGCCACACTTCTGAGTGTGTTTCAGTCATGCAAATCCAGGTACAGTACTGAATACATTACTGCTGCAAGATAAACCTGTATTATTTGTTCTTGCTCGTATCAAGAAATGATTGATTCATTATCACAGCTGTCATAAGTGCGGGCCTTTCTCTTGTATTCTGCAGTGACAGGCCATCTGCATGGTGTAAAGAGAACTGGATCCACTGGAGGGCGCTGAAGTCAGCCTTCAGTGTGGAGACTCAGCTGCGTGAGATCCTCCTCCGCCTCCAGAAGGTACAGCAGTGTGCCAGGTCGTTTTCACATCACTGACTGCAGCATGACGTGTATCCGCTCTCTGTTGATGTAAACATTACAGCAGCAACGCACAGTTCGCGTTAAACCATCACAGCTGATAGATAGTTGCTCCACACATCACTTGCATACAACATCTGAGCAGATCTGTGTTGTTAGATGTTCAACTCAAATAAACTGTACTTTATTAATGTGGCATTTGTTTACCCACACACTGCAGAGCTATTTAATATAATTATCATTATTATTTTTATTGTCTCCCAGAAGAGAGATTTTCCTGTAGAAACATTTGATGGCAACAGGAGTGAACTCTTCAGACGATGCCTGTGCACAGGATATTTCACCAACGTTGCCAGAAGGTATCACCAGGGCTCCTTTCATTGACCCATGTTCAACTCCTCTGGTGTTTTGGGATTCTTTTCTGGTTGAAAGTATTGTTCATTTAATTTTTTTCTATCTTACTATAGGTCTGTGGGAAAGGTGTTTTGCACTATGGATGGACATGGATCCATGGTTCACATTCATCCATCATCATCGGTAAATGTCATTTAAATAATGTTATTAATCAATCACAGTTTGAAGATACATCGTGTATGGAACCAAAACCTAAAAATCTTTGTCTCTGATTTCTCCTGCCCTCATGATTCCTCCCAGCTGTGTGACCAGGAGGCAGAGCTAACCTGGGTCATCTTCCACGAGATGCTGGTGACTTCACGGGTGTACATCAGGACAGTGTGTCCAGTTCGATACGAGTGGGTGAAGGACTTGTTACCTAAACTCCATGAGGTGGACGTCTATGAGCTGAGCAGTGTGGCAAGAGAAGAAGTGACTGACGAAGAGATGATAAAATGGGAGACCAGGGAAGCAGCCAAAAGACCACCAGGTTTTCTAAATATTAGATAATACTAGATATTAATTTGTGAAATTGTGTTACAGTTTTATGGTTAATCCAAAGTGGCGCCAGTGATTACCCACCTAAAGCACAGGGTGGATTAAAAGGCCCAAAAAGTGTTAAACTGGATGAATGAATTAATAATCTGTACCAAGACTTTAATGATGATAATAAATTACCTCTGTGCTTCTTTCAGAGAATTCTACTGAGGATGCCACGAAGAAGCACGAGAAGCGAAACAACGATGCCTCTGTCAGTGATGCCCGTGCTCGCTACCTGCAGCGAAAACAACAGAGACAACAAAATAAAACTCTCTGACAGAAAACACTTGCTTTTGAGTACATGATTCATGCAAATTAATATTTTTGCAATAACAAATGAATAATAAACTTTTTTTACATTTATGACATTGCCTCTTTTATGGTTTACTCATAATGTAGTGTGTAATGAAGCATCACTTCACGCTGCCAAGGAGATATTTATTATTGATACCACTATCATATACAGAAATACTGGGGACAGGTGGAAATTTGTTATTAACTGGGTATATTTCCCAAGATGAACTAATCATTTAAATGGAAAATCAGCATTGGTTCGAATATAGTATTATTGTTGTTGCTGTTACTTAGAACATGCTATTTATCTTTACCTGTACAGAGGATGGTTATGTTTTTGTCTGTTTGTTTGTTAGTTAGTTAGCAGGCTTACGCAGAAACTGTTCCACGGATGTCACTGAAACTTTGTGGAGGGGTCAGGTAAAACCTAAGGATCAAGTCATCAGATTTCGGTACAGATACAGGAATGTTTTTTAGCACTTTCTAGATAGGACGTTTTTCAACATTTCCATTGATTTCTCAGCGAGTGGATCTTCAATCTGCAATGTTTAGAGGAATTTCTGTTTTTAAATGAGTGCAATTTGGTGCGAAACATCTGGATTTAGTGAATAAAATGTGATTTCATAAGGGGATTGCCGGGCCCTTGTAGTTTGGGTGTCGGTGTTGCCGCTAAAGAAAACAGGTGCTTTCCTCAGAGCAGAGTTACTGGTTCACTGAGGAGGCGGGGGCGCTGCTTTAAAACGAAGACACGCTTCACGTGAATTTGTAATCCCTCGGACAATCTGTAATCCAGCGGTGAGCAGCTGGACTGGGGTTAAGGTTAGTTAGTGCAGGACTCGGTGTACTTTCACATCGACCGCTCAGGTGCAGTGCGTGGTGGACCCTCTGGCCTCGTACGTCACTTCCCGTCTCAGCGTGAGTCTGCGGGGCTTGTGCGCTGTCTGGCCGGGACGAGGAGGAGGGCTTCCACGCTAAGAGCAGGCAACCGTCCACACTGAACCCAGGGAGAAGAAGCGTATCTGTGCTCCGTCCGACCGGGATTTCCAACATTATTTTTTTGCAGTGAGACATAGACGGGAGCGCGGTGGACTGTATTCTCGGTGCGGGTTACGTACGCTTCGGTGAGCCACTGCAGCAGCAACAGACTGAACACGCCGCCGCTGCGAGGGGAGAAAACAAGCGCTGTCCGCTGAAGCTGTGTGATCATTGACAGAGTTCAATACACACGGGCTTTGCGTGATAACCGGTGGGAGCTTTGTGCCGCGGACCTCTGCGCCTCTTCCTCCGGGGACCGACCGACCGAGTGGCTGGCTTTAATTTTGTCTCCCTCAAGTCTTCGGTAAGTAGAAGCCGGGGAGATGAGGAGGAGGAGGAGGGTTAGCGAGAAGTAGCGCAAGTGGCTAACTGACATGCTAACTAGCCGTTAGCTCGAAGGCTGCTGCGTTGGCTAGCTGCCTTGTTTGGCCGTAATGCGGTCATGGTCAGTGTCCGCGCTGCTGTTGGTCTGTCTGGCGCGACGCTCGGCCCCAGATTGTCGGTAAGCTTCGGCTTAAGTGTCGAAGCAACTTGTTTATAGTTGAGCTCCGAGAGAGAAGCTAACGACCCGTGCTGAACTTTGAAGGTAACGTCTGTTGACTTTGCCTCAGTTAGCTAGCTAGCCGCTACGCCGAGAGGAGGATGAGGATGTGTTCACGTTACGGGTCGTGTTTACTTTAGAATGGCTGATGAATACAGCGTGTCATTTAAATCATTAGTCACACAGAAGTATATTACAGGTTTAATCTCGATACGGTTGTATTTATTGCCTCTTTGTCGTTTCTTCAAATCGTGCTAAATGTAAACTACATACCTGGTTACTTACTACAGTACCCATGTCCTGTTTGTACAGACAAACTCTAAAATTGTTATTTACGCACTTATTTTTTTTCCCATTTATTTAATTGTATTTATAATAGATTTTTAATTTGTTAAGCACTTTGAAAGTAACTGTCCTATATTCTGTGTTTTGCATGTGGTTATTGATGCTGATAACTATTGCTATATTTTTATACATTTAAAGCCTCATACAATGTCAGTGTACCTGAGTGTGATGACAATAAAGATCTTTGAATCTTGAATAAATACAGATATAATAATGGAAGTAATAATAACAATAAGAAGATTAATAATCTGATTTTATCTTTATAAATGAAGCCATTCAAAAAAGTCTTTGTGTCGTGCTAACTGTATTGCATGCGCTGTTACATTCAACCCCATCACTTTCACCCAAGGGCTGTGAAATTCTGGTAAACCTATTATCTAACGTAAGCTGTTCATTCAGGGCTGACCCTGATCACCAAGGCCTCCCCTCAGCGACATCCATGGGAGGTTATTGCATTTGACAAAAGAGAGCTTTTAATGCCATTTTCCTGTTTAGTAGCACCAATGCCACAATTCTCTGATGTTTATCTGGCATCAGTATAACACCATCACTATAAATCTACTGTGTTTAGATACTATACGACAGTGAGATGTCAGGTAGAGTATCATATTTTGCCTTTTAATATCCAGTTTGGTCATGATAGTCGTCGTACTCGTCCAAGTGTGGATGCTCATGTATGAGGGCTGAGCTGACATGCACATTTCAGCAGTTTTCTTTGTTGTGGAGTTGTGTTTCAAGTCAGCACAGTTGCTCACAAGTGGAATTTATTCACACTGCTGTGGTGACACAGTTATCAGTTTCAATCTTTGTATTCACCTCTCTTGCTGTATTGCTACTTCCTTTAGGCCCGTCGTCTGTTCAAATTTATGTTTCAATGTTCCTCTACCACTAAAAAAAAGACAATGGGTGTAAAAAGAAAGTGCCAAAAGCTATTTGGGAAATTGAATTATAAACAGTCAGAAGTCACGCTGCTTTTTTGGTTCACACCTTAACAAGTTAGCAGAGGTTCTTAATTTTTAACACAAAGAGTGAAAGTGCACTCATGTGTTAAAGTATTAACTGGACATGTTGTAATTCTTGTGACGTTTTTTCCGATGTGGGTGGTTTATAGCTCTTGCCACATGAATGAATTTTGTAACTACATGTTAAAGCTACTTGAGGCATCAGTGAGCTTTGTTTCTGTATTTTCTGTCCTTCTATTAATGATATCTCTTTCTGTTCCCTTCCTCCAGGTATTATTTAGGTGTTTTTGTATCTGAGCCACTTTAAGGCCCTCGACCAATAGGAACAGTTTGCACATTTCCCCCAGCTTGTCTGCAGCCCCCTCCCAACCCAGACAGTCTTCTGCCCCAGCATGAATGAAGTCAGTGTTGTGAGAGAGGGATGGCTCCACAAGAGAGGTAAGGGGTTCTGTTTTTGCTGTCTATCATATTGGGACTCCATTGACATGACTGTCCATTTCAAACTCTATCTTTTGATTACTAAATGCTCCCCCCTGGAGGCTTGTAATGTGTCTTGTTAAGTGTGTAACTTCTTCACTGATTGAAAACCACAGTGCTTAGTTTGTTTCAGTAATTTAAGCAAGGGCTCAAACATTAAAACTGTCAGCTCAAATATCTCCGCCCGGCTGTGTTTTCCAGGTGAATACATTAAAACTTGGCGTCCTCGCTACTTCATATTAAAGAGTGATGGCTCCTTCATTGGCTACAAAGAGAAGCCTGAGGTGTCCAGTGACCACAGCCTCCCACCGCTCAACAATTTCTCTGTCGCAGGTAAGTTTTCCAGATCTGGCTGTCACATTTCAATGAAATTGCCAGGTTAAGTTTAGTTGTGGGTGCTTTCAGCTCTTCAGTATAAGCTGACACGTCTTTGTTTTGTAGAATGCCAGCTGATGAAGACAGAGCGTCCGAGGCCCAACACGTTTGTAATTCGTTGCCTGCAGTGGACTTCGGTTATCGAACGGACCTTCCATGTGGATAGCAACGATGAGAGGTAAGAGACATTCATTCCAAGGATTTGTTTTGTATTTAGTCATATTTTCTGGCCATGTGGTAGGAGATGCTTTAGTTAAAATGTGAGAGTGCCCTTGACCAGTCAAACTAAAACTTAATTTCAAATGCTAAAACAAATTCTTTCCACGTTATAGAACTAAAAGCTCTTTTCAGTTGCATCGTGATCCTTATACTTACTGCATGGTGTTCCAGTAAAGCCAACTCAACTCACTATTTGGTTGTTTTGGTTTTTTTGTCAGAAACCTGAGCAAGTTTTGAAGTGATTTAAGTATGATTTGTTCACAGCTAATACAAGTCAGTGTTTGATTTGTTTTTACTGCTGTGCAGTTAAATAATGTGCCTCATGTTCAAACACGGCACAAACCAATAATAAATAATCCTTTAAAAATATTTCTGCTGTGGCGTAAAATAAATTTTACTATCATTTATTAAGACAAGGTCCATTGAGAAGGTCTTGCTTTACAGGAAAGTGTTTCTCTATCTGTAGCAGTGTGCCATATTCTTATTAGTCCCACCACAGTTTCATAATGAACCAAAACACTTTTAACACCTCTCGTAGTGAAATATGAGATCTCTAACTTGGTGTGTGCAGCAACTTTACTCTTGCAGTTGCTCTACCTTAAGCTACAGCGTGCTCGCACCAGACAGTCAGACCTCATAGTTTCAACCGCAGGTGCGACATCAATGCAGTTATTTCTATCTCGCCAGAACTTATCTTTCACTTTTAAGTCTGTGTACTTGTCACTCCGAATCTGTTGTGCGTGACGGTGACCTTCATGTATGTGCGCCCCTGTTACTGCCATACACAAAAACATCCCGTGCGAAAACTCGTAGAGAGTTACATCCATACTAATGTTTTCATTTTAAAACATCACTTTGAATCTAAAACAATCTTCTTCCAAGTGTTATAGCTCAGTATCAGTAATATTCCCCATCCATAGTAACACACCCATTTAATTTGCATACTTGTGTAAACAGTTTACTCTGCAACTGGGTTGGTTGCTTAGTTACAGAAAATGTTCCAAAGGAGAAACAAACAGTGGTGGCACTGTCACTGACAGTAAGTTGTCACAACATTTTGCATTCACCGTTGGTAGTCAAGGCAATACTGATGATAACCAATCAGAAAATGAATGTGGGTGACTGCATCATAGTTTCCAAACATCTCTGTTTTTGCTCGTCCAGACTATAATGCAGTCTGTCGTTTTTCAAACTAAAATAGGATCAACAGTGTTTTCAAACTTCTAAGTTTTAGGTCCTTGAAAACTCTGTAGTGTGGATAAACATAGCAGCAGTAATGTGTTTCAAAACTCAAACATAGTTGTGTGGATGGAGCCAAAGGGACAAGGAACTTTTTCACAAAACACATAAGGCCTAAATGGTCCATTGTTCACTACAGGCAGTGGAATTTATTTGAGTTTGTGAGAGCAGTAGGAAAGACCAACATGCTCAAAATAAAATTTGCTGCCAGATTAGACCTGATGATTCACCCCTAACCTAAGCAATCGTCATTGAGTTTTGTTTATGTTGGCTCGGCTCAGTACCAAATCCCAGCATCCCCCTCGCTGAATAGTGCACATTATCCTCCATCTTCAAAACTGAGCATTCTCCTTTAAGATAGATATTTTGGTGATTCTGTATCATCTCTCTGAACACATGAACATTTTTATTCGTTTTGGCGATGTTTTACATTCTTATCTTTCATATTTGTGGAGAGACAATTCAGAGTGATGTGGAAATGGAATAGGCTAAAATTGATAAGGGTGGTGTGTTTCCTTCTGGTCCAGAGAGGAGTGGATGCGATCGATCCAGGCGGTGGCAAATAGCCTGAAGAGTCAGCAGCAGGATGAGGAGCCCATGGAGATCAAATTTGGCTCTCCAACTGATAGCAGCGGCACAGAGGAGATGGAGATTGCTATGTCCAAGTCCAACACAAAAGTGGTCAGTATTTGCACAAGCAGTGCCTGGCAGCTGAGTGTTTGCTGTGTTTGTCAAGCTAAGCTCATCTTTATTGAGCAAGTTGTTGAAACTTTAAGCCTCTTTCTCAAGGCTTTTTTTTGTGAAGCAACCTTAAAATGATTGGAGGGGAACATTTGTGGATGTAATTTGTCCAGTGCTGATTAACAACAAAAAAAACAAGTGATTTTTGAAATGCTCTGGATTTATGTGGTGTGAAATGTTTGTACAAATGTCATATGGTCTCTATTTATATAATTGGTCTGTGTTAAGCGCTTTTCTAATCTTGAAGACCATTTAAAGCATTTTAAAGTACATTCAACCATTCACACACAAATTTTTTGTAGAAGTGCTTACATCAGAGACTCATTTCATATCTCACATATTAGGATACATCATGTAGCGCGCACAGTTTAGCAGTGCAGACAGTACTATGGGGATCCACTGACTCATCAAAAGTCTCTTCCTGTACATTTCAGAGAGGCTGTTATGTAACTTTTTATTTAACATAACACACAGTTCCATTGAAACTCACAGATGTAACCCTCATGAGCTGTGTCTCAATTCAGCGGCTGCTTTCTTTGAAGAATGTGGTCTTCGTAGGCAGCATAGACCACAAGCGACAAACCAAAATGAGACAGTCTGGTCTGTGAAGGATTTCCACAATATGCATCACCAGCTTTTCGTACTCTAACTACTGTCGCCTAGTAACTGAGCGGCCGTTGGACACTACGAGAAAGCTTTAATGCCTCCTGGTTTTTTTAACATACGTTCATTGAAAAGTGTATTCTTCTGATATTTTCTCGTTGGCTGCCATTAACCCCTTTTTATAACATTAATCTCTGGCACACAATGAATGGGAAAAAAAAATCGGTTGGGTCAGGACGGATCTACCTCTTACAGCCTTCATTGCTTGGGGGATTGATGGAACCATTTAGAGCGGCCTTCAAATTGGGATGCGGCCTCTGAATTGAGACACAGGAGTAGTGTTTTAAATGAAAACTGGGTATATGCTTACTCTAGTGTGAGTGCATCAGCCGTTCTTTTTCATTTCTTATCTTTCACTTTGCTCTTACAGACCATGAGTGATTTCGACTACCTGAAGCTGCTGGGCAAAGGGACGTTTGGTAAAGTGATTCTGGTGAAGGAAAAGGCCACAGGGATGTACTACGCCATGAAAATCCTCCGTAAAGAAGTCATCATTGCTAAAGTTAGTGCTGATCACAATCACTGTCAAATACTCTCTTTACACTGCTCTAGCTAGCTGTTGGTACATGATCTTGTGCTTATGCTCTAATTAAGTCTTTGTGTGGTTGTTATTCCTCTAGGATGAAGTGGCACACACAGTTACTGAAAGCAGAGTACTCCAAAACACACGGCATCCCTTTCTAACAGTAAGTTACTAGTGTCTGTTAAAATGAAGTGACTTTTTATTCAGTGTAATACAAAAATATTTTGGTTTCTTCCTCGACAGACACTAAAATATGCATTTCAAACACATGACCGGCTATGCTTTGTGATGGAGTATGCAAATGGAGGAGAAGTAAGTTTTACTTTTTGTATTTTTATACCTGTGTGTGTGATAGATTTGATGATAATGAACAGTTTTTGAACTGATTTGTTAATATGTTGTAGGAATTGCTTGGTTACTATACATGAGTTTATATGTTGTTGTTGTTTTACCATCAAGCTACATGAAACTGCATATGAAAACCAGGCTGTATGGCTAAATCTGGCACATTTACATTTTGGACTTAAGTACACGTTAATGTGTATTGTCACTTAAAGAAACTACAAGGTCATTTTCTTACCACGTCAAAGAAGGTGGGGGAAAATCCTGCAATTGCCTGTTAATGTGAATCTACTACAAAATTTTATGGTTTCTTCCCTGGCTCGTGTTTCACCCCTCCACAAAATTTCATGGAAACTGGTTCTGTAATTTTTGGGAAATCCTGCTAAGTAACAAACACCAACAAAAAACAAAATGTCCTTCACAGAAGAAATAAATATAAACATGTTCTGGGCTGGTTGTTAATCCCAAACATTTATTTAAAAAAGCTAGTTCCTAAATGACATCCACAAAGAAAGGTTTAAAAGAACACACAGATAATTAGCAAGGAACAAGAAATCAATTAGAATGAAGAATGTTTCCTTAAGTATCTAGGAAAATGAGTAACTGTTCCGTTCTTCATCTGTTTATTTTTATTCTTTTACAGCTATTCTTTCACTTATCGCGGGACAGAGTGTTCACAGAAGACAGAGCACGATTCTATGGTGCAGAAATAGTATCAGCACTGGAGTACCTACACTCACGCAATGTTGTTTACAGGGATTTGAAAGTAAGATATCTGCTTGCTCTCATAGTGTGGTAATACATTGTAGTTATTCTGAATATGCTGTAATGTTAGATTGTCATATGATCAACATTTTCAAACACTAACTTGTTGTTGTTCTTTACCCATGAGCACTTTCCACCTAATTACTCCTATTAATTCTTTTCCAGCTCCAGCTGTCAACTAATTTAACTCTTTGATTTGAATCTTTCCCCGTACAGCTGGAGAACCTCATGTTAGACAAGGACGGCCACATAAAGATAACTGACTTTGGGTTGTGTAAAGAGGGGATCACAGATGGAGCCACCATGAAAACCTTCTGTGGAACCCCAGAGTACCTGGCACCAGAGGTAACATCATGCAATGTTGATGATAGGAGAGTTACTAAGCTGGTGATGTTATGAATCTTAAACTGCTGTTTAAAGTTTATGTTTTCTGTCTCAGTCTTTATTTTAGCAGAGGTTCATAAAGTCTGCAGTTTGATGGAGAGATGCTAAATGTGTACTGATTGTTATTTTAAGTGCAATGGTATCAACCAGTAACTGGTAGTTCTTTATCCTCAACTGCTTTTAAAGTTAACTGAATGTCAGTCTCTGTATTTCTCTCTAAACCTTTCATTTCTACCTTGTCAGGTGCTTGAGGACAACGACTACGGACGAGCGGTGGACTGGTGGGGACTGGGCGTGGTCATGTATGAAATGATGTGTGGTCGGTTGCCCTTCTACAACCAGGACCACGAACGTCTCTTTGAGCTCATCCTTATGGAGGAAATCCGCTTCCCCAAGAACCTAGCCCCTGAAGCCAAGGCCCTGCTGGCTGGCCTGCTTAAAAAGGATCCTAAACAAAGGTGTGTACTGTAATGGCTTTTAGACTAAGAGGTGAATCAGAGGGAGCTGGAGTAACATCATCTTAAAGAAGGGATAAAGAATGAGCTCTTTTGACAGCTATGAAAAGATGAGACAGTGGTATTAAGGGATGTCAGGATTTAACCGATTTGGACGTCACAGCCTTATTTCCACCAACGCAGACCAAAAAACTCCATCAGAGGAGTTCACAGCAAGAGGAGAATCCTTATTTACTTTCGGTTTCTGACACAAACACACACATGTACACCCTCTCTCGCTCTCTCTCTTATTTATATATATATATATGTGTGTGTATATACTGAGAGGTAATAATATAATAAGAACACAAAAAATGTGTGCTTGATTATCCTGTTTATTTTTCCACAACTAGTATCGATAACTTTAGTATCGATAAATGTGGAAACCGTGATATTTCCTCTTACAATAATCGTGGCACTAAAATTTCATATCCTGACATGGTATTTCAAAATATAAAGTGGTTGTAATGCTGCTGTTTTATATTGACATCAGTCTCCAGTCTATATTGTATAAATATTAGGGAGACTTAAAGGAATGACATTAGCCTTATGCACGTACTAAAATATTATTCTATGGTATTAATTTCACATATAACGAAAAACCAAATTGTTTCATAATCAATCAAGTATCACGACTTTGCAAAGATCATGAAAGACACTGTCTTTTCAATAGAAAGAAACTCATGGGCTTTGAGGAAATAACCTCTTTTGTGGAGGAGGAAATGTTTGGCTGTGGTCGACCAGGTTTCGTAGTTTCTCAAGAACGTGTGAGATTGGTAATCAAGATTTTGGATCCCGATTTGTTTTTCTCGATTAGTCTTTAAATTTGATTATTAAATAACTGTGATGTAGAGTGCAGGACATTTGTCAGTCAAAAAAATAACCTGTTAATGCTTGCTCCCTATGACATTACTGTGTGAATTACATTGAACATATTTATGTGTTCCTGTACTGCAGTGTTGTTGCTTATCAGCCATCAATCTGTGAAAGGAATATAAGAAACAAATGATTGTTACTGGTTGTGTACCATTTCATTGTGTAAACAGCAGCTGTTAGGCTGAATGTCTGCCTCGTGAAGATGCATCCAAACAGCTCGAGGAAAAACATTTTCTTCCTGGGATTTTACGGCTCGTCTGCTGCACTTGATTACTCTTCTGAATCTTCTTCCGTGCTTAGGGCGCAACACATTCAGTTACAAAATAAGTAACCATGTTATTTAAGCCTGTGTTCCTGCTTGATCAGTTTTGGTCCAGGATAATGGCCTCACAAGCACATAATTGATTGTTGTTTTGTTGGAGCACCTTGTGTTTCCGGTAATGGTCAAAGAACGGCTAAAATTAGCACTTTGAGCCCTGCCTGCAGGCTTACTAACATGTGCACCTGTAAGTGGTCAGGAAATGAAGGATGAATGTGCCTAGAAATAAGTAAATACAAGTCAGAAGGAGAACAACATCTCAGTGCTTGTTGTTGTGTATGTAATGACTGGGTTTGCACAATAATTTGTTTAAAGAAAAGCTGGCTGATCAGTCTGTGATAATGATGGTGATTTTGATTTGTTTACAGGCTCGGAGGTGGACCAGACGATGCCAAAGATGTGATGAGCCACAAGTTCTTCACCTCCATCAACTGGCAAGATGTCACTGAAAAAAAGGTGACACTGGTTAAAACACCAATGTTTTAACAGCACGTGCAGTCTGTTCTGTTTGCAATGGGATGTTTGCTTGTCCTGTGGTAATGATGGTTGCAGCTTTCTCTCTCAAACTGTAAACGTGAGCTGCAGTCATTGAGCTGCAGCAAGTTCAGGCTACAACTATGCAACTACTCTTTAAGTTGAAAATGGCGTTTCAAGACTTTTTGGCTGTCGTTGTTTCCAAACTTCTCTGTTTCTGCCCGTCCAGACTAAAATACACATGGGGCCAGCAGCATTTCAAAACTTTTCAGTTGTAGCAGCTCTGAAATCCCAGAGAATTATGGAAGCGGGGCATTTTCAAAGGAATGCGTTGTAGTGGGGAATTAGCCAAAGGCAGGCTGCTGGACTGCAGAACCCTGAAGCTGCATCACCGCTGCTGCACAAAGAGCTGTTCACCTGTTTATTAAGCTCGACTCAGAAGACAGAACCCCGAACTGGGGAGTCAGAAAGCTGTCTGTTAATTCAGCGTTTATTAATATAGAATGCATCATGTGTCCAAAATGTACCAGATTCAACACTGCACTTCCTCTGGCCCTTAACAACACACATGCCAAGCGTGAGGCCAATAAGATGAACTGTTCTCGAGATGGGCATTCCAAGTACAAGCAGATAGATATCTGGAATTGTATGACAGATAGATGATGTTCTGAGTCTAACATTTGTGATTTTCATCTTCTATTCAGCTTATTCCACCATTTAAGCCCCAGGTAACATCAGAGACAGACACACGCTACTTTGATGATGAGTTCACAGCACAAACCATCACGATAACTCCTCCAGATAAGTGTAAGTAGATCTGCTCCAGTCCACCTTCTATCTGTGGTTAAAGATTTGATTCACATGTTACTTGGGAACTGAGTTTTAACAACGTTTTGAATTGTTTTTTTCTCTCTCTCTCTCTCTCTCCCATTGTGCATACTCCAGATGACAGTTTAGATCCAGAGGATTCAGATCAGCGTACGCACTTCCCTCAGTTCTCCTACTCTGCCAGCATACGGGAATGATCACTCAGACTCTTGAACAAGCAGGCAGACTAACACACAATCACAATCTCACATAACACGCTCGCACTGCTGGAGGGAATCCGAACGACACAAACCAAAACTGGCACAAGACACATTTTCAATTTGGTCTTAAACGCACGTGCACGCACAGGCGCACAGATATCCACATACACATATTGGCAAATCAGACAAGATGTGGATCATCGAGTATGAAGTGAACACACAGGCTGTGAATGACTGACCTCAGCAGGTTTGTGTGCATAGACTGGCAGCTTTGTCTCTGTACGTCCTCTCAGGGCTGGCGTTAGGCTTCCCTGCAGGACCTCTGCTGCACTACACTGGGCAACACATCAGAGCCTTGACACTTTGAAAACCAGGTTATGCCAGCAAGTCCCACCTCTTTACCAGCTGTACCCTTGCTACACACACCAACATCAACCAGCCCATGCATAGACTACATACTTAGACACAAACACAAATGTACTTGGTAGAATTTTAACAAAATTAGGAAAGATTCATCAATTGTTACAGTTTTAAATGTAAAGCCATATTTCTGCTTTTTTTTTTCTTTCATTTTTTTAACAAGTGCTCTTTCTGGAACTTGCTGTTACAAATCAAGTGTGGGACAGTTCCTACCGTTGGGGGAGGGGGGAAACAGGGGGAGGGCGAGGAGGAGGGTTGCCATTTCTGTGTTTGCACTGCGTGTGTGTATGGGTGTGTGCATATGAGTGCAGGAGAATGTGTGAACAACCATTATCTTTATTTGATTCTCAACCATCCATTTGTCTGCTTTTATGCATGTTTTTAAAAAAAACAACTCAAAACTGTTGCTGGTATATTGAGGAGAAGACACTACATGGCACAATCAATGGCCTTTTTTTTTTTTTTAAAGGGAACAAGCATGTAACTTATGATCGCTTTGATTGGCTTGGCGCTAAAATTGACTCAGTCAAGATTAGAAACTGAGATCTCATGCATGGCTAATCTTTGCTTTAAATGCTGCATTAATTTAATTCAAAGTGAAACAGCGGTCAGGCTCTTGGGAGTCCAGACTGACCGACCGACGCTGCTGGTCGGAGGCGTACGTTTTTCATTAAGGCCAGTTTTGCTCTGTGTTAAAGACAGGATTCATAGAAGGAAAGAGGGAGTGAGAGACTGTACGCTTAATCACAGTTTTTCCCCCAACCCGTCTCGAGAGACAAATGTAGACATACACAGCCGGTCCAGTGATTCTCACTCCCTAGTCGAGGAGTTAGGAACCAATCTTTTGTTCATTTTCTATTTTTTAATATCAATGTAAGTGTTTTTAAAAAATAAGCCTTTGAATGTTCCTGTATTTAAAAAAAAAAAAAAAAAAAAAAGGAAAAAGTTCAATCCTTGTCAAGCCTTCATGATGAGGCTGAAAACTTGACTGACTTGGTGGATTTTTCACACTTCAAATGATTCCACAGTTGATGTTTAGTTACTTTGGATTAAGCGTTTTCTTTAATGCTGTATCAAAGCACTTAAATCTACGTAGGTCTATGTCTGGAGCAACAGTCTGCAGCTTTGCAGTCCAGCTCCGTGCTGCTCGAGCTCGTCGACCAACCATCAACCTGCAGACAGGGGGCGCTAATTAAAACATCAGCTCACTTTTGAGTCTTGACATTGATCATATTGAAATGTTCTCATGTCGACACAAGTGTTTTACAATTCCATATTGCTGGAAGAGATGTTGGTTGCGCTTTACTAAAGGAACATCAAGACCTTTTTGTTTGTCATTGTTCTGTTTTTTCTTTGTGTGTTTCTCCTTTTTTGTCCATCTATTTCTCAAATTTTGGAAGACACTTCTTGTTTAAGTATACATTATATAAAAAATATATTAAAAGTTTTTTTAAACTGCTTTCTTTTTTATTAAGTTCTTCATTTCAATGGGGTTTCCGGCCGAGGTTTGCTAGTTTAGCTGATGATCAGTCATTTGATTTTGTATGGGGAGTTAATTTCTGGTGAAATTAGCATAATTAACCTTATCTTATCTTAGCGTGTGTGAGATACACAATCCTAGTTTGGTTAAGATAAAGACAAATTTGTCCCTGAGCTTATTTCTCCCAAAATGAACAAAGTAGACGACATCCTTTATATTCTGTAGAGTTTTTGATAGAATTCTCTTCAGAGCACTCACTCAACAGCCATTTTTTGCAGGGTTTTGCTGAAGCGTTTGCTGGGACATCCCTCACGCCACATTATTTTGCTTCTATTTAAGTTTGTGTGAGTGACGGAGGGTGACTGCGAGATGTTTGAGTGAACGTGGTGAATAACACACAGGAAAAAGAGAGCAGCAGGTGTTTGACTCATCGTTGCCCCAGCTCCTGCAGACGACAATGTGATGGAATGGCTTTGATTTACAGTTTACAACTCCAGCACCTCTTCTCACTCGGCTCAGGCACAGCCATCATACTCTAGCCTAGCGTCCTGCTCTGGAAGCAGCAGGACTGGATAACAGAACCACTGCACTGTTGGGACACCACTGTGGATTTGCCTTCATTGCTATCACGGCCATAGGGGGGTGCTGCTGAACTTTTTTAATATTGGTTGTAAAGCCATACACTGAATCTTGCTGCTGGCCACGCTTTAAGCAATGCTTCACAGCTCAACATGCAAGTTAATACCCTGACCTCTCCTGTAGGCATACACAGGCACAACAAGTGCCTCTTCACTATTGTGTAAATACCAAAAAAAAAGCTTGATGAATGCAGAATTAGTAGAAGGGGAGGCCTGCAGCTTTGTAGTGTTTGATTTGCAGCTTTATTATGGTTACCTTGCTTCTCTGTGTATTTGAATGTGATCAACAGTCACGAATGTCACACTGATGCTGGTGTAACAAGATTTTCCTTTGCTTGTTGCTGTTAGCTGAGGCTCAGAGGACAATGAAAAAAAAAAAGCAATCTTTAAGGGGAGGACATTGTCCTGGTAGACAGTCTCAACCCCCCCCCCCCCCCCTTTGCAAGACTTTACATCGTAACGGGTGATACCTGCTACAATATGGTAGCTTATAACATTTGCAACTATAATGTGCCAGTAAACATTTTTACTGAATAAACCTCTGAGTGTTTGTCTCTTTTTTTATGCTGTAAAAACGACATACAATCTCCACCTGCTCCGCCTCAACACAGTTCACTGCAACATACAATATGGCCAAAAACTATGTTAAGATAAAACCTTTCAAATCTGTTGATATTGATTGTCATCATGAGACATGTCAATGATAACTACTGTTTCTGTCCTTTGCTCCTGAGTGAAAGTTGTGGGTTGAAACTAACATTTGATGAACAAAACTCATTTGATGAAAATGATATTGTTTATATAGCATTGAGGACATAAAGATATGTATCTGATACTCAAAGATTGGATTTTATTTTATTTAAGGTGATGATTTGACCATTTTAGGGAAGAGAAACAAACTGCAAACCACCATTACAACATTTCGGGCCTAGAAATAGCAATGAGGCAACTGCAGAGGGTGATAACAGAAGTATATGTATCACTACACTATGTGACTCTGGACCCTTGACTTCTGTATTTCTGTAACCCTGCGTATGACCCTAACTTGATCACTTTGTCAGTGAGCTTTTCTTTTAGGCTTTTGTTACTAATTCCTGGGAATGTATTATGTTCAAAAGTGCTTCATGAATATTGAATAAAAAGAAAAGTGATACAAAATGGTACATGTCAAGCTTTTATATATATATATATATATATATATATATATATATATATATATAGTGTGTGTACAATGCAAATGACAGGAGACTATATATATATATATATGGGACTGAACATATGACTTAATATATTGAATATCTTTGGATATATGGAATAAAGTTTGAATATATTGAATGAAGTTTTGTTATATGGAATAAAATCAGAAGTCATCCATGCACTGGCACCATGTGATGTGTAAAAGAATAAAAAGGTTATGTGATGGAAGTCATAGACTCATCGTACAAAACATAAACACACACACACACACACACACACACATGCATTTTTAAAAGCGTGGACCGGAAGTGCTCGTGCTGTGCGGTGTGGGTGCCAATCAGTGGGGTCCACCTGCCTCACCTGTCTATATGAGCGGCTCTCTCCGGGCAGCGTGGCCGCGCTCTCTGCTCCAGGCCTCCGTCGACACCTGTGGATAAGTAGCTGCAGCGGCCCGGCACGGGAACTCTGTCTCCGGCTGTAACCATGGCCAGGACCGGCGTCTCCGACCCCAAGCCCCTGCTGGACTTACACAAGAGGGTGAGCCCGAGAACTGTGCGCTCCATACATGTGCGTTAACCATGATGTCTGAATCACAGAGCGACGTCGATAATAAAACATTTCCTGGGTAACTTTTAACATCAAGTCGTGTAGAACTGTGTTTTAATACGTTCTCATGGATTTGAATCCAACATGTGTGTAATTGTATTCAGCTGCCATGACTTGTCGGGGGGGGGGGGTCTCTGATTGGATGATCGGTGTTGATGATCACGAGTGAATCACTATTTGTAATTTGTTATTTTCTGTCCATGAAAAAGTTAGACACACTCTGGCTGAACTGCAGCTGCAAGGTAATCTGATTTAAAGAGCTAAATAAAAGGGATTAAATACAATAGAATACATGGGAGCGATATTAAAAGAAATACAAAGGATAAACCTGTATAGGGAATTAAGCTAAAGATGTAAAATAAGAAATACAATTGATGGAACAGTGTGAAGTAAAGGTTGAATAAAATGCAGGTTTGACCTTTTACAATAGTTTGGTTAAAGGTGCTTGTGAATAAGTTTTATATCTGGTTTTAAAAACTGCAATGGATGGAGCATTCCTAAGATCATCACGCAGTCGGTTCCAGCGCTGTGCTGCAAAATGTCTACAAGCTGCTTCTCCATGTTTAGATTTGAGCCTGGGTACCACCAGTAGACCACCAAGCTCCGTTAAGAGATTTAAAAGTAGCAGTAAACCTTTAAACACAATCCTGTGGTTTATTCTGGCAGTCAGTGTAGAGATTAAAAATGGGGGTGCTTACATTTTGGGAATCAATTGTGGCCCTAAATATAATTTTTTTAACAGTAAAAGATCTTGTTGTCCCTCCAGGCGGATGAAAGGCGAGCCCCGTTAAGAGCGTGGGCTAATGCCTGTGGACCAATAGATCGCTGGCAGCCTGTAGAAGTAGAAGAGTCCAGGAAGGTGCCTGTCAAAGTGGAGCCAGAATGCAGATGGGTATGCAGTCTGTCCTGCTGATCGCCTGAAACATGCATCTTCTCATCTCAGTTTCCTCAGCACATATATAGTCTTAGGATTTTATATTTTCACTGTCATGCTTCTAACAATTCCACTTGCAGATGTAATTTGCACACGTGTGTAAGATGTTTGTCTGTTTACAGGAAAGGAGGTTATTAACGCAAACCAGTGAAGGCATCATCATGGGATTCAATGAAGACAGTCAGACGCACTCAGACGGTAGTGGAATGGGTACCACAATTTCAATATATATCATTAAATTATTAGAATGACAGTTGCTGTTTAACTGTATTATTGTAAAATTAAATGAAAGGCCTAAATGTGTTGCACAATTTTGTTTTTCAATGCTTAAAACCAATCTGGTTGCATGTTCTTAAAATATCTTGTTGTCCTCTCCATCTTGTGTAGATGTTGAGGGATGTGTGGAGGAGCACATGCTTCTTTACCCTCATGGCCTGCAGAGTCTCCACAGCCTTCAGGCGCTGGTACCCAGCCTGCTGCGCCATGAAGTCGAGACAGCGCTGGAGAAACTGGGCCTTATACGGGACCGGACATACGCCTGGGAAATGTTCTTGGTCATGATGGTGAGACAACATGAACAGAGGTTGCTAAAGTGCTTCATGTCTGAGTGTGAAGGACTTATTTTACAAAAGAACACTGAAACACTAAAGATGTCTCAATTCAGCTGCCACATCCTTTAGAGGACACAAACTGTCCATGAAGACGGCCTCCTTCGCGGGCCGCACAGACCGTGAAGGCTGAACCGAACTAAGACGGTCTGGTCTACAGAGGCTTTTTGTGATTGGCAACACCAGCTCGTCCCGCCCTTATTGCTGTCACCTAGCAACAGAAATGAAGTTGGACATGACGAGCATGTTTTAATGCCCCTTGTTTTGTTTTTTTGTGTTGGGTTGAGTTGAACCTTGATAGTCAAGCACTGGACGTCTCATCGCTTGTGTAATGGCTCCTGGGATAGGTTGAACCAGGAAGGATCCACCTGTTGGAGCCTTGATTTCTTGGGGATGTAAGGGCTTATTTGTTGGTTGTATTTGACGGCACTTTTAAAATGTGACTGTATTGTCGTGCCGTGTGACACAATCTGTCTTCAAATGCAGCCTCTAAAGGATGCAGCCCCTGAATTGAGGCACAACTCAAGTGTTTATCTTGCGCTTCTTATTTTCCTGTTTTCACCCTACAGAGAACTCAAACACGGAGCTCTTTTCCCAACACTGACCTGCCGCGGCATTTCACCGATGCCACTCGAGCTGTGCTGGTAGACTGGCTAGTTCAAGTTCATGTGAGTCTCACTATGGGTTTTTTCATCCTCAAAGCAAATATTTGTGTAATATTCAGTCATAGATCATATGCTTGTTGTTTGGCTCTGTCGGGACTGTCTATTCGAAATTGTCGTACACTTTGGGAAATTTAAAAAAACATCAATGTTAAGTTGAGTCAGGTGACATTAAAGGAATAGTTCAAAGTTGAAATGTGCTGTAAGTGGTAACCTCCTCCAAGAGCTTCTGTTGTCATCCTGTCAATTTGTTCGTAAATAAGAAACACTGATTTGATTTCCATGAAACTTTGTTGAAGGATGTGCTATGGATCAGTGAAGAACCCATGAAGGTTTGCTGCCCAACAGGGGGCGGATCCAGGAACTGTTGTATCACTTTCTTTAACCTGATGAGGTGTCATTCAACATTTTTACTGATAATCAGGGAGTAATTCATTTATTTTTGAGAAAAATGTGGAACTGATATGAGTTTGTGCAGCTTGATTGAATTAAAGGAGACTGTTGGGTGAAGGCAAGCACTGTACTTAGTTCCATTCTAGTTTGTGATGTGCATGACATTAAATCGTTGGAAAAACAGCAAAAAATTACAGCAGCGCTGTTACTGTTACTGACAGTTCGGAGTAAATCAATAACATTTAAATGTGTGTATGTAGCTGTTTCACATAGCTCAACCACAAGAAACCAGGGGAAAAGGCTAGCCTGCCTTTAACCAACGGCAACCGTCAGTGCGCCTAACGTTCACTAAATGACACATCTCATTTGTTTAATCTTTACAAGACTGCTGTGTTAACACAGTGACTTCCTAACCCAACCAAAGAATAAAAAAAGCTCTTTAACTGTCTTTTTTCCCCACCAATGGATTTCAATTTAATCTATTTCCTACCAGGAAATGATGCATTTCCAGGAAGAGACCCTCTATCTGGCCATACACCTCGTCAACTGCTCTTTGCGTCAGATCAAGGTGACAACAACCAATCTGCAGCTCCTTGGCATGGTCTGCCTCTTCATTGCTGCGAAGAAAGAAGAGTGTCTCCTCCCTGAGGTACGCTGCCTCACCCAAATGACTTCTTAAAACAAGAGACCGATTTCCCAAAACCAATTTCTTCCCATGTCTGCTCCGTCCTGCAGGTGTCTGGACTCTGCTACTTAATGGACCACACCTACACAAAGCATCATCTGCTGCGAATGGAGCGTAAAGTCCTCTGTGGGCTCAAGTTTGATTTGTCCTACTGTCCCCCTCTGCACTTCCTTCTCCTTTTTGCCTCCATCGCTCGCTGCAGTGCAAAGGTAGATCTGAAAAATACGTTCTCAGCTTTATCCTGCGACTCTTGTCTTTCCAAGTTCAGATCTTCTAACACCTATTTTACTTCTGAGATATTTGTATAACACACCCATTTGGTCGTATATTTGCTGGGAATTTTCTCACTATGTTCTCACATGGCCTTACTCTGACCCTTTACCAGGGGGCTGGTTGGAAAAGTTCCAGAAAATGCTTGGCAACAACTGACTCGGGACATTTGCTTTTCCACAAACAGCCCCTCTGGAAAATGTCTGGACTCCAGTGCATGTCTAAAAGGACATTTCAATTCCCTCCCTGTGACTATAAATTCTGCCAGTTACTGACGATGCACAAAACCTATGCTGAAGATCGAAGGGGGTGTCGAGCAGCAGACTGTCATGGCTACCTGTTGAGCTGCTTTTAACTCTGGTGTGGGAGTTGTGATACACATTCAGTGCAATTAGCTACTGTTAACAACTCTCTCCATAGTGCTTTTATCAGAAATGTGTAAATATCAAGAGTCATGGTGTCTTTTAATAGAAGCATCTTCGGCAAGTGAGGTCTGATGTTTAATCCCATCCTATCTACTTGCGCCACCAGGTGGTGTGGATGGCTCGGTACCTGCTGGAGCTCTCTCTGCTGGAGGGCCAGTGTGTGGTGTTCCTCCCTGCACAGCTGGCTGGGGCCTCCCTCTGCTTGTCCCGCCAAGTCCTGCAAGAGCCACCGACACCAGAGGGAGGGGCCGCCTGGTGTCTGGCCTCCAGTATCCATGTTGGCAGGTGTGCACTCACCTTATCAACTGTCTATTACTTGACACTGAGCAATGATGTTATAACCACAATGCCCTTTTTTTACAAGCCCTAGTTATGACATTGTTAGCTCTACAGTCATTTAGCTCTGTTTCTACTCCTAACTTTAAAGCTGCAATACTTAAAACTTATTATCCACCATTAATCCTTGCTGTGAGTTTGACCTGTGTTTTGTGCGTTTCAGTGAAACTGCCCTGCTGGCAATCATGCACATTCTGGCCAACGCTGCAGCCAAGGCCCACACAAGAGAGACCTGTGCAACTTTTATTAAATTCTCCTCCCCAGAGACCATGCACGTCAGCAGACACCAGGGTCTGAAGAACGCCTCTGCCCTTCTGGGTGTACGCTCTTGACATATCTGACCTACAGGAACTGCACAGAATCCCAGAGCTTCAAGGTAGAGACACTAGACTGCTATAACTTGAGTACTTGACTCCTGTGTGTTCCAAGCCTCTGGATCCTGAGGAATTACCACGGAAAAGGGTGAGGAAGAAGTTTGAAAGATTTAATGCAAATTGTTTGACAGAGAATTGCATGCACTACGCATACATGTGGCACACGTGTTTTATGATCTTATCTTGCAGCCGATTTAGAAAATATTTGAATTGTAATGATGTGTCCTTGTCTTTTCATTTGTGGAGAGGATGTGGGCTGTCTATCATATCTATATTTGAAAGTTTTAATGTAAAAATAAAGTGTCTGCTGCAAAAGTACCGAACTTGAGGAAGTTATTTTGCTCAAGGGTTGCGAAGTTTCTGCATTTCTACCAATCCAACAGACTGTGACTGCGGAACCACCACTTGGCCACTCCCAGTCCCTACCCAGTTTAGATGAAATAACGCCCACCACTGCATGATGAAAGCCTCGACCTACCAAAGCCTTATTCCTCACACTAACTCATACAGAAGAGGGCATGGCTTCGCCTCAACCAGTTTTGTCCTATTTCTTTAATCCAGCTTCACAGTCACACGAAGTTAAATAACGTGGAGCAGCTGCAACACACACACACACACACACAAACAGAACTTTGCAGCATGAAAGGAAACAAACACACACACACACACTTTAAAACTGTATTTCGAGTATCCACCCTCTCCTACACCTGCTCCATAAATACCAGCTCAGTCACGGCACCAGTTTTTCTGAGCACAGGCAACAAGAGTGCAGCTGTGGAGCTGGATCCTCACCCACCGCCTGTAGTCTTCATCATGATCTAAACGTGACTCTTCATCACTCTGCTGCTGCGCGTTCTCTTCTTCTTCCTCCTCCACTACAGCTGTGCGCCTGCTACACGTGCGCTGCTCTCTGATTGGCTGTCGCGGCCTCCAATGGGCGCTGAGCTCCCGCGCAGACGGCTCTCATTGTGTCTGGTAGGTGGTCCGCGGCCCGGGAGGCGGCCCCGGGTTCAGCCGAGGTAAAGCAGGCAACCGCCGACCGAAGCCTCCGCGTGTGCTGGTGGAGACACCGAGCCGCCGCTCCTCCACATCCGCTCTAATGAAACAACCTGCCGATACTGCCTTCTTCGCCCCCCCACTCTTGGTTTTCTAAAACCTCCCGTCACCTTAACTCAGCGGCGTCAAGCTAGCTAGCGTTAGCCGCCGGGATTTCAAAACAAAAGCGTGAGAGTGGCGCCTGTCGGATAAACGCTCTGGTAAGTTCTGCTCGAAGACTATAAAAACCAAATCAATGGATGGCGCTGGACACTCTCTGAGTAGGTGAACTTGCCTTTAACATCGTCTGATGTTGTTTTAAGCTGTGCATTTTGTATTGAAACCAACCGGATGTGCTGTCTTGTTATTGTGACTAACTTTGAGCCGCACTGTTTTTCATTCTAGTGTCAAATACAGCTGATTTGACAAAAGAGGAAAAGTAAAGAACATAGTTGTAGTTCTGTTTGATAACCGCTTCAACATGCTCCTGCTTGCTATATTAGCATTTCTCCACGCCCTCGACTTATAAGGAGGAGACTAGTCTTTTAGATTGTGTATATAATTGTCTTTTAAACACTTGGGGGCAGGTTTTGCAAACATGACACATCACATATAACTCGGACTGGGATATTGTCAGCTTCTCGAACACTTTCTGTTCCAGCTTCCACTCTGACGTAACTTTCTTTTCACGTGTCCGTCGCGGTGTTCGCGGCTGCAAACGTGCCCAATGTTTCATGAATCGTCCTCGTCAATGTACGTGTTTACAGGCCGCGTGAGAGACACTGAATATAGGGGACAGAGACAGACAGACAGAGGGCTGGACTCAGAAGTGCAGTGTTGCATAACATGTGGGTGGGGGTGGGGGTGGAGAGGGCACCTAAGGACAGGGGCTGCTGCCTTCACGGAAACGTTCACCTCCGGAAAGCCTCTGCAGCTTGTTTGAAATGCTTCACGTGGAGAGTGTGTCAAGAGGTAGATGTGCTGTTTGTCAAAGGTGGTGGTCGTTTTTGTGACCTAGAATAATACTCTCAGGAGCGTGTACCTTCACTGAGGCCCAGCAGACCCATAAAGTTCAATCGAGCTGCATCAAATGTCAGATATCAGGTCTTTACATGAGCCGGATTTGTCATCTAGATGCATGAAACACTCGCTGGGAAATGTGCGTCTTGTCATGTTAAAGAAAGTCAAAATCAGATACCCCTACTGCGTTCCTCCACCGAGTTTTGTGGCAATCTGTCAAGTAGTTTTTGTGTTATGCTTTTAAATATGAGACAAAAAATGTCCTACAGTCCCTTAATGAAACCACACTAAATCTACACTAAGTTTCCAGTACTGATACATTTCCGTTCCTCAAACACACCAAATTAGTTTTCATCAAGATCAATGTATTTACTAATATGAATCATCACAATGTAATGATCAATGGATATACAGCAAAAGTTCAATGCACATCAATACACTGCTTATGCGTTGTATAAAGTGAGGAGGTATAACACTGCTCAATTGATCTACCTCAGATTTGTAGAATGTTTTACGATCAAGTGTTTATCATTCTCTGCTCTGGGTAGATTACAATGTGGATATCCACGGCACACTGCAATGTTTTTTTCCTCCTCCTAAAAGCGTCCTCATCTCACCCACATCTCTTTTAGACAAATAACTCAAAGCAGAGCGTGCACTGCAGCGGAGCGTCTGGTGTCATGCGAGGACATCTATAAGAGGGAGTCTGGCTGTTGATTTCCAAGACTGACTCAGCCAGTAATGGACAGCACAAGAATGCGTATGAAAGGCTGTTCTTATTAACAAAGCTACAATCCCCTGATTATTTGACAAGTATCTACACCTGAGGACAGCTTTACCTGAATGCGTCATAGGTAATGACAGTCACTTTCTTGTTTGCATTAAGGCTTTGTGGTTGGATTTGTAGAACAATAGGATCCTAGGTACTTGAGCAATGTGTGGGCAGATTAGTATGTAATCCAGTTCTATCAGCCTTATAATCTTGTACTAATGTTAATTTCTAAAAGTTTAACCCTCATATATTTTACTTTATTTTCCATGCCCTATTACTGGAGTTTCTTTCAATTCTAAAGTATTTTTGATAGCTGTCATGCAGGTTTGTGTGAGAAAGAAAGAAGGAATTAAGTTTCCCCTGCAGCGTTTTTTTGGGCAAGCTCTAGCAATCTTGTAAAAACATGAATTTACTCTCCATTGTGCTCCATTGTCTTAAGCTGTTAGCTCAAATTTCAGTGTTTTATTTGGTTAAGCCAAGTTTTATGCACCACGCGCCCTCTGTGGTGTTAAGAGATGGTGTGCACAGGCTGTCATTGTGCATCAATTGCCACTGTTACATCCCCAAAAGGCAGACACACGACCATCAGTATGTGTCAGTGTCGATCTAGTGGAGAAAAAACATCGGAGATGCTACTAAATCGTGTAAAGCTGTTGTCCAATAGACTGCACAAACAATTCAAGAAATAATTTAGGCAAATCCTTTATATACGGGCTGTTCAATATCCAGGAAAAGAGGAGCAGCATAGGTATTTAGTATTAACAGAACTGTTGCCGCTGAACATGGGTGTGGATTTTATTGTCATCTGAGTCATTCCAAATATGCTGCATTCAAAGTGTGTATTTGATGCTTCAAATGCTGGGAATTCAACTGTAATATAAGTTGTAAATTATTAAAAGCCAGCAGGAATATTAATTTGTAGGTTTTAGTGTTTTGCATCTTTATTAAAATAAAGTGCTTTCTACCCCAATGGTCATGAGTCTGTCTCAACATGCAGTGGGTGACGGGCACAGGCAGGGTACAGCCTCACAGGTCTGAAGTTGTGTTTCTATCCTGGCATTTTCCAGCTGTTACCAACAGTCTCATCACATGTTTTTTCTCATAAGGGTCCAGAATGCCAAAGGAACAGCCTTGCCTGAGCAAGCACAGCCCCTGTGATACGTCCAGCAAGAATGCTAAAGATGAGCGCAACAGTACGACTCTTCTGGCGATGCATGAAACTAAAGACGCAGACGACTCTAGTGGAAGGGGCTCCAACTGCAGCTCAGAAAAAGACTCTGGCTACTCTGGTGAGTTTAAGAAAACAAGGCAGAAATATAACTTGAGAATTAAAGATTTTCCAAGTTTGATTCTCTGTGGGACAAAAAGTGTTGTATATAAAGTGCAGGACATTTAAATGAGAAATAGGGTTGATGTTCTTTTTAAACTGAGTTCCTCAATCATAGGTGACAGATATAACTTGAAGAAAGTCACAGACACTTAAATGAAGGTTTGTGTCAATTTCTTTTGCTGCCAATGACTGAATGTTTGAAATCTGTGACCCATAACCAACGACCCATAAAGATGATGCAGACACTGAAACTGAACCTGCCCAGGTCAACTGAGTTGATGACCGACTATCTCACTTCTGGATCATAAAATCTCAAGATCATTCTCCTGGTGCATTGTCTTAAACCTCTAAAAACAACTGTACAGTTGTGCAAATAAGACTGAGAGAGGCATTAACTGACTGAGCTCGACAGCAGTACCAGAATGAAGGTGAGTGCTTAGTTTAGATCTGAACTTACCCAAATGCGTTCTTAGATCCAATCTCTCTGACCACATTGGGAGGTGGCTTGCGACGCATGTAGCCACATTATTATCACTGTGTGAACACAAATGCATCCTGGACCACATATGTAAGACCGCCTACTCAGCTGTTGCCTCTGACATATTTAAACCACACCATTAGTCTTCATGATCAGAAATGACGATCATGACCATTTGCATATAGTGCAGGGAAGTGAGATCTGATAAAAAGTGGTCACAGGAGACCAGGACGTCAGCGTACAGAACACATTTTAATGGCAGATGTTAACAGACACTGACCACCTGTGATCGGATCTATCAGGATCCAGTCTGAACCGGGCTGAAGAGTTTTATGGCCGGGAGGGAAATCACTTTTTCAGTCTGTCAGTGGAGCGGGACTGAGACTGAACGCACACCTGACTTGTGAAGGTGCTGTGCAGTGGGTGCTGGTTTTGTTTATTTTTTTTCGCTCTGCTGCTGTCAGGAGTAAGTCAAGCATCACGCCAACCACAGAGTAGGCTTTCCTCATCAGCATGTGCAGCAGCATAGCGTCCCTCTGCTACGACTGCCTCCCCTGCTTTCCAATTTAGTAATTCTATGCTACAAGGCTGTGTGCGCACACCCATTTCCACAGGTGTGCTCAAAAATCTTGAGGAATTTATGACAGCGTGTCACTCTTCTCACCCCTTGGCCAAAATGCGGCAGTATCACTTCCCACTTATGTCACAACAGCTCAACTTTCCCTTTGTACACAGCTTCTGCATCAGTTAGATTTCCTCATTTCTGTGTTGTCTTCTCGGCAGACGGCTCAGACTGGCAGCAGATGGACGTGGAGGACCAGCATAGTGACAAAAGCCAGTCCAGAGGTAGTGAGTGCACAGAAACATCACAGCCTGACCAGATCAAAGAACGTAGGCAAGGAATTCCTGAGAATCCTACCCTGATGCTTGCAGGAAGTGAGCTTCCACCCATCTACGTTATCGACAACATGGTGCTGAAGCAGGTAAGGCTGGTGTAGGTAAAGACACTGATGTAGGGAAGAGATACACACTCCTCCTATTCTAAAAACGATTCTTCTAAACTTAATGTTTACACTAAGCTATAAGATCGCAGGGCAGTGGACACCTAGAGTCTCTGCACAACAAGAGCAGGGTACATAGTGTGATGTGAGTCATTAACGTAAGATGCACCAACATAAGTGTTTCCCCCAGAATTACTTCAATCTATAAGTAAGGATGCACGGAGGTCACTCTCAACAGACTCTAAATGACCGATCCACAGACTAACATGGGTAAATGTAATTTTTGGGATTTTCTTTGTTTCCTTTTTATACATTTTTGCTGCCTCCTCCTTTCTTTATGATGTACATTTAGACATACCTTATTAGCCTATTAGCCCACAGACTACAACAAATATTTCACTTTGGGTCCTTGTTTTCTCTGTGTCTCATACTTGGTTTATTTTTCCTCCCTGTCCCACCAGCCGGACACGATCCAGAAAAAAGGTCAGCTACTCTGGAGAAATAAAAGCCTGGAATCATGTAGTTCCAGTGTTCCCCATGTGATCATGTTGCCGACCACCCGGCAGCACCACAAACCCTTGTCCCGGAAGCCCAACATCACTGGCAAGAAAAGAAATGGCACATACCTGCCTATTTTTAACTCCTATCCCCGCATTGCACCACACCCCAGCAAGAAGCCCCCAGATAAATCTTCATCAAATGACAAGCCCCAGAATCTAAGCCAGAGTGTGTGCACAGAACATAAGAGTGACAGCACACCAGGGACCAGGAGTCTGCTAGAGCAGCACCTTAATAAGCAACCCGAATTAGCATTCTCATGCTCCTCTTCACCAAGAGATACTGTATCCTCCTCCACTTCCGTTATTGCTTCCTCGGGCCAGGGCTCTCCATCTGCATCCACTGTCCGCACCACAGGCTCCTCCTCCCTCCTTGCATCAAGAGGACTTCCAAGGAATGGCACCACTAATGTTCGCCACTGCCGTTTCCTCAACACATTAGAAATCCTCCGACAATCAGGTTTACTAGACATTACACTGCGCACCAAGGAGCTGCTGCGCCAAAGCAACGCTACCGAGCAGGAGATTTCCCAACTGCGCCAGCACACAGAGCTGCTGTGTCAGGCCGCCAGAAACCCCAGCTGCGGCCCAAGCTCTGTCACGGCCTGGGAACCTCTCCACAGGGCCATGTCCGAGTCCTGCAGGTACCCCAACCTCAAACTCCTGCAGAATTTACAAACCCCGCCTCATCCAGATTCCTCTGGTCAACCAGAGAGTATTAACATGGTTGACAGCGGGCAGTCAGCCACTGAGAACTCGGATGTGTTACCGTCTTATTGTCCCACCGCCTTACTGGATCCAAACCAGAACTGTTCTGTATCACAGTATCAATCGGAACAAAGCAGGGAGCTCACCACCGGTGGGAAAGTCACCTTTACACCTCCTGACAGTTCTACCGGTTAACACAATCTGCAGTGCCTTGAGGAGGAGATTGTGCCAGTGGAGAACCGGCATTTGTGTTTTGAAATGATGTGGGTTTTTTATGTTATATCTTTGCTTATTTTAGAATGTACTGTACAAGATGTCATTTTGTTCCCAGTTGATTTATTAATTTCACTGGAGTTACGTTTTTTGACATCTGAACTTTGATTTCATAATTAATGTGCTTAAGTGCAATTCATTGCCAAGGCACCATCATCTACCACCACTGCAGACGTTGCAGAACCACACGCAGGAGGAGACGCTGTCTGCACGCGAGCCACTTGATGGATTGTGTGAAAATATGTTTCCTTATGAGGAAGAGGACATTTGCTGACCATCAAGGCGCATTTAATGCAGGTATGACAACTTCCGCATGCACTACCAGGTCAGTTGTTCATTTTGCCTTCACAACAGTTGGACTTTATTCAGGCAAAGTGGGAATAAATCCATCTCCTTGTAGATCATGTTTGGATGAAAGTGAGTTGTGTCCCAATTCAGAGGCTGCATTCATTTGGTTGAGTTGAAGCATGATACTACAAGTATTGTACCTGTGGTTTTGCCAGCGCAATTACCTCTTTAAAAAACGGTCATTTAAAGCACAATGACTCCTGGAATAGCTTGGGTCAGAAAGGATCCACCTGCTGGAGCCCTCGTTTCTCTGGGATGGAAGGATGCATAAGTTGGCCGCATTTGAAGGAACCCTCGATATTGGACAGTCCAGTGGCACCACAGAGATGTGGTGCCACTGAAATGCAGACTCTGAAGGCCGCAGCCACTGAATGAGACACAGCTGTAGTTTCCTGAGCAAGAGCAGTCGCTGAGATTGGTGCCTTCGAAACTACAGAAAAAAGCTCCAAGAAAAACGGCACTTTAAGGAAACTGGTAGCATTTGAGGCACCTGATGTTGCAGAGAAACTCCTCCTGTAACGTCACAGACTGCATCACACTGGACTTCTGCAGGGACTTGTTTCCAAACGCTTCCCCAACAATGCCTTAAAGACTCAAGTGATATTTTACTCTCTACAAAGATACATAACCGTCGCAGGTTGTGATACTCATTGAACTCTAATCATTTCACACACACACAGCACATGCCTTGCGATAATAGAAGCAATTTAACCACAGACTGGATGACTGCATCGCTCAGGTCAGTTACACCAGCTCCTCTCATGCAGCCGCTTTCTCCAGTTGGATGATTTTCTTTTTGTTTGCACCTAGCCACTAAGTGTTTGTCTTGTGGTCGACCGTTTTTTCATTCATAGATGTAGCTCCATTTGCATCGTGAGCCTGAGAGAGTTTGACAGTGTTTTTGTATAAAAGTGTGTTGACTCAGTGATTTTTTTTATGCATGTGGTATTCGTGGGATTATTCTTCCACTACTTTGGGCTCATGCATATTACAGAGAGCACTGCTAGCGTTCTACACATTTCTGAAACTGAAAGTGGTTTATACAGTTTTTCATAATTTTAAGGTATTCAAATAAAGCAATTTAAAAAAAATTGACAGCTTCCTTGTGTTATATAAATCTTTTCACATTGTGTCTAATATTACGGTTTAATTTCCATACAGTGAGTTTACATAACCATGAGGGAATCCAGCTGCCGTTATAAAACAGGAAAAGGCTCATGCTGGTTGTGATGCATATATGAGAAGTACAGTGTTGTGTGTGCTGTCCTGTCCCGTCACATGTAGTAAAGCAGTGATTTTTATGACAAGGGGCTTATGAGTACTGAGATGTTTCTCCTCCGATATGTCCTTTAATATAAACTTCAGAACTTTAAATGACAACATTTATTTGAATTATATTGAATTATATAAAATTGTGTTTTACAATGCAGCTTTTCATACTTTTATTTTTTAAATCAAAATAGGTATCAGATGGTGTGAAAAAACAAGTGGGTTAAAAGAGGGTTATCTTTTCATCTGCGTTTATTTGTCTGTTGGCAGGATTACGCAAAAATGACTAAACCCATTTCCATGAAATTTTGTGGCGAGATGAGGCACGGCCCAATGAAGAACCTGTTACATTTAGGACCAGATCCAGAAAAAACCTGCAGATACAGGTGGATTTTTTTTTTTTCCCACTTCAACATGGTGAAATAGAGCGTTAGCCTTGGTGGAGGTATCTGACCGTCCTTCAGCGTTGGAGACTGAACTCTGTTTTCAAGATTCTGAGCAGGCAGAATCTAGAAAGGCACTTGGAGAGTGCATACCTCCGCCAGGGCTGATTGGCCACTTTACCACCATATTGCATATACATTTATTGAGATCAGATGAATATACATAGAAATCCTCTGTCCTCATTGTCTACACATTGGTAGTTGTTTCACACTCCTAGCTCTGAATAATGATCAGCTACAAATTTCACCTGTTTGTTAATATTAGAACTCTAAACAAGCCTGACATTTTTCATAAAGATCTCCATTATTTCTTGAGCAAGACAAAAATAAATAATACGCTATCCCACAATGTTAAAGAAAGGGATAAAACAAATCCACCCCTTTGCTATAAAATACCTCGTACCCCACCTTTCCACCAATTTTCCCAAAAATCTATTCAGTAGTTTTTGCGTCTGCTCACAGATACACCCACACACAGCAATGAAAACCCTCGTTTGCAGGGAAAATAAGATATTCCAATGAGCAACCAGGCCACTCAGTACCACCTCTTACATGTCGGGCCTATAGATGCAGATGCCAAACAGCTGAGGATCAGGTGAATCTTACACGTCAGCCAGCTAACTTCTGTAACTCTTCCCCTCCAATGTGCTGCAGCTCAGCCTCTCTGTCTTTGGTCAGTGAGAAGTCAGGGTCAGGTTCGCACAGCTGAAGGCAACGCTGTGAGATAGAGGTAAAAAGTCGACAATAATTTAGCACAGAGTTCCAACAGAACTGTCCATCAACTAATGTGGCAAATATGTACAACTAAATAAGTTGTGAGTCAGTTGGAAAATGTGTTTATTGCGTTGTTGCAGTGATATATGAGTTAATTACTATCAAGAATACTGCAATACTATAGAGAACGTAATTTGTACTACTATATAATATTTGTAAACTTAAAACTTAAGCATGTCAAACTTTAAAAGGCCTTCCCGCCTACACATTTATAATTACAATGATGAATAATATTAAAAATGTACAGCTTATTTTGTGTTTTGATGTGGATCTGAGACTACATTGGAAGCTTGTGCGTCATTGTGCCAAACTTCCTCATGCTTACTGAATACACTGACTCCAAGCTTTTATTATACTTCAGCTTTTTATAGCAGCATTAAGTTTTATGTGTTCGTAAATGTTTTGCATCAGTATTTTAAAAGGTTAGCCAGGGATCATGAAGCACATGAACAGGACGTTGTTTTCTGTTTCATATAGTTAGAAAAAGCAGAAAATACTTGTGTCCGCAGTCATCAAGTCAGTTACTGTATATTTTCTGATCATGCAAAACTAATCACGTTGTTAAAAAACCTTTCTATTACTTAAAAGTCCATAAAGTCCTGAGCAAACTTTAAGAATGAATCATGACACAGAATGATCGATTTTATCATTGTCCCACCTGAGAGAGGGTTCCAGTCCCAGTTCCCAGCTTATATAACGCAAAACCTGGCACAAGCAGGATGGAGGACAGGGCCAGTGCCCAGCCCACTATGTTTGCCCAGGCTGGGTACACATACCAGCGATTGAAGTTCAGAGGCTGGTACTCGACCAAAGAAAATATAAAAGAGCTCTGAGGAAGCAAAAAGAAACACTTGGTTGATGTTTAATGGATGGAATATTTCTGGTTAATTAAGAAGTTTAACTTAACAAATGGTGCTGTGAGGATATTCACAATCATCTCATGTCCCAACAGTGTGGGCCTGACTCACCAGTGAGACCAGCGGTGTGAGATAGAGCCAGCACATTTTAAAGAATATGTTGGCACGCACACCCGTCATGTCCTCAATGATGTCATACAACCTCTTGACCCCTTGATGGGAGATGAGGTTGGATTAATGTTAAACAAAAACCAGATGAAAACAGACGTGTGCAAATGACTGGGTGTAATTTAAAAGGGAAAACTTTTCTTCAGTCGGTGTTGTTGCTGTGTTAACAAACAGTGCTATTGATTGGTTTATGGGATACAATAGATATTATGGGATATATTATTAGGATACCAAACTTACCAAATGCCCATCCAAGTGCCAGGGTTTCAAACACACAGAGAAAGAGGATGCAGGCTCCGTTACAAGCGTAGTAGTCAAACATTTGGAACACATACATCCCTCCCTGGAGACAAAAGCAGAGTTTTTTATTTTACTTTACCTTAACTGTCAACCTCACATGGATGGAAGCCTGTTAGAGACATTTAAATATAAATATTTAAGCACTGGCCTCAGTGATCATGATGAGCTGAGAAAAGAAGCAGGTGAGGCAGAAGAGGAGGAGGAAAACTTCCCGTCGACCTGCTCTGCGCATTACAACAGGAAACATGTCTATGATGGAGGTCATCACTACCTCCATGGCGACAAACTGTAAAGAGAACAGACGAGACAGAAATGAGCAGAGGTCCAAATGGGAACATGCTCTCCTTTAGAGTCCATACTCCATAGTGTGTCTTACCTGTGTGTCCAGACCCAAGAGAAGGAGCATAACAAAGAAACAGATGGACCACAGCTGAGGCAGAGGCATCATGGCTACAGCCTGAGGGTAAGCAATGAATGCCAGCCCTGGACCTGGAGAGACAGCAGCAGAATGGATCATAGACTGGTCTCCTACTGTCTGCCTCTGGGTAACTTACTGGAAATATCAAATAAGTTTAAAATCGTCCACAAACGTCTGTCTGTGGAGCATATATCTCATTTTATCGGATTCACACTTAAGATGTGCACCGTTAAGGATGGAAGACAACGACTGACAGCAGCCAGTGGCAGCTGTGATGCCTGGATGTGCTGTCAGGTGCACAATGCTGTTACACTGGTTTGGGGCCGAATGACTGCTGCTGTGCTTATCATGTCCTCAAGATGGCAGCAAAGTGTTTATGTAGATTTTCAATCTCAGCAATATTTGCAGTGTTGAAGTGGGCACATTTGGGTGCATGGGAAATATGTTTTAAAAAATCTGTCTTCAGTAATTTAAGTTGAAGTTTAATGCAAGAGTAAAATAAGACGACACTCCCAATTAAAGTCAGTGTGAGTGGAGGCCTCCTCTGCAGAGTCAAAGCTCGAACAAGTTGCCAGAGTTCAGTTATTCTTTAGAAAAGGGTGTGTCTGTCTGAGTGCTCCTGGTGGATTGCTTTACCTGACTCGGCCACTTCCGAAATGGGAATGCCTTGCTCATGAGCCATGAACCCCAGCACAGAGAAGACTGCGAAACCAGCCACCACACTAGTAGCACTGTTCAGCAAACACAGCCACAGACAGTCTCTGCAAAATACAAGAACTTAGTTTATGATCCATGAGTGAATATGTTCATGTTATGAACAAACATAATTGATCATTTTAATACGCTGTTGCTTATCTGTTGATCAAGTCGAAAAATGAAAGGAACCCCTCCAAAAAATTTACCGGCCTGTTATGACGCTGCTCAAATTGACCAATTTCATTAAAAATATAGTTTTAGAATCCTGGAAATATCATTTTAATCACATCGGGAACCCTTTGCTGTTGGCTTGATTAGTTTGATGTTATCGCAGCCTGGCAGTTTATCACTTTTGTATCTGTGTCAGCCAGAAACACATCTTCATGTTGTGTTTATTTGCAGCTTGTTTGCGTGTTTGCTTGTGTTGTCAGTATTTGCATAAGTCTGCAAGCCCAAAGACAAACAGCAAGATGAAGCAACACATGCTTCAAATATTTTCACATACATAACACACACACACTCACAAACATGGATCTTAAACTACGTTTGGGTTGTTGAAAATGCTGAACATTGCTGGACAGTTAAACGCAGTGACACATTGAGAAATACTTACTTATAGCAGTTATTGTTGTAGGTGTTGTAGCTGCCGAGCACAGTTAAAGAGCCCACACCCACACTGTACGAGAAGAAGATCTGAACCCCGGCCTCCATCCACACCTGTCTCAACAGAGCAGTGCTGAACTTTTCGGATTTGTCCACTTACACCTTTGACATATTTCGTTACCTATCTCACCCACCTGAGGGTCTGTGAGTCGTGAGGGTTCAGGCAGCAGATAAAACACCACTCCTTGTAGAGCACCAGGAAGAGAGAGTCCACGGATCAGAAGAATCAATAACATCACATAGGGGAAGGTAGCAGTGAAATACACCACCTGGGAAAAGAGACATTTATAAACATGTATCGGAAACTTTTAATGCGGCACAGCCTGGAGCTTATATAAATACCTTGCCTGTGGATCGGACTCCTTTCCAGATACAAAAGTAGCAGGTGACCCACATGGCAATAAGACACAACAGCACCTCCCACCTGATGCTGCCTATCTCCTCAATCCCCCCTGAGATAGCCAGCACTCGTCGTCTAGAGAGAGAAATGATCAACAAGTGACACAATATTTTATACATTGTTGTTGTGTCTTGCATAAAATACCATCATAATGGTTATTTGGAACATGAGGAAGAGCCTGGAGGCTGAGGTTGTTAATAACAGTCATACTCCCAGAATTCTGTGGCAGCAGATGAGGATGCGTTCGTCTGATTGGTAAACTGAATGGTGTTATTTCTTGTTGAGAAGTCGACACAGTCATCTAAGAAGGAGGTGAGAAAAAATATTTGAAAAAATTGTTAATGTAGTTTAACAGTTTTTCACAGTTTTTCCTTATTGGTGACAGTAAATCGTATCTTTTTGCATCTGTAATGTGCTGCGGTTTGAGCCACAGGAAATGTTTCTTGAAGAAATCCTGCTCCTGGTTGTTGTGCTGGTATGTTTAATTTTTAGACCTGTGCTTTTTTATCAAGTCAAAATGTTTGCAGTGAAAATGGTCTGTCACACATGTGGTTAGATAAACAGCCAGTGTTAATAATCTAATGTCTCATGATCAAGTCATTTATCTGATATGATGAACATGACATCAGTAAATTATGCAGATATTATTGTCCCCTCTGTCACACAAGTCAACCTTTGTACCTGTGTTCCAGTCGTTGCTGCAGCTGGACCAGGGCAGCTGGGAGCTGAAGGAGAACACCAGGTAGAGCAAAGCCCAGGCAAGAATAATGATGTAGGTCATACAGGAATAGAGGAGAATCAGCAGTCCACCATAGCCGATACCTGCATTGGAAGACATTACCTACATGAAGGTAACTAAAAAAAAATAGTGCCAATCAAAAGAGGTTGAAAAAGGTTTTACTCAAGATGTCACCTAATTGAATGTATTTATAGCATTTCATGTTTCATTACCAGGCGTAATACATATATTATATAATATACATTTCTCCTCCAATTAAACATTGCACTTTTGTGGCAGTGTTGGACTCATTCATGGTTTACAAAAATATTCAAAACCTACAGAATGTTAAACGACATTTCAGTGAGAGATTCAAGTGTCTGATGCTCATTGACTGTTTGTTAAAATGAACATATAGACTCCGAAGCTAATGTGAAAGTTCCTGAAAACTGTGTTCTCTCGAATGAGCAGCAGAGGGCGACTCTACTGGTTGTGAATGCATGTCCAAGTGCTGATTCTCTAGTAAGTTTGGTTTTAATAATATGTGATGCAAAAAAAACAAGGTGAAATGTCATGATTGACATTGAAGACTGACTCGTGATCGAGGGCGTGCATCGCAGTGACCTCGCTTCTGCCGCTCCATCCATTGATCTCTACAATGCTGACTCTGGTTCCAAATGTGCAAGATGGCGGCGTTCATATCAGGGATATTTTAGCTTCATTTTTGGATAGTGGGAGGAAGTGGATCTAAGCCGTCCATCTTTATTTCCAGTCTTTGGCTCAAAAACTAAGCGATGGTGTCAAGACGGGCTGCCACTTGGTCGTGCTACTTGTGGTAAAGTAGACTTGAGCTGCTGGCCTTTAGCAGATATAAGACGCAGGCTACAGAGGACAGGTCTGTCCAACTCCACACCCTCAGATTCTTTTACCTTTTCACACTTGAGGTCTTCTGACCCAGACGGCTGTGAAATCACTTAGGGAACTTTTTAAAAGGCTAAATACCCTTTGTTTTCCACAAATGCAACAGAGCTCACACCTTCAAGCAGACTTTGATGTGTTCAATCAGCCGTGTTGCTCGTTTAAAGTAAACTTTCTGTAAAAAAGAATCTCACTTGCCTTACATAACAATGTTGTTTTGCTTGGTAACAGAGGTGTTGTTATTGTTGATTTGTCAGTGTCTGCCTTGTGAAAGTGCCCTTTCATTATGCTTTTTATAAGTTTATGTTGGCTCCATGTACTTTCAGAGTTGGTTACTGCCTCACATATTCTCCCTTTGTGAAACATTGAACCATTTTAACTGAAGGAAGAAGCTTTCTCACAGTGGGTTGGGGTTTGGTCAATCATTAAACTTACAGCCAGTCCTGCATCAATCATCATTTCTCCAGTGAATCTTGGTTTTTTCGTCTTGGACTCACACACCACTGCACATAGTGTATACCTTCTGCCAGTGGGCATAGCTTCCTCCAGCAGGTGACGCTGCCCTCCTGGGTGTACTGGCCTATGGCGGTCTCCAGCAGGAACAGGGGTACACCACATGTCACCACGAATACCACATACGGCACCAGGAATGCCCCTGAATTCACAAAAGACACAACATTGCATGACTACAATACACATGTTTTGAGTAATACTGTAATAGTGAGCATTGTATTTGTATACCGCCTCCGTTTTTGTAGCAGAGGTAAGGAAACCTCCACACGTTGCCCAGGCCGACAACATTTCCCGCCACGGCCAGTAGAAACTCCATCTTACTGCCCCAGTGTCCTCTCTCCTCCACATCCTCCTCCTTGTTTTGTGTGGTACATTTTTTATTCAACATACCGAAAACCTCCGTCTGGACCCAGTCGTCCTTGTTACCCAGATGCTGGGTTTGCCAGGTTATCTCCGCCTTTATATTCACCCCTAATTCTGTCATGTAATGAGCAACTGTCTGACCAGTAAATCAGTTCTCAGCAGGGATGTTAATTATCTCCTGCAGAGCATAAATTTCAATCTCTAAACTAGAGTGACATGCAGAGTTCATACCTCTGCCAAGGTCCCCTTATGAAACCACATTTAAATTCACATGATTTTATTTGGATCTGCAGCAAACTGCACACACTCATAAATATCAGTCCTCTTAATATGCCTGTTTTTTAATCTCGCAATGTTAAAGAGATTTAAAGGAAGTACTGGATCTGCACCCTGATCTGGATCACCTTAATGTAAAAGTCTCTGTGCTCCCAGTCTTCTGTGTCATCTGCTCAGTTCGGGTTTTGTTTCCCCATGACGTTTCTGTGTTTTTGACCTTGGCTCCAGTCACTAGTTTTTTGTCTGTGTTGATGGACTCTAAACCAGCTTTGTTTTTATGTTTAAATGTTGGAATAAGTGTCTTAACTGCCTCTGCAGCTCTTAGTACCTGCATTTCGATCCAGAACAAACCCCCCAAAACTTGACAAAGAAGTGGTGTCCAAATCAGTCACTGTATGGCAGTATTATATTCTGTGTGATAGCAGATGATAACTATAAAAAGGCATAACTGTTACAATAGCAAAATAATTAAGTTATTGACAGTGATATTCTAATTATCCGGTTGTTTTTATTTAGTAGTCTCTCTTGAAGAACTGTCGCAAACACTTACACTTAACAAGCATGAAAGATATGTTTCTTTGCATCAAGTGCACTTATTGTTTTTTCAAAGTACATCCTCCAGAAATGCTTTATATAGTCTTTGATAAAGTCCTGATCTGGAATAATGGGATCCAGTGATCAACACGTAGACGAGTTTGACCTGCAAAACAGTTTTAATCAAGTGGAGCTAAGACCACAGCAGGACTAATAGCAAGAAAAAGATGCCTGGCAGTGTTATCCGCCCAGTTCCACTGGTTTCTGAGCTCCTGTCTCTTTGCTGCCTCTGTTGATCAGGAGTTAGATGGCAACGCTTCATGTTTCCGGCTGTATCCCACACCAACAGCTCCGCCTGAGCAGAGCAGCAGCTGGATGTGTACCTCGCCCACAGTGGCTGAGAGGAGCCCTGGACCAATTCAGACACATTCAAAGGGGAGTCCTCTTTCTCCAATATGGCTTTGTAGTGGTGATGGTCTCTGTTAGTCATCTGGTCCCTGAGCGCCTGTTGCTGGGAGTCTCCCAGACTGTCCTCTGTGGTTGGAGGGCTAAGGAATAAAGTCAGAATGCCTTCACCCCTCTGTAGCTGGAGGGCAGCGAGGCCAGAGCGCCCTCTGTCTGACACGACCAGAGATACACTCCAGCTGGACTCATTGCAAATGGAAGGACAGGTGGACTGCCCTCCTGCAGCAGAGCAGGATGGTGGGGACGTGTCTGGATCCTACAGGAGAGACAGGAAGTGTCAGAGTGATGATCAGTGAGATAACAAAAGTGGAGAATATCCTCTTAGATTTTCAGTTAATGCTCACCGGGGGCACCACAGTCAAGTAAGTGACGGCGTAATTTGAGTCTGCAGAGTCAAGAGCCCGCACAGTGAGGGTGAGTGTGACAGTTTTTCCTGCCTGAGCTGTGGAAGGAGTGTGGAGGTTCACCTGATCGTGGAAGGACCCTTGTTCTGCAACATGGAACCTGAAAAACAAAAACTCAAAAGTAAAAAAAAACATTTTCCTTATTTATAATAAGCTTTATTTATTTCAGTCAGTTCACATAAGATTTGGTGGTGATTATGATTATAATAATTAATATTAAATTGAATGAAAACTATTTTACCTTCTTACTTTATTTAAAGGCAATTCTCAAAGGGCTCTGGCTGTTCGTTGTTTTTTGCCCTACCTGTGAGGTCCTCTCTTATGAAGATATCCACGGTCGTCATCCATGCTCAGACTCAAGAGTCGGGCCGGGCCGTGGTTTAGAATGTCAAAGTCCACCATTGTGCTGTGGCCAGGTACCAAACGAGGGACAGACAAAATCTGAGGTACAGGGTTGTATGGAAAGTTGGTTAAGGGAAGGTTACAAAAAAATGTGCAAAAAAACACTAAATGATGTCCATAGAATAAAAGGGATCTGCATATGTGGAATGCAAACCGTTCATCTTGTAGGCTTCACATTTTGCATATATACTGTTAATGACCAGCGCTCTGTAGCAGTATATAAACATGTCCTCTTCTACGCTCAACAGGAGCAACTGGCAGCATGCGACCAACAATATCTGGATGACCAGATCATATTGATAATCAAATCCATTTTTTCATATCGGGCTGACACAGACCTTCACAGGAGTTGTCGTGCGTTATGACAATAACACTCATCGAATCTCTTCCTCTTAAGCAAGTTCAAGTTGTTACAAAAGTGACAGTATATTGTAGAACTGTTTGAGGAGGACTCACTAATGAGGAGGAATAATTCTGAAGTAGCTCCAGAGCTTTAACACAGGACAGGAGAACAGGCCATTCCACACAGGCAGGTTTAGCACTGGTATTGCACTAGTTTTTTAAAAACTGTGTAAGTGAGCTACTGAGCTACTTCTAACCAGTAATATTAGATATTTAAATCATGTCTAACATCACAATGCTTGAGCACTTCTGTTGAGTACCTGTATCTGAACATGAGTGGGCTGCACCATCTCTGTGGAAACCCTCTCCAGCTTATTTCCTCTTCTGTCTCTGCCTGTGAGTCGAACACAGAAGGGAACTCTGGGAACAGACTCCACAAATCCCACCAGCTCATCCACAGAGTAGGATGATGATGAAGAGGAGGAAGAGGAGTTCAGCGTAACCTGATGCAGGGTGTCTCCTTGGGCTCCCAACAGTGTCACGTGACTGAAAAACACGTCCTCTTCTGGAGCCAGGCCTGTAACAGCCAGAACCAGAAAGGCAGGTACACCTGGGAAAAGTACAAAGCACAGGCACATTCCTGGGCATCATACTTACTGTGCTCTGTCACTCATACACCACTAATTATTTGAGAAAACCAAAAATCCCTACCTGCAACTGGATTACCCTCCACTCTGGCCAGACCTGGGTGTGTCTCATTGGTTACAGTGGCAAAATAATATAGGAAATCTACACAGCTGTCACCTGGAGGTGCAGATCAACAGACATACATTCAGTTATATAATCTCTAATGTACCAGAAATAATCTATTAATGGATTTGATGCATGTCTAACATGTTTTTTTTTTACCTATCACATTGAATGTGAGGTGTCCATCACTCTTGGTGTGGACCTTCCACTGGCCTGGCTGAATGGGAGAAAGTAGGCTGATGCGGTACAGACCCTTAAAGTGCTCCAAGTCTGCCAGGGAACCTTTCTCACTCAACAGAGACTGGCTTTGGCCTGACAAGGAGTAGAAACCAGAACAACAGCTTATTTAATGATCGCATTCAAAGATGAGTCGTGGTAGTAGATTATTTATTCTAAGCAAGTACAAAGTGCAGTTCACAGAAAGTAGGTCCCAGAATAAAAAATATTAAATAAAATTTGCCTCCACCAACCAGTGCAGTTTCAGTCTACATACATTTTATTCCAAAGTCGTATGAGGTCACTCACCTGAAGGATTGGTTAGGATACACTCTATCAACACGCCAGTGACATGTAGGGTAACGTTCTTCAAAGAACTATCAACTCTGAAGGAATGAGAGGACATCAGCTCCTGGTCACTCTCCACATGGAGCAGGGTCACCTGAGGAGGAAGGATGCACACGTGCTGCTTCAATCTGAATGAGAAATGCTCATTCACGATTTCTATAATAAAAACTGATGGCAAGACAACTTGTATGTGAAAGGTGTTGCTTGTGTTGACATGGATAATTATCAGACCTCCTCAAAGTCATGTGACCATTTTCTTTGCACAACTCCTTTGATTTAGTACAACTAACGTTGACCCTCATTCAAAGATCTTCCTGCTGTACCTTGTCAGCAGCTGTGTTATCCTCCACTATGGCGGAAACCCTGTGGATGTCAGAGTTGGAAGTGAATATGGTCAATCCTCCTGACACGGAGGAGAGGGAAGAGTAGAGGGAGAAACGATCAGGTGACCAATTTTGTGTAATCCTCCTCTTTCTCCGCCTCCTCCTCCTGCTCCTCCCTCTGACCTCTGTTGTGTAGTTGGGATCCTCGGTTAAGAGAAATGTCACCTGTGGGAAAATCCGGTCAGACATTTACATCTGAACTCATCAGGTGAGGCTTGGATGTAGGCCTTCCAGTTTTTTGTGTACAATACTGAACATAATGTAATGTTTATTTTTAGGAAACAACATTTGACTTAAAAACCCACCTTGCTTTGTTTCTCAAGTGCGAGTGCCTTCACCGCATCAAACAAGTGGGCGTCTTTAGGGGAAGCATCAGTGAATACAAAGATCTCTGACAGCGGTGGACTGTGAGTGAGTGCCAGCTGTTAACACAGAAAAATGGGAAATTACTCTGGCAACTCTCTCCTCTCACTATCCATGTGATCAGATCACTGCTCCTGTGACAAAAGGAGCAGCTTCTAGTGTTACCTGAATGGCAGAGAGACACATCTCTGGTTCGTCTCCTCCTCCCAGCGCCATCAGGTTCTCCATGTGCTGCATGAACTGGTTTGGGTCATCGGTCTCATACACTGGTCCTACGGCTGAAGGGTAGAATAGACTAGAAATATTAGGTGGATGGATTTTTTAGCAAAGATAACAGATTTATAATTGTCAAATTTGACCTTTCAACGTATTGAAGCTTAACTAAATTGATCAAGACAAAATTCAAGTAGCCTTACCCTATAGTCTAACATTTTAGGAAAGACGTGTGCTTTTCTATCACGCGTCAGATGATAAAATAAGATAAGATGAGATGATGCTTCTTTCACCCTTTAGGGAAAATTTAGCCAAATGACAGAAATAATTGAGAAAAGATTAGTTGACGTGTTCTTTGACATTTTAGTTTGGTCCATTTCTTATCCACAAAGGAAATGTATGACCTACACTGCAACAAGCCACTAGGGGGCGATTGAGATGCTTTCGCTTCACTATTGTGGGGCTGTCATGTCCTCATTATTTGAGTCATGGATAAAAGTTGTACGGTTGAAAGTTAATACTTCACCTGGGTCATGGAAGGGCACGAGTAGGAAGGTGTCTGTCTGCGTGGGGCTGCTGGCTCGGCTCTGGATGATGGAGTGAGCTCGGAGGCGAGCAGCCGTGATCTCCTCAAACATGCTGCCTGTGGTGTCTATGACAAATACCAAGGCAGGGGCCTGCTTCACACTGAAGAGCCTGTCGAAGGATATGAAGACATAGTACGTATACTCAGCAGCTGAAATTTGTAACATGGTATGTTCAGGAAGGTATTGGCCAAGAAATTATTCAATCTTTAGTATTCAGACAATTGTTATTATTATGACTGAATCTTACCGAAGGAAGGCTTTGTCACCCACGTTGTCTCTGAGGTCTCTCAGTACAGTCAGAGTGGCCTCAGTCGCCAAAGCAGCAGCGTCCATGTGGAGGTAATAGTGAGGGGAGAATAGAGGTGAAGTGCTGTCTTTGTTGATGCCGCCTTTAGCCCCCATGCTGCGGCTGCTGTCCAGAATACCTCCATGACTACATTTACCTGGAAATTGAAAAGCCATCAAAACACTTGATACAGAAAATGCTTTTGACTTCAGAGTTGTGCCATCACACCTTGAGGTTTTGGAGGGAAAGTGCTGAAGTAGCCAGTGGTGAGCAGCTGGGAGTGCTGCTGTGCGTTAGTCAGTCTTGGCATTAGGTTGTTTCGACAGGCAGCACTGAAGCACTCCATACAGGTAGGAGTGTCCTCTGTGGACAGAAAGGTATGGTTTGGTTCAAAAACCTCACTGCAGGGTTTAGGGTTATATGCCTTTAACAAAAAAAGTGATCTACCAACTATGGCTTGAATGTCTTTTCTTCACTGTCACATTCAATGAGTAAAGATCTGATTCAGTATGAAACATCAGTTATAATTATAAATTCCTCTCTGAGTTAAAATATGTTTATTTTGGTACTGTAAGGTAATGGATGGCTTTTTCAGTTTTACTGATTTTTTGATTCTCCCATTTAAAGACCCTGTGAGTCGCTAAGAAATCTTGAGAAACTCTTGTTTTTTCTCTATGATCCCTCATGTATGTCTTGTTTTGACAATCCCCTCACTTCCTTTCCACCCGTGTCTCATCATTGCTCAGTTTTCTTGTTTCTTGTCCTCCTGCATATTTACTAGTCTCTCGGATCTGTTCTGCTTCTCGTGATGTCTCCAGTTCTGTTCATCTCCCCTGTATCCTTGCTTATGTAAGATCATGATATGCTGCAATAAATAAAAATACGTGGATTATGCTGCAATAGTAATATACCTGTAAAGAAGCAGAGATTCTACACAAACCAAAAAAAGAACATAAAGTATGACTGTAAAAGTGGCTCCATACAGCAGCATAAGAATAGCGCGCACAGTTCTGTCCTGTTAAATGAAATTCTCCTCTCCACTATTCCTTGACCCTGATGGGAAAATGTCTTACGATCAAGGAAAGATGTGAAGGAGAATCACAGCACTTAATATGGAGCAAACCACTGCTGATGTGATGAAGTGGGTCATAGTGGAATCAGGGGTGAAGATATGAGTTACCTTTAGCCACAGGGATGACAGGCTCCTCTGGCTGCAACAGGTGGAGGTATATGGATTGTCGGCCCATCTCAACCCAGTTACTGTGGCTGTAGAAGTCCTGGTAAACACGTTAGACAGATGTGAGGCTTTTCCAGCACATATCTAAACAAAAATCTTTTGTAATCTTTATGAATGAACAAGTCTTCAACATTTCACATCTTACATTTGACTAGTGTATGAAGTAATGCAGGTTTTATTACCATTGTACTTTATACACAGTTATCTTTTGTTGTCCTAATTTGCGGTGCTGCTGTGTACCTGCAGGGAGTGAAATAGCTGTCCCAAACTGTGACGGGCACTTTGGTACTCTTTGGCCCGCACTGAGAGCAGAGTCTGGGCCCAGAACTGCCGTAACATCACCGTGGAGCTGTCCACGCGCTCTGAATCAAAGTGGTACACCGGGTCAGACCTGGTGGAGCTCAGGAAGTCCATGGCAGCATTGGACTTCACCACCTCTCCCACAGCTCTCCGGAAGCCACGGCCTAGTCTAGTCTGGGATTGACAACTTTGTTACAGTCTTTGGAATGAGATTTAGTTCTGTGTTGCATATATGAACTCTTATAGTCAAGCTCTTATGAAATCATTTGTGTAAAATATATTGTTGGCCACTGATGTTGGTTCACTTCAATCATACGTGGCCCTGAGAGCTCAGACTAAAGTGTCCCAGCCATGTTCATCACTTTGTAATGTCTGCTGGAAACACTTGGATGTGTCACAAATATTTGACTGTGTTGCAGCGATGTTTCCTCCATTTGCATGTGTCTTTTTGCTTGTTTTCTCTGGGCCACCGTAATGACCTCAATACTGATATCTGATATGATTTAATGAGTCTATAAACCAAAAGAAAGTCTCTTATACTGTGTTCTAAACTGAATGTACAGTAAACATCCTGACTCAGCTCACCTGTTCTTCTGCAGGGCTTCCCTTCAGCGTCTCCAGGGTGACATTTAGAATGGACTGCTCTGTGATATATTGGTGCGTGTGTGAGTCCCAGGACAGCGTTAACACTCGAGACCAAAAGTTGGGGAGGAAGCCCATGCATGGTAAAGGCAAGAGGAGAAGGTAAGGGAGAACAAACCAGCACATAAGCTTCCCACCTCCTTCCCAGATTCTTCCCATTGGCATTATGTCGTGGAGACGTTCTTAGTAGGTCACATCCTACCTGCATAAAATAAAAGGCCTTTGCAGTCAGTTGCAACACAAATTCCCTCTTGTATTCAGTTTCATGGCATGCGATATTGACTGAATAGATGCTACATACATAGCTGTCACATTTCAACCATTGTTCGTACAGAAGTATTCACCAATGTAGCTTAAATAAATATAATTTCATCATTTAAAGGGAGGGTTGGTTTTTATTGTATGTGTTGAAATCCTCTTCATGTCCTGACAGCTACTGATAAATATAATCATCTAAAAGAAAAAAGCTGGTGTCTGTGGCCCATCACAGGTCAGTAATTAACACGACCAGTCATTTCCTCCAAACAAAATGAAATGATTGGCTGGTGAACCTGAAGCAGAGATGAGAGACGGAATTTAGCCAGCAAACATGTTGGCTTCTAATTTTTTTGTGGCGTAGCTTTGACGAGATAGCCAGTTTAGCATGCTCTCGTTAGCTTTTCCAGGATTACTAACCCTAGCTTTAAGCTGTATTTGATACTGCTATTGTCGCTATGGCTATCATTGAGCCATGTTCAAAACATTATTCATTGAAACATTAGAAATTCAGCTGAGTTGACTCAACATCACCAAACAAGTCCTTTACTTATTCATGATTTCATCACATGAAAAGCAGTTCCCTCTCTCTGAGTGATATATGAAGTGACCTGTCCCCTTTTGTTCAGAGGAGGTTTGTGCTGATTTGAACAGCCTATTCCAGTCATCCAAGTGTGCTTTTCTGTCATCACCCACTTCTTAACAATTGCCCCACCCCAAAACCTCCTCCCATTTTTGCCAGCTATGTCTGTACAGAGCCCCCTATTGTTCTTTGCCCACTTTATTCAGATACAATACTTAGGTTTTGTTCCCACAGTCTGTGCAGGGAGACACCGAAACAAAGCACCAGGCCTATAAACAACAGCTCCCTCCGCTCTGCCTCAGCCTCTATTCAGCCAATCCGTTTCAGTTGATCAGTGTGGTGTCCCAATTGATGAGTGCAAGTACTCATTCATTCATTCTGCAGGAATGATACAGTTTTAGATACTTGTCTACAGGTTATTAAACAAGGTTTTCGATTTTAACACCTCCAATCAGTACAGCTTGTGTGCTGTGGTTCACATTAAACAGCTTTTCATCATCTGTTGCTTAGTTTGTCCATTAATACTGAGGTAGTAAAACAGTAAATTAACTACAAGAGCTTAATTTTGCACCAAACCTCCTCTTTCATAATGCTGCAATAATGTAGTTAAGTGTGTGTGTGTGTGTGTGTATTTTTAATTTATAATGCAACTTCAAACATTTCTGTAAAATTGCACGTATAATCTAAAAAGTTAATCAAAATAAAAACGCTCTCACCTCAGTTCATCTGGTTAGACTCCTTCTCGTTAGACTTTGCTCAGATGTGCATTTGGCAGAGATGTCTCCGTTACAGTGCACAGGAACGCAGCACATGTAAATTCATATAACCTGTGAGCAGAGGAAGTTGTGGCTATCACAGCATTCTAGTTTGTGTAATAAAATTATTTAGTCTTAACATTTGTCGGTCCTTGGGCTCTCATCCCTGGTTGGCTCCTCAGTAAGAAGAATAACAACTAAGATAAGAATGGAAGAAGCACTTTGTTGAGCTCGGACGAGGGTCTGGTTGACACTGCGCGGTCTTGGGTGTGTTTCTTATTGAGGGGGGCACACAGTGAGACAGAAGACGTCCCGTCATAGCTCTCCTAAAGCCTCATGCCCCTCCTTACCCCCCATTATTGCATGGTGCATTGATTTACCACAAAAGGGCCGCATACATTATCAGCCAGGGTATTTGACTCAGGCCTATCCCAACCCACCCCCCCACCCCCCTGCCCTCTCTGTCTCCATCACTCTTGCTTTTCTAGTGACACCAAAAAAAGACTTCTGCTTTTCACAACTGCTAACACCACAGCTCCTTCCTCACTACCTAGTTACCCACCATTTTAATGGCAATGCAAAGAAGGGCATCAGTTGCCAGCCAACGCAGAGGACAGTGTTGAACCTTGTGGGACTGAATGTGATGAAATGAACTGAGCATTCTTAAGCTTTGGTCTTCTGTTGTTTTGGAGCTTTGGCTGTTCCTCAACAACATTTTTCAAGAGATCATCTAGTTTTCCAGAGCAAAAATAAGACATTGTTGCTGTAGTTGTGGTGAACCAAGAAAACACCTACAGAACCAATAAAAGATGAGTCAAAACATTTAGACATTGCGTGTTGTATGTAGGACCACCCACATGTTTCCAGACAGAAAAGCCAGAGGTGTAACGTTTTTTTACTGAACCTCATAAGCACTGAAAGAAGGCTGCAAATTAGGTTATTGCATGCTTCCTGTTCACTTGTGGTAAATTACCCCAGATTTATTTTCTGTGCTGATGGTTTGAGAAGATGATTTTGCTTCAGCCAGATTATCCTCACAGAACAGTTGAACCACCACCAGGTTTACAATCACAACCTCTACTTTTCATTTCTTGGAATTGAATGTACACACTGTCAATTTTTTTAGTTAAAAATGAAGCTGTACAAAATGCAGAACAAGATTTTTGACATGATGTAAAGTTCAGTCAACTTAGGTATTTTATTTGATCATGGATACAGACTTTTGAAAGCTGACAAAGAGCAAACTTTCAAAGAAATACACTTGTGGAATAGTATAGTTTGTAGTATATCGTGCACTATGTGTTACACTGTCTATCTGTTTACACCTTTAAATAAACAGAAAGTGTCTCAAAAGAAATTTCTGGACGGGACACCAAATAGATATAGAGATAAATAACTTAAGGGTTGTACCAGCATGTTCAAATTTTTTAAATAATTATATTGCTAGTCATAATAATAATTATACCAGAGCTTTGAGAAAACTTCATGAAACTTTATGCTTTGACTTTTTAGTTTGGTCCATATCCCATCCACTGATATGGAGGAGGCAGAATTTACAACCTTTATTGCAACCAGTGATGATGTGGTGATCGAGACACTTCTGCTTCACTTTTTGGGAGCAGTAATTCATCTTTATATACAGTCTATGGTATAAACACTGTCCTTGTCAGGACCAGAAGACCCTGTGGAGACCAAAGCTTGGTCCTAATGTGGCAAAATGTCAATACTAAAGTTCAGTCAGAAAACTCACATTCAAATGTTTATTGCAGCAGTAGAACAGGTTTCTGTTTGGGATGGATTGATGGATGATTTCTATAGATAACAAAAAAATGTATTACCTCTTTACCATGCACACCATTCCTAAATAAAAATACACTTACAGAAGTCCATTAAGTCAACAAACATCAAAAACATAGTTAGTTATGATGAATAATAGATGGGCATCATGCAAAGGACAGAAATTGATTCTCAAACAATTGGCACAATAAACTGAAACAAACTGACTGGTGGATGGAAGCATTGTCTCAAACATAACATTGGCTGGATACACCCAGACTAGGGATGTCCAATCTGAAATTTTGGTGCCACTATTCTTGTCAGAGGAAATATCACGGTTTCCCCATTTTCACAAATATTTATACAGGAGACGGAAAAAGACACACAACAAACAATATATAGCTAATGAAGTAAAGCATGCATTTTTATCATCAACAATATCCAGGTAGGTTTTTTTATAGAGCAACGTTTGGCTATTTAAGAGTAATTTATGTAAGTTATTTTATTTAGTGTAGCTGTATGGGACTTTTATTCTGAGGGGTCACCGACGGAAGTTCTGCTTAGGGAGCGAGGTGTTGACTCGCAGTGAAAAAGTAAAACAGGTAAACTGTCCAGACACATTGTTCATGTCCTTATCAAACTGTTGCTGCCTCCATCATAGCTGATGAAACACTCGGCTACAGTTAAAATGGCTGATACGATGAGAGAGAGTGAGAGGTGTGTGTGTGTGTGTGTGTGTGTGTCAGCCACTCCTTGGGAGTTGGTCAGAAACCGGAAGTAGAAAAAGGATTTGTCCTATTGTAAACTCGACCGTTGAAGTTTTACGACAACCGTTGGTGGAAATAAAAACCGTTACTCTATGTTCCCTCTTCTCAACCGCCGCTTCAGTGGCTGAAACGTAACTCGAGAGAGACCACAGACAACCACAGACCTTCAATTACCAAAAATCACAGACAGGTAAATTCCTCCCCTGACCTCACAGAATGAGCCTTCAGGTTCTCTCTTGTCCACTGTGTCCCGGTGTGTCCCGGTGTGTCTCGCTGTGTCTCTGACACTCGCATTGTCTGTCTTTTCACAGGGAGAGCTAGCTTGACTGTGTGACGTGCTAAAGTGACATAATGGACTACTGTGGTCTACTAACTGACACCAAGAAGCAAGGTACACAGCTGTCCTACTGTACAACCAATATTTTCTTTATGTTTTAATCCCCCAGAAAGTGGATTTGCTAACTCTTCTTTCTAAACAACGGCCTCACACATTAGACTGGCCTGTACATTTTATAACAGTTACCTCATTTTTAACTATTAGCTTGCAGGAACCACAAATCGATTTGACTAATATTTGAAGAGCAGTTGCCTCATTCTCAGTGATTGATTCTGTTTTTGGTTGAAGATTTGATAATTTTAACCTTGGGTGTTTGGGCTCTGATACAACTGGATGCGTAATTTGAAGACCTGAAATTCAGCTCCAGTACCTTCTGTTGTCTAGTACTGAGGCTAAGACATTTATTGATTCATTGATTTTTATTATTGATAATTTATTGCCTCATTGTTGATTTCTCTGTATGTGCATAAACATTAAGGGGAGTGTGAATATCTTGTCTGGTATGTGCTGATATTTGTCCATGCAAGTGTGTGTTTTGGGGCTTTAGGGTGGCAGGAGAGGGTTTTTTAAAACAACTTTAAACCTCAAAGTAAAATATACATATTTTTGCTTTAAGGGAATCGAAAATTTCTGTTCAGGAAATCTGTTCCAGTTCACTGTGTTTACATCTGTTTGCCGTTCAGTTCCCCTGAAGAGCATTGAGGTGGAGCTGGAGGTGAGGGACCATGTGGCGACAGTGGTCTCCACTCTGAACTACGAGAACAAGGAGGACAAACCTCTGGAGGCTGTTTTTGTCTTCCCTCTGCCTGGAGACGCTGCTGTCTGTCACTTCAGTGCTCAGATTGGACAGACACAGCTTGTAGCTGTGGTTAAGGAGAAACAGAAGGTGAGCTGGACAGTGACGTCTCACTCACAGTGATGGATCTTAAAAAACAGATCTTAAAGTAAAACACAGAGAATGTTGCTCACGTGTGTCGTCTGTGTCCTCAGGCTCATGAGGAGTATGATGATGTGCTGAGCTCCGGACAGCAGGCCTTCCTGTTAAAGGAGAGCGAGCAGAGTCCAGATATATTCACTCTGAGTGTGGGCAGTCTGCCTCCAGGAGAGAGCGCCTCCCTCAGGCTGGAGTACGTCACTGAGCTGGCTGTGCAGGCGGACGAGGGGCTGAGGTTTTGTCTGCCTGCTGTGCTCAACCCTCGCTACCAACCTCAAGGTAGGAGGGCCAGCTAGCACTTTGAACCATTTTACTGAAACGGTCAATTACCATGTGACATGATTGTATGCATGTCAGTTGGCATTATTGTAAATGGACTGTATTTATATAGCACTTTTCGAGTCTTATCAACCGATGACGTTGAACAGTACAAGTTGCATTCACCCATTCATACACTCAGCACTTCTTTAGGCCCACCATTCATACAATGCCGACACAGCAGTCAGGGGCAATTTGGTCTTCAGTTCCTTGCCTATTGGAATGCAGAATGGACCTCCTCAGCCACAGCCGCCACAGTAGTACTAGGAAAGAGGCCTGATATGGTGTCATGCATGGCTCTGGGTTTTCACATAACTTAGGATTTGATAGTACATTTTTCTTATTTTTGGACATGCTACAGCTGCATGGCCCGAGAGATGACAATGGCAATGTCAGTCAGTTGTTTGGCATCTGGTGAAATGTCATATTACATATGACATATTAATCGTGTCTGGAGGATGAATCACCATTTGTCCAGTGCTTTGCTTTGTTACCAACAGCCAGCAAATGCCAGCATAATAATATAGGACATGAAGTCAGCATGCTACATAGTTTAATGGCTATACACAGCCATCCTTGAATAGCCACTAGCATCTTGTTTTAGTTTGCCCTGTGCCTTTTACTGAGATTTTGCTTAAATGAAATATAATGCATTTTTGATCATTTCTAATTAAAGGTAGTGAAGGTGCCAGTGTGCAGGTGACCTCTGTTCCAGCCTCTCTGGTTCCCTACAGTCTGTCTTTTTCTGTCCGAGTGTCGTCTCCTCGTCCAGTCTCTAAAGTAGAGTCCAGCTCCTCTCTGGAGCCTCTCCAGTATGTCAACACAGAGCAGACCCAGGCCACGGTAGGAAGACTGCTCCCATGTCTGCTGTGTGTGGTTGTTCCTCAGCACTGAGAGCTACGTATATAACTGTGTTGATTTTTATGAGTGTGCTTTGTGAACTGCAGGTCAAGTTGGCTGCAGGACACAAGTTTGACAGAGATGTTGAGCTGCTGATTTATTACAAAGATGCTCACCAGCCCACTGCTGTGGTGGAGGCAGGACAGGCCTCTGCTGAACCTGGTGAGTGAAAACTAGTCAGGTTGTTATTGCCCGACATTGGGAGTTGTTCATCCTCATCATCAGACATGTTGGAATAAATGATGTTTCAGGGAGTCTGATGGGTGACCCAGTCGTGATGCTGAGCCTGTACCCTGAGTTCCCCCAGTCTGTGATGTCTTCACTCGCCTCATGTGGAGAGTTCGTGCTCCTACTGGATCGATCTGGGAGTATGGGTTGTCCGAAAAGTGACATCAAGCAAACAGAAAATCGAATTGCCAGTGCAAAGGTATTCAGCAAGTTTATCTGTCATCAAACCTTTCATAGTGACTCACACACAGTTTTCTTCACCATCTTTTCTCTGCTTTCCTCAGGATACTCTCATGCTCCTGTTGAAGAGCTTACCAATGGGCTGCTACTTCAACATCTACAGTTTTGGCTCGAGCTTTCAACACATCTTCCCGTAAGTCACCTCACATCCACACAACAGATCTCTTCCTGTCCTTGTTGTTAATGCTTGTGAATGTGTGTTTGCATGTGTACATGTATGTGTGTGATGGCAGTAAGAGTGTGGAGTACAGTGAGAAGAGCTTAGAAGAGGCTCTGAAGATAGTCGAAGCGATGCAAGCGGATCTGGGAGGAACAGAGATTCTGAACCCCCTCACACATATTTTCAGCCAGCGCTGCATTCCTAATCAACCTAGACAAGTAATACACACACACACACACACACACACACACACACAAAAATAAACACACACACACACACATACACACAAACCCACAAAGAACATTACACCAGTATCAACAAATAAAGGCTATTTCTCTATTTGTTCCTATACTGGCAAACAAAGACTTTTTAGATCTGATGATCACACTGCTATAACCAATCTGGCTGTACGCTAAGTTAACCCTAAAGAAATACAGAAATAATTCAATAAATGTAGAAATAAATCAATTCACTCATTCAGAAATGTTCTTTCCATCGCAAACTGTATTATTAATTCATTTGTTTATGTAATTATTTATTTATATAATTTTTCTTCATATTGTTTAACATGCATGTCATATCAGCACAGACTTCCTAATGTCTTTTTCTATTTAAGCATGTTCAAATCTGAACCAACAGGACTGTTTCTTTAACGTTCATACCAACATGTTTTATTTGACTCCACCATAAAAACCAGTTGTGTTACTAGAGAGGCATCTTAACAATGCTCTTACAGAACTGTGTACAAGACTCTGAATGTTACTGGGTGTGCTGGTATGTACAGTAACTCCTGTCAAAACTCTCCTCCTCAGCTTTTTGTCTTCACTGACGGAGATGTGTGCAACACCAAAGAAGTGATCAATCTGGTGAAGAAGAATTCAGATTTCCACAGGTGAAACCACAGAGTCCTGCTCACAGTGTGTCCCATGTTGTAGTGCTGTCTGTAAAACTGTTTACATCTGTATTGTAGGTGTTTCTCTTTTGGGATCGGAGAAGGGGCCAGCTCTGCTCTTATCAATGGGTTGGCCAAGGAAGGAGGAGGTCATGCTCAGTTCATCACAGGAACTGACAAGATGCAACCCAAAGTAAGATATGGCAAAGCTGTTGAGTTACAAACTGTTGAAACAACTCATTACAAATCATGGCTTCAGTAAGTTAAAGCTCAAGCCGTTTTCAGACATGATCTCTGGTGGATGTCTGGAGAGTTGGGTACTGCCTCTCTCAGGAGTTTGCCTTTCACACATGAACAATGCAGCAGGAGATTCTCTGCTCAAGCACATTCAAAACAACACAGAAATCTCCAGTGTTCAGGTGATGGGTGGTGCAGCAGGCTGAGGCAGGACATGATGTATAAATCAGCACATCAACACTAATGTTGCTCCTTATCGCCAAAAGCTCTCTTGACATATTTGTCTGTATCTTTCATGGCTCCACTTTTTTATCCTGAAATATTTGTTTTCTTTAATTTTTGCATTTGTCGAGCATTAGAAACAACATCAACAGTCCCACTAGCTTGCAGTGAATCCTGCCGAGGATCTTCTGCTGCCTGCAGACTTTTTCTAGGGGACTGGCCTGTGAAACTCCACAGATTGTCTGGAGGATCTCTGGAGTTCAGTGCATGTCTGAAAGCAGCTTCAGTTTCTGTTTACTTTTGGAAACTGTATTTTCCCCATCAGGTGATGCAGTCGCTGAGATACGCTCTGCAGCCAACTTTGGTAGACATCTCAGTCACATGGGATTTGCCTCCAGGAGTGTCTGTCACTGTTCTCTCACAACCAATCACAGCCCTTTACCAGGGTCGAAGGTCACTGATTTATGCCCAGATCACCGGACAGGTGGGTGCAGCACCATCCTATAATGAAATACCTCTCTGCTCTGCATATTATTATACATCATTAAATGTTCATCAGTAAGAATACCATGTATAACATTCAATTCTTAATATTACTCAGAGTTCAGAGGCAGCAGAGGGCTGTGTGACAGTGAAGTACAGCCTGGCAGGTCATCCCTCTCAGAGCCAGCTCCGTTTCCCTCTCAAACCTGCAGAGGACGTTGGGTACAAATTTTGAGTCATTAAGATAGAATAAATTAACTTGAATAGCTGGAAAATGCACCAAGCTGTACGAAACAGGATGTTTTTGAATACAAGAAACACTGTTACATGTCGTTAACTCCACTTAGTGACAAAACAAAAGACTTGATGGTATTATTCATCTATAAATTTGAAATGTTTCAGCACAGTGAGTGACACATTTCTATTTCTATCAATAAAGATTCTTCTTTTTCGTTCCATAGGAATCAAAACTTACAATGGTAACTTTACATCTCTAAAATCTAGGGTTCATGTTCACCACTGACTTTTTGTGTAGCTCATTAATAAGAAAGTCAAAATGTAGCAGTAATGACATAAATGTTATGTATTTATACTGAAAAGTAATCTGATGTTTTTAGACCTCATAAGACGTTTTAGCTCCGTGTTCACTCTTCTGTCTGCAGACTAACAGTCCACAGGTTGGGTGCTCGGACTCTGATCCGCTCCCTAGAGACAGAGGAGAGTGAACACAGAGGACAGCAAGATGAAGGAGTGAAGGGGATGGTGGTGGAGCTCAGTGTCCAATCAGGAGTGAGCAGCTCCTTCACGGCCTTCATCGCTGTCAACAAAGGCAACAGCGAGCCGATTAAAGGACCTGTGGTGTGCAGATATGTTCCCATACCTAGTAAGGAGTTTTTTCAAATAGCAAAGGAAAAACGGATACCAAGGGTTTGATGATTCAAGACGTTTTGACCAGTGTCTATGCTGTTGGTCCTGTGTGTGTTGCCATAATAACGCTATACTTCTGTGGTGTTGCCTGTAGTGAGGGGGAGCCCATGTAGGTTAGACTTGAATCTAGCACATCCCCCTATTTTAAGTACACTTTAACTTATTGTGAGTTTTATAAATGAGCTCAGAAACCAGTAGTTTACTCACTGTTTTTTATTCACTAATTCTCATGTTGTTCACTCAACCTCAAACTTCTTATTCCTTGAAGAATACACGCATCCAATCGGAGGGAAATGTGAGTAATACACACAGACATTGTTTCTATTCAAACAGTAAATTGATGTAAAGATTGAAGAAAACAACACATTTTGTGAGGTTGGTTTTTGTCTTGACTGCTTTAATTTCTCTTAATCTTAATGCCCTTAGTGCTGGGTGGCGGTAACATGGATTGTCAGCAGTATGACGACTTACCTGAGGACCTCTGTAAGTACAAGGCTGAATTCAATTCAACTTTATTTGTATAGTACCAAATCACAACATACATTCTTTCAAGTCACTTTACATAGTAAGTTCGAGACCTTACATACGGGCAAACACTTGGCGACTGTGGAGAGAAAAAACTCCCTCATTAACAGGAAGAAACCTTGAGATCCAGACTCAAATTGAGCATCCACCTGTCTCAAGGAAGAGGCTGGAGGAAAAGAGCATAAATATTTATTTATATATAGCATATAATGATATATAGCACCCGTTAATACTAATGATAATGATGATACTGATGATGTTGAGTAGTGTCAGATCAGGAGTCAGAGATAAGGGCTAAAGGGTTGTTCAAAATGAGGCTGCTCTACTATTAACAAAGTCCTCATGAATGGGAGCTGCACATAAAACACATCTGTGTACTTAAAATGCAAAAGAACCATTTGTTTCTCATATATATTTTGTTCACCAGCTGAGAAATGTACATCTTGATTTGTCATTGTCCCGCATTAAAGAGCTATGTCATTGTGCTGGGTGACATCTTGCCTCACCATTAGAGTGATGGCCAGTGGATTTATTGTCACACCACTCTGCTCTCCCAGTAGCTTGTAAGAAGGGAGCAAGTTCTCAAGCAAAGTCTGGCGGCTTTTTTCCTGGTATCAAGAAGAATTTCCAAGCTGTGGGGAAACCAAAAAAATCTTCGCTGGGAATGAGAGCTGCCCCCCATCAGGCTCCAAGACAGGATGGGATGTCCAGCTCCATGTATGATTCAACTTGTAAGTAGACCAAACCTGCCAAACCTCCATTAATGATGTATTTTGTTCTTATTTACTCTGCCTTCATCAGACTGGTATCCCTGTAGTAGCCTCTAGTGAGTAGACTAATGCATTTTGTAGTCTTTTGTAGGCATTTTTGATCAGGCAGAAACAAGTGAATCATTACCTACAGCAAGGGGGTTATGTTTTGGTCTGTCTTCTCCTGGAACATTAAGAGATGTTTTTCAACACTAATTCATGGATCTTGATGGAGATATGAAAGCCTCAATGATTAAGTGATGTAGCTATGGGATAAATGGATAGATGTTCGTATTCTTTTTTTCTTCAGACTCAAGTCTTGGAGAAAATGACTGCACCCTATCCATACAGCCACCCAGAGACCCTTTGCTGCAGCTGGTGTCCCTGCAGAAGGCATCTGGCTGCTGGTTGCTTGATCCGGATCTGGCTGCTGTACTGGGAAAGACCAGCGAGGAGGTGGAGAACACAAAGCCTCCATTGGTGTGTTATTATCAAAAATTATGACACAAATGAATAAGGGGTTCTTGTTTTAAAATTATGCAGTGATATCATATAAAGTTGTTCATTTGAAAGTGATTATTTTTAAAATATATATTTGCTGAATTAGGTGAACCAGGCAGTGTGGGCCACCATTCTGGCTCTGATCTGGCTTCATGGCTTCAAGATGGATGCAAAGGAAGAGTGGGAGCTTCTGGCTATGAAGGCTGTGTCCTGGCTTCGTGCTCAGAACGGTAATGATCATAATATTAAGAGCTAATCTGTTGTTTTTAACAATGCATGCCAGGTAACATTAGCTCCTGATGATTTGTATTGTGTTTTTCTTTGTTTTTTTCCAGCACCATCAAAGTGTGTGGAAGCTGGAAACACACTGTTGGGTTGCAATGTGCAGAAAGATGCCCTGGGGCTCTAAGGATTTAATTCAACTGCAGTTTAACTCTTTTGTATTGCTGCGCATTTTACAGCATTTATTTTGTCTAACTTCAACCCAACAATAAAGTCTTGTTCTATCACGTTTTTCGTTTTCATTTGATGTTACCCCTGCAATGGAGGTTATGTTTTCACCCGTCTGTTTGTTGTTTTGTAAGCAAGATTATGCAAAAACTAATGGAAATAGTATCAAGATACTTGGTGGAAGTGTAATGTATGGGTCATGGAAGAACCTTTCCCTTTTAGTGTGGATCTAGGACTTTTTTTCACTTTCTTTAACGGTACTTTTTTTTTTTTACATTTACCCAGATTTTGCAGGGAATCATTTATTTTGTCTGCAGAATTGGGTCCGGACTTTCTCCAGATTTCGCAAGATCACTTGTTTTTGTTTATTGCACATCGACACTTGTGTCAGCTCTTCTCACCAAAAGCTCACTTAATATTTTTGAAGGTGTCTTCTACTTGTACGGCACCGCTTTTTCATTATCGTGCCCACTCGATCCTGATGAATCCTGCGGAGGATCCCCTGCTGTGATCTCTCATCTGGTCCCCCGGACTTTCTGCAGACTTTTTAGGGGACTGACCAGAGAAAATTCTTTGAAAGTCTGGAGGCTCTCACTAAGACATATGTTCACACATACAGCCCCTGCGGAGAAAGTCCCGAGGATCTCCAGAGCTCAGCATAACAGCGAAGAGCAGCACATTCAGAGAGTGTGTTCATTCCTGTCCTCCACCACTAGGCAGTGATGGCGTGCATGTGTGACAGGTGAGATATAGAAAGTGAAAGTGCTGCCATGTCACGGACTGTCCTTATGTAGTCTGTGCTTCTGCTCTGATAACACGCGCAGCCACACCTTTCTGAACAGAGCCCCAATATCAACTTCAAGCTCTGCAGTCATAACCTCGAACGCACCAGCAGGCGTGACTGGCACTTTTCTCTCGCTGCTTTCGAGACAAGACTTTTCCTCGTTTCACACGTTTGTCTGCACATCCAACACTGAGCAGGTAAACTGCTGCTTCTTCTCCGGATTTATACATTTGTAGATTTAGATTTACGCGTGTAGTACAGAATGACGCAGATACATGACAATAACGCAATTTACGGAGTTGTAGACGTCACACTGGAGCTGGAGACGAATGTCAGTGGTAAAATATATCGCTGCAATGTGGCGTTTACAAAAACCCGATGCCTTTTCCCACTTCTTTTACGATCCGGAACTTCCCATCAGACTGGTGATGCATTCAAGTGTCTCTGTGACTGCTCCACCTAACGTCACGAAACTGGACATGGCGACTGTGACACGATGGACGAAGTGTAACTGATTGTGAATTCAGTTTTATTTGTTGAATTGCGCAGCAAAGTTAATTGTAGCTGAGTAGACTATTAAAAAAGATCCCACTGTCCTTCCTTTTTAACATGGAGGAGCTCCTATGTTGCCAAACCCACCAAACTCCATTAAAAAAAGTTGCAATTCAATCATTATAAATACAATTAATTCAAAGTCTAACTCGAAGTAATGAGGATTTATTTCGACGAAACTGTAATGGATTATTGCTGAAACTGTGGAAAGACGACCAAGGATGGTTTGAGTAAGTTTTATTCAATTTCTGTCGACTTAATACTAATTGTGTTTTACGATGATTAAATTACTGTTTCTTTAAATGAGTTTTTTAAACTTTGGCTAGTGTCAGAAAACTGAGTGAGTCGCTAGATGCACAAGACAAACGTGGTGTTTAACTTGCCCAGCAGCTGCCTGTTCACTCTACACATGCCACAAAATCAATCAACTGTTTTGTGTGATAATGTTATTTAATGTAATCTTTTTAAAAGTTCAGTGTGTTAAATTTAGTGACATCTAGTGGTGAAGTTGCACGTTGCAGGTGAATAGCCGTCACCTCGCCCTCCCTTTCCAAACATGACAGAGAACCTGTGGCAGCCTTCAGTTGTCATAAAACTCAAGAGGTGTTTAGTTTGTTTAAAAAGCATGGCGGCCTCCATGGAGAGGACCTGCTGCCTGATGGAAATATGGCCCAAGAATTGCAATGTGCCTCAACCGGTTGGGTAAGAGGACAAATATAGGGGAGAGAGGAGAGGTGGGTGGAGAGGGAGGAGGGGGAGGGGGGAAGACACAAGACAGGCAGAGACAAGCTGCAGTTGTGTAACAGTCATATAACTGGTTGTTATAATGAAACTCATAATAGAGATGCTTATAGATGTAACAATGGTATTAGTATAAGCATCAGTTATTATTATGTTTTTTATAATCATGATAATAACATAGCGTCAGATGTGGACCCTTTAGCTCTGGAGTCAGAGAGACCTGCAGAGTCAGAGAGATAGGGTAACACAAACTTTGGAAGTTAAACACATGAAGTAATGTGATAAAAACACACAGGGCCCAGAGTAGAGACGTGCTCAGTACATGATGGGAGTTCCCCCAGCAGTATAGTAGCAGTATAACTAAGGGATGGCTCAATCAGCTTTAAATAGTAGCTTCTAATGTGAACTTGTCAAATGTTTAATTTTGTCAAATACAAACTGCATGTCCAATGTCTCATAGTGGTTATAACCATAATTGCAATAAAATGTTTTTGATGACATCCATGTTAAGATATTCACTTCATAACACATGCAATGCAAAACATCATAAGTCCTTAAATGTGCTTGTTAATTGTTTCACAGATACAATGGAGTGCTGTGGACTACTTACTGCCGAGAAGGAACCAGGTACAGAGCGTTAATGTAATGTAGATAATAGAATCCTGTTTTTCACTTTATTAGACAGACGCTTGTTTAATATGGATATAAAAGAATGAAATGAGATGTTCTGAGGCTGGCCTCACCGACGCTAAAGTAGCCACTTTTAGCACCTGCGCTCGGCTCACACACGCCCTCTTCAGTTCTGGCTCTCTCCTGATCCACACTTCCCTTCGCAGATTTAAGCCACGACAGTAGTTTATTTGTTCTCTTCATTGTTAACCACTTCCACCTCTTCCCATCACAGCCTGTAGGCTACCAGCGGCGGATAACAGTCAATATCAGTTGGAATGCTACGTACAGCTACCCAGAAGCACTTGCAAACTTTTTTAAAGTATTAACTTAATTTGTATCTCCTTGCGTTTTCTTTTCATCGGTTGTTAAGATATTTTCTTCTATTCTCATATGTTGGATAGTATTTCATGTTTTAAATTTATTTTATTTTATTTATATTTAATCAAGTGATTCTTTTGCGTACTACTAGAGGGAGCCCGTACCACACTTTGAGAATCACTGCTCTAAATAATACATAAAAGTCCTCAAGTCGTCTGAATATTGTTTTCGTTTCTTGCTCAGTTCCCCTGAAGAGCATTGAGGTGGAGCTGGAGGTGAGGGACCATGTGGCGACAGTGGTCTCCACTCTGAGCTACGAGAACAAGGAGGACAAACCTCTGGAGGCTGTTTTTGTCTTCCCTCTGCCTGGAGACGCTGCTGTCTGTCACTTCAGTGCTCAGATTGGACAGACACAGATTATAGCTGTGGTTAAGGAGAAACAGCAGGTTAGCTGGACAGTGACGTCTCACTCACTGTGATGGATCTTAAAGAACACAGATCTTAAAGTAAAACACAGAGAATGTTGCTCACGTGTGTCGTCTGTGTCTTCAGGCTCATGAGGAGTATGATGATGCGCTGAGCTCCGGTCAGCAGGCCTTCCTGTTAGAGGAGAGCGAGCAGAGTCCAGATATATTCACTCTGAGTGTGGGCAGTCTGCCTCCAGGAGAGAGCGCCTCCGTCAGGCTGGAGTACGTCACTGAGCTGGCTGTGCAGGCGGATGACGGGCTGAGGTTTTGTCTGCCTGCTGTGCTCAACCCTCGCTACCAACCTCAAGGTAGGAGGGCCAGCTAGAACGTTTTGGTTTGGTGCACACCAAACTGCGTCTTGTTTGTCACTGTGTTAGTGTCAAGTACCAAGTGCACCAGAAATTACTGTTACCTAGCAACTACATAATGTAACCAAAGTATATGAACAGTACTAAAACTAAGTTATAATGTTGTCATATCACAGTTATCAATCATACAGCAACCAAAAAGATCCTCAGGTTTTTATGACAGCAGACATTGGAAACACAGAGGTGCCAAAATGAAAATGAACCAACCTACCATGCTAAATAATCTCAGATTTTTGAGCTTGAATTTAATATAAAAGAAATGGAAATCATGATATGGCAAACATCCAGCTGAAGTTGTAGAGCCAGTCACTGATCCTAATTTGCAAGCTAAAGCTTAGCACTGGTAACTGCTCATGGTTCTGCATGTTTCATGTTGTAAGCCACCAGCTTCACACACCCTTCCAACTCATTCAAGCTCCAGTCATCCCCTGAGAGTTCTGGTGGCTAGCTAGCATGTTAATAAGATGAAGAATAGAAATGAGATAATGTTTTAGGCAGCGAAATGATTGTTTGAGAAAAAAGAGGCTCTTACTCTAAGAAGTATGTTTAACTCTGTTGTCCATTGACAGTTAAAATAGAGAAACCAAGATGTGGTCATTCCTACCTGACATCTGTCATGTATATTTCAATGTATTTATCTTTATTTACAATATAATTGTTTATTTACAAATGTTAAATTCTGTTAACTATTTGGTGTGGCTCCTGCATTTGTGCTGTGGCACATTAAGCTGACATAGCACAAATGCAGCAAACTGCAGTCAAATCAATACCCTGACTGTCCTCCCCAACCTTGCCTCACTTTGTACTATTTTTCCAAATTCTTTTTACCTCAGACACATAAGAGAGTTCCTAATAAATCATAAGAGTAAGAGTGGACCATGAGAGGAGGTGCAGAAACTGCATGCTCACCCCTCAACTTTCCTCCCAGGTGTAGGACCAGAAGTGCGCCTCACTTCTCCTCTTTTGGCCAAGGTTGCTCAGTCTATTCTCACTTGAACAGCGTTCTTGAATTGATTTTAGTCTGATCCCTTGTCTGGGACCAGTTTACCCTAAGAAACCCCTTGAGTAGTTGCATAACCTCTGAAAACGCAGCTCCCAAAAAAGTAAAACTTTATTGAGCCCCTGAGATACAGGGTATAGACTGGAATATGTCAATTCCCCTGATCATAGGGAGGCTGAGTTCATCCTGAGATGCAGTGTGAGAAGCTCAGACATCAGTTTAAAGTTGCTGCTTCAGGACAACGAAAGGAGCCAGTTGAGTTTCTTTAAGCATCTGATCTCCCAACTGTGAAGAGACCCAGCAGCAATCATGCTGGAGTGTATACACCATCTTGCCTGGGAACACCTCAGGATCCTTTAAGAGCAGCTGAAGAAGGTAGCCTGGAGAAGGATATCAACCTTTATTATTTGCTCCTTGAAAAATACAGTGTTGGTATATTTCTGTGCATCAGAGGTCCTTCGGCTCATTGTTGCCTTTGTTGACAGCAATGAAGGCTGTAAAGGAACTGCTCACTCCTATTGTTTACAGGTAGTGGAGGTGCCAGTGTGCAGGTGACCTCTGTTCCAGCCTCTCTGGTTCCCTACAGTCTGTCTTTTTCTGTCCGAGTGTCGTCTCCTCGTCCAGTCTCTAAAGTAGAGTCCAGCTCCTCTCTGGAGCCTCTCCAGTACCTCAACACGGAGCAGACCCAGGCCACGGTAGGTAGACTGCTCCCATGTCTGCTGTGTGTGGTTGTTCCTCAGCACTGAGAGCTACGTATATAACTGTGTTGATATTTATGAGTGTGCTTTGTGAACTGCAGGTCAAGTTGGCTGCAGGACACAAGTTTGACAGAGATGTTGAGCTGCTGATTTATTACAAAGATGCTCACCAGCCCACTGCTGTGGTGGAGGCAGGACAGGCCTCTGCTGAACCTGGTGAGTGAAAACTAGTCAGGTTGTTATTGCCCGACATTGGGAGTTGTTCATCGTCATCATCAGACACGTTGGAATAAATGATGTTTCAGGGAGTCTGATGGGTGACCCAGTCGTGATGCTGAGCCTGTACCCTGAGTTCCCCCAGTCTGTGATGTCTTCACTCGCCTCATGTGGAGAGTTCGTGCTCCTACTGGATCGATCTGGGAGTATGGGTTGTCCGATGAGTGGCGGCAAGCAAACGGAAACTCGAATTGCCAGTGCAAGGGTATTCAGCAAGTTTAACTCTATCATCAAACCTTTCATAGTGACTCTCACACAGTTTTCTTTACCATCTTGTCTCTGCTTTCCTCAGGATACTCTAATGCTCCTGTTGAAGAGCTTACCAATGGGCTGCTACTTCAACATCTACAGTTTTGGCTCGAGCTTTCAACACATCTTCCCGTAAGTCACCTCACATCCACACAACAGATCTCTTCCTGTCCTTGTTGTTAATGCTTGTGAATGTGTGTTTGCATGTGTACATGTATGTGTGTGATGGCAGTAAGAGTGTGGAGTACAGTGAGAAGAGCTTAGAAGAGGCTCTGAAGACAGTCCAAGCGATGCAGGCGGATCTGGGAGGAACAGAGATCATTGAACCCCTCAAACACATTTACAGCCAGCCCTGCATTCCCAATCAACCTAGACAAGTAATACACACATACACACACAAACATACTTAAACACACACATGAAGTAAGCAGTTGTACGAGAATCAGTCTCTACCTAATTGAACGACACCAGTGGCTCAGCTCCCTCTCCACCATAAGAATCAACCACATACATTACAGCTGATGCAGCACTGATCTGCATGCCTATTTCAAGAACATGATCTCAAGATAATTGATCTCCCCCATCTGGGGCTGTGACTTGCTAAAATAGAGCATTCCGTCATGTCCTGGTCTAGAACAGTCAGTGTTATGTAGGTTCACACTTCAAAAGAGCAGAACAGTGGTAAAGAATATACAGTATATGGAGACTGTGTGTGCAGTGATACTGGGTAATGTCACTGGCCTATTTAGAGCGAGCAATGGACTTGAAACTATAGATTTAACAGACAGGTTTAAGTGGTCTGTATTTATGTAGCACTTTTCTCATCTTGATGATGACGACTCAAAGCACTTTACAGTACACAAGTCCATCTCCCATTCACACACAAATTCATACAGTGCATCTATGTCCCAAGTACAGTCTTGAGCATGTTGCAATGGTGCGTTAGAAGCTTACAGTTACCACATCTTTCTCATTGTTCTTCTTTCTCATTGTTCTTACTGGATGTCATGTTACTGGGTGAGCTGGTATGTACAGTAACTCCTGTCAAAACTCTCCTCCTCAGCTTTTTGTCTTCACTGACGGAGAGGTGTGCAATACCAAAGAAGTGATCAATCTGGTGAAGAAGAATTCAGGTTCCCACAGGTGAAACCACAGAGTCCTGCTCACAGTGTGTCCCATGTTGTAGTGCTGTCTGTAAACCTCTTAACACCTGTGTTGTAGGTGTTTCTCTTTTGGCATCGGGGAAGGGGCCAGCTCTGCTCTTATCAATGGGTTGGCCAAGGAAGGAGGAGGTCATGCTCAGTTCATCACAGGAAGTGACAGGATGCAACCCAAAGTAAGACAAATACCACAGATGGACAGGTTTCAATAAAAATCTACTCTTACTAAAGTCGTTCTTATGTCTTAATTCTTTATATTTTCCTCTCACCAGGTGATGCAGTCACTGAAATTTTCTCTCCAGCCAGCAGTGAAGGACATCTCAGTCAAGTGGGATTTGCCAAATATAGTGTCTGTCACTCTTCTCTCTCCACCAATCACAGCAATTTTCCAGGGTCAGAGGTCACTGATTTATGCACAGCTCAGCGGACAGGTAGGAGCAGAGAGTCTGAGATCAAATATCAGTTGCTATGGCCAGAAATTCATCATTGCTATGTCATAAATAATCGATAATTACTCACACTTATATCATACTGCTATCTCATGCTCATATATCATATGTAAAAGAATTCTACATAGTGATTTTTAAGGATATTATGTAAGGATGCTTTCGTGGTCTTTCATGGTCAGGTGTAAGGGTAAAAAGAATAATAAGTTAGATTTCTTCATGTAATTGTGAAGATGGGATTGTCTTGTGACACTGATGTTTTCTCAGAGTTCAAATGCAGCAGAGGGCTGTGTGACGGTGAAGTACAGCCTGGCAGGTCATCCCTCTGAGAACAAGCTCCACTTCACTCTCAAACCTGCAGAGGACACTGGGTAAAAAAGCAGCATCACTTTGAATTACATGCTGACTTTACTGTGTGATCACCTGTATCCAGGGGTGGGGTCAGGGGGGAACCAACCGCTGAAGTGCCCCTGTCCTGTTACTCTAACAAACTAGTGGTATTTTTCAAGCTCACAGTGTGCTTGAACAAAATACAAAAAATAAATTTAATGTAGTTAATATGTGGCCTTGCTCAAAACTATAGAGCTAACAGAAAACAATGAATGTCTTAAATGTGCAGCTTTCTGAATCAGGAATTGTGCAAGGATATTGGGTGTAGAATTGCCCCCTCTGTGTAAATTTATGGCTTCTTAATAGCCCGTGATTTCTCTTTTGGAGAGTCAGTGATGGACCATCATTCGGTGATTTGGATTTATAGAAATATAAAGTAAGCTTTACTCATGCTGCAACTCTCTGTTCAAACCTGAGAGAGAACTACAAGCCAGACTCGAACCCGACAGACATTCAATTCAGTTTTTTTTTGTGGGTCCAAACCTGACCCTGAGCCAGATGTTTTCCCTGGGAAACCACACTCCGGTTCTCTCCTCCGTCCTTTCTGCAGATTAACAGTCCACAAATTAGGTGCTCGGACTCTGATCCGTTCCCTGGAGATGGACAAGGGAGATGGCGAGGGACAGTGTGATGAGGGGGTGAAGGAGAAGGTGGTAGAGCTCAGTGTCCAATCAGGAGTGAGCAGTTCCTTCACAGCCTTCATTGCTGTCAACAAAGGCAACAATGAGCCGATTCAAGGACCTCTGATGCGCAGAAATATACCAACACCCAGTGAGTGTATTTTTCAATGAGCAAATAATTAACTGCTGTAAAACTTAGTAACATGGATTTGCTGCAAGTCTGCACAGTACAATTTTCAGTCATCAATGTTTTTTATCATCTATAGCCACTGTTTTTGGTTTCAGTGATGTGGTCGATTTCCCAGTCTTTTATGGCCTCTGCTCCTGCTGTACAGTATGGTGATTAAGAAGCTCAAGGGCTTATTCCCAAAGTTGATAATCAATACATGTATACTTCTTTTTTCATTATTGAAGGTATCTCAAATGTGTCCTCCAATAAGTCTCATATGTTGTGTCCTAGTATCTAGAAACTGATACTAGACTGATACTAAACTGAATGCTGGTTAGGTCCTTCAGCTCATAGAGCTAGTAAGTTAACCACAGCTGGGCTGTAACAAACTGTTTCACTATTAGAACCATAAAATGCTATATATAAATTTGCTGTTATATCAACTCATTTCTTCTGAATCAAAGGAAATAAGTTGGGATCGATGCCGGTGCTCAGCTGGGCTTGCTTTTCGATAGATTCTGCTCCTGCTGTACTCGGTGAGTAAGAAGCTCAAGGGCTTCGTGATCACACACTGGTGTAGTTCTACATCTCATGGGCACAAAAACACATGTCCATCACTTGATATTTCATGTTCAGGCATTCACCCAGTAGAAAACTCCCTAAATAAATTGTATAAGGAAACTGCCAGTTGAACCATTACAATTTTTATGCACATTAGTTGGCAACAGCTTATCTGCCTTACTTAAATATATATTATATATTCTTCCCAAAGTTGATAATCAATAAATGTACACTTCTTTTTTCATTATTGAAGGTATCTCAAATGTATCTTCCAATGCAGAACCATTTGTTTCTCATATATATTTTGTTCACCAGCTGAGAAATGTACATCTTGATTTGTCATTGTCCTGCATTAAAGAGCTATGCCATTGTGCTGGGTGACATCTTGCCTCACCATTAGAGTGATGGCCAGTGGATTTATTGTCACACCACTCTGCTCTCCCAGTAGCTTGTAAGAAGGGAGCAAGTTCTCAAGCAAAGTCTGGCGGCTTTTTTCCTGGTATCAAGAAGAAATTCCAAGCTGTGGGGAAACAAAAAAAATCTTCGCTGGGAATGAGAGCTGCCCCCCATCAGGCTCCAAGACAGGATGGGATGTCCAGCTCCATGTATGATTCAACTTGTAAGTAGACCAAACCTGCCAAACCTCCATTAATGATGTATTTTGTTCTTATTTACTCTGCCTTCATCAGACTGGTATCCCTGTAGTAGCCTCTAGTGAGTAGACTAATGCATTTTGTAGTCTTTTGTAGGCATTTTTGATCAGGCAGAAACAAGTGAATCATTACCTACAGCAAGGGGGTTATGTTTTGGTCTGTCTTCTCCTGGAACATTAAGAGATGTTTTTCAACACTAATTCATGGATCTTGATGGAGATATGAAAGCCTCAATGATTAAGTGATGTAGCTATGGGATAAATGGATAGATGTTCGTATTCTTTTTTTCTTCAGACTCAAGTCTTGGAGAAAATGACTGCACCCTATCCATACAGCCACCCAGAGACCCTTTGCTGCAGCTGGTGTCCCTGCAGAAGGCATCTGGCTGCTGGTTGCTTGATCCGGATCTGGCTGCTGTACTGGGAAAGACCAGCGAGGAGGTGGAGAACACAAAGCCTCCATTGGTGTGTTATTATCAAAAATTATGACACAAATGAATAAGGGGTTCTTGTTTTAAAATTATGCAGTGATATCATATAAAGTTGTTCATTTGAAAGTGATTATTTTTAAAATATATATTTGCTGAATTAGGTGAACCAGGCAGTGTGGGCCACCATTCTGGCTCTGATCTGGCTTCATGGCTTCAAGATGGATGCAAAGGAAGAGTGGGAGCTTCTGGCTATGAAGGCTGTGTCCTGGCTTCGTGCTCAGAACGGTAATGATCATAATATTAAGAGCTAATCTGTTGTTTTTATCAATGCATGCCAGGTAACATTAGCTCCTGATGATTTGTATTGTGTTTTTCTTTGTTTTTTTCCAGCACCATCAAAGTGTGTGGAAGCTGGAAACACACTGTTGGGTTGCAATGTGCAGAAAGATGCCCTGGGGCTCTGAGGATTTAATTCAACTGCAGTTTAACTCTTTTGTATTGCTGCGCATTTTACAGCATTTATTTTGTCTAACTTCAACCCAACAATAAAGTCTTGTTCTATCACGTTTTTCGTTTTCATTTGATGTTACCCCTGCAATGGAGGTTATGTTTTCACCCGTCTGTTTGTTGTTTTGTAAGCAAGATTATGCAAAAACTAATGGAAATAGTATCAAGATACTTGGTGGAAGTGTAATGTATGGGTCATGGAAGAACCTTTCCCTTTTAGTGTGGATCTAGGACTTTTTGTTCACTTTCTTTAACGGTACTTTTTTTTTTTACATTTACCCAGGTTTTGCAGGGAATCATTTATTTTGTCTGCAGAATTGGGTCCGGACTTTCTCCAGATTTCGCAAGATCACTTGTTTTTGTTTATTGCACATCGACACTTGTGTCAGCTCTTCTCACCAAAAGCTCACTTAATATTTTTGAAGGTGTCTTCTACTTGTACGGCACCGCTTTTTCATTATCGTGCCCACTCGATCCTGATGAATCCTGCGGAGGATCCCCTGCTGTGTTCTCTCATCTGGTCCCCCGGACATTCTGCAGATTTTTTAGGGGACTGACCAGAGAAAATTCTTTGAAAGTCTGGAGGCTCTCACTAAGACATATGTTCACACATACAGCCCCTGCGGAGAAAGTCCCGAGGATCTCCAGAGCTCAGCATAACAGCGAAGAGCAGCACATTCAGAGAGTGTGTTCATTCCTGTCCTCCACCACTAGGCAGTGATGGCGTGCATGTGTGACAGGTGAGATATAGAAAGTGAAAGTGCTGCCATGTCACGGACTGTCCTTATGTAGTCTGTGCTTCTGCTCTGATAACACGCGCAGCCACACTTTTCTGAACAGAGCCCCAATATCAACTTCAAGCTCCGCCCTTCCCGGTGCTCTGCAGTCATAACCTCGAACGCACCAGCAGGCGTGACTGGCACTTTTCTCTCGCTGCTTTCGAGACAAGACTTTTCCTCGTTTCACACGTTTGTCTGCACATCCAGCACTGAGCAGGTAAACTGCTGCTTCTTCTCCGGATTTATACGTTTGTAGATTTAGATTTACGCGTGTAGTACAGAATGACGCAGATACATGACAATAACGCAATTTACGGAGTTGTAGACGTCACACTGGAGCTGGAGACGAATGTCAGTGGTAAAATATATCGCTGCAATGTGGCGTTTACAAAAACCCGATGCCTTTTCCCACTTCTTTTACGATCCGGAACTTCCCATCAGACTGGTGATGCATTCAAGTGTCTCTGTGAATGCTCCACCTAACGTCACGAAACTGGACATGGTGACTGTGACACGATGGACGAAGTGTAACTGATTGTGAATTCAGTTTTATTTGTTGAATTGCGCAGCAAAGTTAATTGTAGCTGAGTAGACTATTAAAAAAGATCCCACTGTCCTTCCTTTTTAACATGGAGGAGCTCCTATGTTGCCAAACCCACCAAACTCCATTAAAAAAAGTTGCAATTCAATCATTATAAATACAATTAATTCAAAGTCTAACTCGAAGTAATGAGGATTTATTTCGACGAAACTGTAATGAATTATTGCTAAAACTGTGGAAAGACGACCAAGGATGGTTTGAGTAAGTTTTATTCAATTTCTGTCGACTTAATACTAATTGTGTTTTACGATGATTAAATTACTGTTTCTTTAAATGAGTTTTTAAACTTTGGCTAGTGTCAGAAAACTGAGTGAGTCGCTAGATGCACAAGACAAACGTGGTGTTTAACTTGCCCAGCAGCTGCCTGTTCACTCTACACATGCCACAAAATCAATCAACTGTTTTGTGTGATAATGTTATTTAATGTAATCTTTTTAAAGGTTCAGTGTGTTAAATGTAGTGACATCTAGTGTTGAAGTTGCACGTTGCAGGTGAATAGCCGTCACCTCGCCCTCCCTTTCCAAACATGACAGAGAACCTGTGGCAGCCTTCAGTTGTCATAAAACTCAAGAGGTGTTTAGTTTGTTTAAAAAGCATGGCGGCCTCCATGGAGAGGAGAAATATAGGGGAGAGAGGAGAGGTGGGTGGAGAGGGGGGAGGGGGAGGGGGAGGGGGGAAGACACAAGACAGGCAGAGACAAGCTGCAGTTGTGTAACAGTTATATAACAGGTTGTTATAATGAAACTCATAATAGAGATGCTTATAGATGTAACAATGGTATTAGTATAAGCATCAGTTACTATTATGTTTTTTATAATCATGATAATAACACAGCGTCAGATGTGGACCCTTTAGCTCTGGAGTCAGAGAGACCTGCAGAGTCAGAGAGATAGGGTAACACAAACTTTGGAAGTTAAACACATGAAGTAATGTGATAAAAACACACAGGGCCCAGAGTAGAGACGTGCTCAGTACATGATGGGAGTTCCCCCAGCAGTATAGTAGCAGTATAACTAAGGGATGGCTCAATCAGCTTTAAATAGTAGCTTCTAATGTGAACTTGTCAAATGTTTAATTTTGTCAAATACAAACTGCATGTCCAATGTCTCATAGTGGTTATAACCATAATTGCAATAAAATGTTTTTGATGACATCCATGTTAAGATATTCACTTCATAACACATGCAATGCAAAACATCATAAGTCCTTAAATGTGCTTGTTAATTGTTTCACAGATACAATGGAGTGCTGTGGACTACTTACTGCCGAGAAGGAACCAGGTACAGAGCGTTAATGTAATGTAGATAATAGAATCCTGTTTTTCACTTTATTAGACAGACGCTTGTTTAATATGGATATAAAAGAATGAAATGAGATGTTCTGAGGCTGGCCTCACCGACGCTAAAGTAGCCACTGTTAGCACCTGCGCTCGGCTCACACACGCCCTCTTCAGTTCTGGCTCTCTCCTGATCCACACTTCCCTTCGCAGATTTAAGCCACGACAGTAGTTTATTTGTTCTCTTCATTGTTAACCACTTCCACCTCTTACCATCACAGCCTGTAGGCTACCAGCGGCGGATAACAGTCGATATCAGTTGGAATGCTACGTACAGCTACCCAGAAGCACTTGCAAACTTTTTTAAAGTATTAACTTAATTTGTATCTCCTTGCGTTTTCTTTTCATTGGTTGTTAAGATATTTTCTTCTATTCTCATATGTTGGATAGTATTTCATGTTTTAAATTTATTTTATTTTATTTATATTTAATCAAGTGATTCTTTTGCGTACTACTAGAGGGAGCCCGTACCACACTTTGAGAATCACTGCTCTAAATAATACATAAAAGTCCTCAAGTTGTCTGAATATTGTTTTCGTTTCTTGCTCAGTTCCCCTGAAGAGCATTGAGGTGGAGCTGGAGGTGAGGGACCATGTGGCGACAGTGGTCTCCACTCTGAACTACGAGAACAAGGAGGACAAACCTCTGGAGGCTGTTTTTGTCTTCCCTCTGCCTGGAGACGCTGCTGTCTGTCACTTCAGTGCTCAGATTGGACAGACACAGATTATAGCTGTGGTTAAGGAGAAACAGCAGGTGAGCTGGACAGTGATGTCTCACTCACTGTGATGGATCTTAAAGTAAAACACAGAGAATGTTGCTCACGTGTGTCGTCTGTGTCCTCAGGCTCATGAGGAGTATGATGATGCGCTGAGCTCCGGTCAGCAGGCCTTCCTGTTAGAGGAGAGCGAGCAGAGTCCAGATATATTCACTCTGAGTGTGGGCAGTCTGCCTCCAGGAGAGAGCGCCTCCGTCAGGCTGGAGTACGTCACTGAGCTGGCTGTGCAGGCGGATGACGGGCTGAGGTTTTGTCTGCCCGCTGTGCTCAACCCTCGCTACCAACCTCAAGGTAGGAGGGCCAGCTAGAACGTTTTGGTTTGGTGCACACCAAACTGCGTCTTGTACAAATGTTAAATTCTGTTAACTATTTGGTGTGGCTCCTGCATTTGTGCTGTGGCACATTAAGCTGACATAGCACAAATGCAGCAAACTGCAGTCAGATCAATACCCTGACTGTCCTCCCCAACCTTGCCTCACTTTGTACAATTTTTCCAAATTCTTTTTACCTCAGACACATAAGAGAGTTCCTAATAAAGCATAAGAGTAAGAGTGGACCATGAGAGGAGGTGCAGAAACTGCATGCTCACCCCTCAACTTTCCTCCCAGGTGTAGGACCAGAAGTGCGCCTCACTTCTCCTCTTTTGGCCAAGGTTGCTCAGTCTATTCTCACTTGAACAGCGTTCTTGAATTGATTTTAGTCTGATCCCTTGTCTGGGACCAGTTTACCCTAAGAAACCCCTTGAGTAGTTGCATAACCTCTGAAAACGCAGCTCCCAAAAAAGTAAAACTTTATTGAGCCCCTGAGATACAGGGTATAGACTGGAATATGTCAATTCCCCTGATCATAGGGAGGCTGAGTTCATCCTGAGATGCAGTGTGAGAAGCTCAGACATCAGTTTAAAGTTGCTGCTTCAGGACAACGAAAGGAGCCAGTTGAGTTTCTTTAAGCATCTGATCTCCCAACTGTGAAGAGACCCAGCAGCAATCATGCTGGAGTGTATACACCATCTTGCCTGGGAACACCTCAGGATCCTTTAAGAGCAGCTGAAGAAGGTAGCCTGGAGAAGGATATCGACCTTTATTATTTGCTCCTTGAAAAATACAGTGTTGGTATATTTCTGTGCATCAGAGGTCCTTCGGCTCATTGTTGCCTTTGTTGACAGCAATGAAGGCTGTAAAGGAACTGCTCACTTCTATTGTTTACAGGTAGTGGAGGTGCCAGTGTGCAGGTGACCTCTGTTCCAGCCTCTCTGGTTCCCTACAGTCTGTCTTTTTCTGTCCGAGTGTCGTCTCCTCGTCCAGTCTCTAAAGTAGAGTCCAGCTCCTCTCTGGAGCCTCTCCAGTACGTCAACACGGAGCAGACCCAGGCCACGGTAGGTAGACTGCTCCCATGTCTGCTGTGTGTGGTTGTTCCTCAGCACTGAGAGCTACGTATATAACTGTGTTGATATTTATGAGTGTGCTTTGTGAACTGCAGGTCAAGTTGGCTGCAGGACACAAGTTTGACAGAGATGTTGAGCTGCTGATTTATTACAAAGATGCTCACCAGCCCACTGCTGTGGTGGAGGCAGGACAGGCCTCTGCTGAACCTGGTGAGTGAAAACTAGTCAGGTGGTTATTGCCCGACATTGGGAGTTGTTCATCGTCATCATCAGACACGTTGGAATAAATGATGTTTCAGGGAGTCTGATGGGTGACCCAGTCGTGATGCTGAGCCTGTACCCTGAGTTCCCCCAGTCTGTGATGTCTTCACTCGCCTCCTGTGGAGAGTTCGTGCTCCTACTGGATCGATCTGGGAGTATGAGTTTTCTGATGAGTGGCGGCAAGCAAACGGAAACTCGAATTGCCAGTGCAAGGGTATTCAGCGAGTTTAACTCTATCATCAAACCTTTCATAGTGACTCTCACACAGTTTTCTTCACCATCTTGTCTCTGCTTTCCTCAGGATACTCTAATGCTCCTGTTGAAGAGCTTACCAATGGGCTGCTACTTCAACATCTACAGTTTTGGCTCGAGCTTTCAACACATCTTCCCGTAAGTCACCTCACATCCACACAACAGATCTCTTCCTGTCCTTGTTGTTAATGCTTGTGAATGTGTGTTTGCATGTGTACATGAATGTGTGCGATGGCAGTAAGAGTGTGGAGTACAGTGAGAAGAGCTTAGAAGAGGCTCTGAAGATAGTCCAAGCGATGCAGGCGGATCTGGGAGGAACAGAGATCCTTGAACCCCTCAAACACATTTACAGCCAGCCCTGCATTCCCAATCAACCTAGACAAGTAATACACACATACACACACAAACATACTTAAACACACACATGAAGTAAGCAGTTGTACGAGAATCAGTCTCTACCTAATTGAACGACACCAGTGGCTCAGCTCCCTCTCCACCATAAGAATCAACCACATACATTACAGCTGATGCAGCACTGATCTGCATGCCTATTTCAAGAACATGATCTCAAGATAATTGATCTCCCCCATCTGGGGCTGTGACTTGCTAAAATAGAGCATTCCGTCATGTCCTGGTCTAGAACAGTCAGTGTTATGTAGGTTCACACTTAAAAAGAGCAGGACAGTGGTAAAGAATATACAGTATATGGAGACTGTGTGTGCAGTGATACTGGGTAATGTCACTGGCCTATTTAGAGCGAGCAATGGACTTGAAACTATAGATTTAACAGACAGGTTTAAGTGGTCTGTATTTATGTAGCACTTTTCTCATCTTGATGATGACGACTCAAAGCACTTTACAGTACACAAGTCCATCTCCCATTCACACACAAATTCATACAGTGCATCTATGTCCCAAGTACAGTCTTGAGCATGTTGCAATGGTGCGTTAGAAGCTTACAGTTACCACATCTTTCTCATTGTTCTTCTTTCTCATTGTTCTTACTGGATGTCATGTTACTGGGTGAGCTGGTATGTACAGTAACTCCTGTCAAAACTCTCCTCCTCAGCTTTTTGTCTTCACTGACGGAGAGGTGTTCAACACCAATGAAGTGATCAATCTCGTGAAGAAGAATTCAGATTTCCACAGGTGAAACCACAGAGTCCTGCTCACAGTGTGTCCCATGTTGTAGTGCTGTCTGTAAAACTCTTAACACCTGTGTTGTAGGTGTTTCTCTTTTGGCATCGGGGAAGGGGCCAGCTCTGCTCTTATCAATGGGTTGGCCAAGGAAGGAGGAGGTCATGCTCAGTTCATCACAGGAAGTGACAGGATGCAACCCAAAGTAAGACAAATACCACAGATGGACAGCTTTCAATAAAAATCTACTCTTACTAAAGTCGTTCTTATGTCTTAATTCTTTATATTTTCCTCTCACCAGGTGATGCAGTCACTGAAATTTTCTCTCCAGCCAGCAGTGAAGGACATCTCGGTCAAGTGGGATTTGCCAAAGAAATTGTCTGTCACTCTTCTCTCTCCACCAATCACAGCAATTTTCCAGGGTCAGAGGTCACTGATTTATGCACAGCTCAGTGGACAGGTAGGAGCAGAGAGTCTGAGATCAAATATCAGTTGCTATGGCCAGAAATTCATCATCGCTATGTCATAAATAATCGATAATTACTCACACTTATATCATACTGCTATCTCATGCTCATATAGTATATCATATGTAAAAGAATTCTACATAGTGATTCTTAAGGATATTATGTAAGGATGCTTTCGTGGTCTTTCATGGTCAGGTGTAAGGGTAAAAAGAATAATAAGTTAGATTTCTTCATGTAATTGTGAAGATGGGATTGTCTTGTGACACTGATGTTTTCTCAGAGTTCAAATGCAGCAGAGGGCTGTGTGACGGTGAAATACAGCCTGGCAGGTCATCCCTCTGAGAACAAGCTCCACTTCACTCTCAAACCTGCAGAGGACACTGGGTAAAAAAGCAGCATCACTTTGAATTACATGCTGACTTTACTGTGTGATCACCTGTATCCAGGGGTGGGGTCAAGGGGGAACCAACCGCTGAAGTGCCCCTGTCCTGTTACTCTAACAAACTAGTGGTATTTTTCAAGCTCACAGTGTGCTTGAACAAAATACAAAAAATAAATTTAATGTAGTTAATATGTGGCCTTGCTCAAAACTATAGAGCTAACAGAAAACAATGAATGTCTTAAATGTGCAGCTTTCTGAATCAGGAATTGTGCAAGGATGTTGGGTGTAGAATTGCCCCCTCTGTGTAAATTTGTGGCTTCTTAATAGCCCGTGATTTCTCTTTTGGAGAGTCAGTGATGGACCATCATTCGGTGATTTGGATTTATAGAAATATAAAGTAAGCTTCACTCATGCTGCAACTCTCCGTTCAAACCTGAGAGAGAACTACAAGCCAGACTCGAACCCGACAGACATTCAGTTTTTTTTTGTGGGTCCAAACCTGACCCTGAGCCAGATGTTTTCCCTGGGTAACCACACTCCGGTTCTCTCCTCCGTCCTTTCTGCAGATTAACAGTCCACAAATTAGGTGCTCGGACTCTGATCCGTTCCCTGGAGATGGACAAGGGAGATGGCGAGGGACAGTGTGATGAGGGGGTGAAGGAGAAGGTGGTAGAGCTCAGTGTCCAATCAGGAGTGAGCAGTTCCTTCACAGCCTTCATTGCTGTCAACAAAGGCAACAATGAGCCGATTCAAGGACCTCTGATGCGCAGAAATATACCAACACCCAGTGAGTGTATTTTTCAATGAGCAAATAATTCACTTCTGTAAAACTTAGTAACATGGATTTGCTGCAAGTCTGCACAGTACAATTTTCAGTCATCAATGTTTTTTATCATCTATAGCCACTGTTTTTGGTTTCAGTGATGTGGTCGATGTGGTCTTTTATGGCCTCTGCTCCTGCTGTACAGTATGGTGATTAAGAAGCTCAAGGGCTTATTCCCAAAGTTGATAATCAATAAATGTATACTTCTTTTTTCACTATTGAAGGTATCTCAAATGTATCTTCCAATAAGTCTCATATGTTGTGTCCTAGTATCTAGAAACTGATACTAGACTGATACTAAACTGAATGCTGGTTAGGTCCTTCAGCTCATAGAGCTAGTAAGTTAACCACAGCTGGGCTGTAACAAACTGTTTCACTATTAGAACCATAAAATGCTATATATAAATTTGCTGTTGTATCAACTCATTTCTTCTGAATCAAAACAGATCTGTTGTGTATGTCGGTGCCCCCCATGGCTTGCTATTCGATGGCTTCTGCTCCTGCTGTACTCGGTGAGTAAGAAGCTCAAGGGCTTCGTGATCACACACTGGTGTAGTTCTACATCTCATGGGCACAAAAACACATGTCCATCACTTGATATTTCATGTTCAGGCATTCACCCAGTAGAAAACTCCCTAAATATATTGTATAAGGAAACTGCCGGTTGAACCATTACAATTTTTATGCACATTAGTTGACAACTGCTTATCTGCCTTACTTAAATATATATTATATATTCTTCCCAAAGTTGATAATCAATAAATGTACACTTCTTTTTTCATTATTGAAGGTATCTCAAATGTATCTTCCAATAAGTCTCATATGTTGTGTCCTGGTATCTAGAAACTGATACTAGACTGATACTAAACTGAATGCTGGTTAGGTCCTTCAGCTCATAGAACTTGTAAGTTAACCACAGCTGGGCTGTAACAAACTGTTTCACTATTAGAACCATAAAATGCTATATATAAATTTGCTGTTATATGAGTTCTTTTCTTCTGAATGGAAGATTGCCAGTCCTGGCAGTTCTCATCCAAGTTGGAACGGGTTGATGACATGTTCCTCGATGAAGGTATCCACCCACACTGACTTAACAACATACAGTATATTGATTCTATTTATAAAGACTGCTGATGATTCTAACATTTACATGAGATAATTAATTTACTAGGTTTAATATGTTTTTTGTTGTTATTGTAGGACCGGCAGTTGCTCGGCTTTATACTGTAGGGTTCTGCTATTTAGTTGAGTACATAGGTTTACTTTAATTCAAGAAAATATAGTTGTCACTCAAAAACCCATGTAGCAGCTCTGCAGCAGACATTCTCTTTGTGTGAACAACAAACATGTGACCCATAGATAGATGTAGACTGTTAGACAGGCAGACAGACATATAGATATATTTGCTCACATAGTTATCCACACATACACTCACTGTGTGTACCGTATTAGTATCCTAACTAGTAGGTTTTTATTAGAATAATTACCATGGTTTGTTTTTTTTTCCCTCAGGCTGCTCTTCTGAAGAGGATGAAGTCAATGCACCAAAACAGCAACCACCCAGAGATCCTTTGCTGCAGCTGATCTCCCTGCAGAAGGCATCTGGCTGCTGGGTGCTTGATACGGCTCTGGCTGCTGCTGTGGGAAAGACCAGCGAGGAGGTGGAGAACACAAAGCCTTCAGCTGTGAGTCGTAATACTAAGTCATTGTGTTATTTGGAAACAGATTTCATCATGTGGTTTGTAGTGATGCCACTTTTTCACAAAAGCAGATCAAACAAAACATAACAATGATGTCAAACATAAGACAAATTTAAATTCTCTATTGGAAAACAAATATATATGTTATGAGGAAAGCTGTGACACAGCAGTGGAAATGAGTCAGCAGAAGAACTAGCTGATATACAATGCAATGGTGCTGTAACAGAGCTGCTGTGTCCCTAATGAGCTGAACATATGAGAGTGACAGTGATGACTGGACTGCTCAACATAACCAAATTGAGAAACTAGGTATGCCGCCCTCTTGTGGTCATTTTAACCTCCTGCTTGTGAAAGGCGTTGACCCTGTTTCATTTAGTATATGATATTATTACTGTTGTACAGAAGCTTACTGAATTCACTTGAGAATCTGAATTAATGAGATCATTTCTGTTTTCATGGGAAAAACATTCACCTCATTTTCTGAATAAAGACAGCCTACCTCAAAATCCCAGAGGGTTTTTTTAATGTATTTATTTAACATAGAGAGCAATAGAGTAGAAATGTCCGACATGCGTAGTTTGATCCAGTTTTGTTTTGGCCCAGGGCTTAGATATTGGGAGATACTTTTCAATCTCCCCTCAAAATCTATTCCGTTGTTTGTTTTTTTTGTAAATTAGGTGAAACAGGAAGTGTGGGCCACCATTCTGGCTCTGATCTGGCTTCATGGATTCAAGATGGATGCAAAGGAAGAGTGGGAGCTTCTGGCTATGAAGGCTGTGTCCTGGCTCCGTGCTCAGAAAGGTAATAATCAATAAGTAATAGATAGATCAATTAATTTTAAACAGGTGTGATGGTTTGTAGCCTGTCAGCCACTGTGTATCATCTGTTGCTGACTTAGTTTGTGTGTTTTTTTTCCCAGCACCATGTGTGGCAGAATGTGTGGTAGCTGCAAACACACTGTTGGGTTTCAGTGTGAAGACAGACATCCTGGGGCTCTGAGGATTCCTTAAAAATGCCTTCCTTTTCTTCTTCAGGATTAATACCAATGACCACAGACACATACTATACACCTAGATGCTGCAGTTGCCATTTTGGCCTGTAAACACATGCAAGTTAAAGGCGGAGCTCCATTTGTCTGTATAACAAATACTTTTACATTTAAATTTCAACTAATATCAACAATTTGCTTTCAAGGGTTTCTTACCTACATGGGTTTTGCCTCCAGTTATTTAAAGTCAATAGTTTGACATGTAGTATTGGCAAGAATCAGTATTCATTTGAAATGGGCAAAAAACTGGGTTAAACGTGAAAGCTTTGATTCCTTTTCTTCTTAAAAATATGGGATTAAATCAGCATATATCTACCTACAAATTCCACAGATGTCTGTATGTCTGTCTGTGGAAAGCATATCTCTAGGACCGTTCATCTTATTGGCTTCGCTCTGGAGCAGTCGGTGGGGACAGGGCAGTCCTTGGAATTATAGACTGCAGCTGTGTGAATAATATCTTTCCCACCAGATCATTTTGATAATTTGATTATTTTTATTTCACCACATTGGACTGACACATTCATAGAATCACTTCCTCTTCAGCTATTTGTCTACAAAGTCAACGTTTGTTTAATTGCAGCAAGCTTTATATCGAGAGGAACAACAGAGCTTTCATTTTGAAAATCATTTTCAGCCAAGTCAGTAATTCACACCATTTAAAGTCTAACGTGGACCCCCCCCCCTGCTGATTGTCTAGCAGTGAGTATATCCGAACAATTGACTTTGTATTTGAGACATTTATTTTGTTCTCTACGTAGATCACAAACTCATCAATACAAAAAGCAGCTGATTGAAATCAGTTGAAATTTAAACCTTATTGTGTTTTGTTCCAGATAGACTGCAGCTTGCATGTGTTAACAGGCCAGTCTTGCCTGGTCCAATATGGTGGACGCATTGATGTATTGCAGCAACAGGTAGAAGTGGCCTTTATGTATAAATGTCTATCTTTATATTGTCATTTACTGGCATAAAGGCATATGCATAACCTTAGCATTGCACATCATTATTTGTACTATCCACTTCAGTGATATTGTGATTGTATTGCACTTCGTCTGTGCAGGATTGACCATATGACAAAACAAAGAATGGTTAATCTGTCTCACACCTTTAATGTTTGTTTGTTTTTAATCAGCAACTGTTAAACTGACAAATATGTTGAATCTCATGGCCTGAAACTTGATTGAATATTTAAATTACTAGTGCTTCAGTCTTATGCTAATGAATTTTTTTATATAACTATAACATCTGAATATATTGAATGTAATGTTTTCAAATCTGTATTCAATAGATTCAAGATTCATTCCATATATATTCTGACTGTCATTCAATATAATCAAACTTCATATTATATACTGGTATATTCAAAAATAATCCTTGCAGCATGCCATATATTTGAAACAACCTGAATCAAATAAAAGTAACACATAAAAACAGTTGACTGTTTTTGTGCAGATGTAGCAGATTATTGTATTATACCTCTACTCTGGACGTAAAGGTCTTAAGTCTCAATGTCTCCGCTCGGTGTCACTGGTGTCTGTGTCTTAGTGCTGGTGGAAAGGCGAAGGATCGCATCCTGTGACTCTGCATGTGAACAGTGACTTTACAGGAGCCAACATTACAGAATAAATGTGAGTAATGAGGTTGTGTGGTTTCCTGAGAAAGTGTTTGTTGTCTCTATATTTCCTGTGGTTGAGATTTTTCCACTGGTGTTTGATGATTTTGGTAAAAACCTTCTCTAATACACTTCTACCAAGTAAAACATTTCGATATAATCATTAATTTAGTTCCATATGAACTTTTTAGTTTTACAGTCAGCAATGAACATCTACAATTTGTCACTTTACAATTTTCAATCAAAAGTACTCAATAACCAGAATGGCACTCAGTAGAGCACATCCCTCTGCAGGGGCCAAACAGTACCCTTACATTCAATCAAGCCGCACTAAATTGCACAAACATAGATATCAGTCTCGATCCACCCCTTTGTCCAGATCCACGCCAAAACTTAATGTTTTTTTCCGTGCCTCATGTCCCATCCCCGATATGAATGCTCGATCATCATCATGTGATTCGGAGCCAAAGTCTGTTGCAATCGGGAAATGGAGCCACAATATCAAGGTCCACGCTATTCACGAGTCAGCTGACAATCATTTACGTTTCACCTTTGTTTTTATAGAAAATCCTTAAATGAAACCAAACTTATTGGAAAAAATTAGAACTTCAATGTGACAATAACTTCGTGGAATGAAAGAAATTCATTTTTCATGTTCATCCACTAAAATAAAGGAGCCACCAGGGGGAGCTGGAGACGCTTTGGCTTCACTTTCGCGGAGCCTTCATATTGTCCATCTTTATATGTAGTCTATGCACATTACTCACACAACATCATTACTTCAACCAGTAGAGTTTACGCTGATTTGAAGTTGTTCAAATGCAGAAATGTTGATGGCCATTATAAATAACTCTTTGTCACATAATGTATATTTTTGTGTAGTGGGTTTTTTATTGATAGCAGGAGTGTTGAATCATCCAGAGATGTAGCACAAACAACCAGAACAGTAGGTGCTGACATCAGGTGTAACAACAGCACGTGTCAGTGGAATAAATCCATCATCGAGCACAGTGACGTGTTTAACTGAAAGACCGTCAAGTATCATTGACTATCACAGAAAATAGAGTGAATCCTCATTATCACCGGTGCATTGTTCTTACTTTGTGACTTTTGATTTATCTCATTCATGTTGATCAAAAAAAGGCTGAGAGCTCAAAAAAAAGCATGTATGGCCTGGACTGGCTCTTCCTCCTCATCCTGCTCTAGTATATTAGAAATTAAAAGTGACACATTTCTCTTTCTCTCTCTTGATTATTACACAAAATAGCAGCCTTCACCTCCAGCCTTAGGAGTGCTAGTAAAATAGAATATTCTCTCATATCTAAGTAACAGCCTCAGCTCCACAATTCTATGATGAGCTTTTATGACAAACTAAAAACAGACATTTCATTTTGAAATAGGCGTTTGGGGGCATTCAGTCCTCTGGTGGGTGAAGCTCTGGTTGCCCTGGAATAGGTAACCACTCAGTGGCCAGTGTGTGCAGAGAGGAGTGGATGAGTGGACCCGTCATTAAGGAGTGGATGCACCTTCCATGCGCGTCTCAGCAGCAGATATGTCGGTGGGTAATGCGGCAGTTCTCATTACATTAGCGCCGTCAAGTATTGCTGCGCTGGCTGGAGGCAGATTAGCCAGCCGACGGACAATCCTCTTAAACAAGTCTGCATTAAGCCACTGTGAGAGGCTGGGTGGTGGCCTCTGTCCCCTGCCTGCCCAGCCCAGCTCTCTTGTCCCTTTCATTCTCTGGATGTGTCCTCCTCTCCTCTTCTCTCCGGGTTTTGCTTCAATCTCTCACTCAGATCTTTTTGTCCACCTGCCTGTTGGCCTTGCGAAAAAGTGTCTTGATCTCCTCTGTCACCATCTCCTGCCAGTTGTCCCTAGTAAAGACACCGGGTGCAGTTAAGACCAAGATTGTATTTGACAATATGTTTATTTTTAAGCAAAAGCTCTGAGATGTGAACACACAAAAAATGTATGAAAGCGTAGCACAAGAACAGACAAAGAATGAATAAAAACACAACAATGCTGAGGGCGAAAAGTTCATTATGTGTCAGGCACAATAAAGGTAAATGATGTAAACAAGGAGGGCTTTCCCCAATCTGCTTAAGACAATGTGGAAGGTGATAAGATCAGGAGATTAATAAGGCTAGTAAATCACAAAGCAATCACTAAGGTTGAGAACTCAACAACAGGAAGCCGTGTCCGTGCATGCTCAAAGGATGAGTTTGGTCACATCAAACTGACAAACACGACAATATTTCTGCAACACAACACCAGCTGGCATGCAGGTCTCTACCTCTGCTGTTTGGACTAAGAAGGTCAAGCCTTTTTCTCGGCTTTCTTTCTCCTGTATGCAGCTATATCCTCAGGGTTCAGGCCGTGATTGTCTTCCCTGAAGTAACATGCGGATAGTTGCAGGTTGCATGAGTCACAGGTTAATGGCATTTATGCAATTTTAGACCAGATGGGAGATGAGCCTTAAATGTGCTCCTCATTGAATGTTTTCAATATTACATATATACAAATAATACAAAGATTTTTAAATCTTACCCTGGTTTGATCTCTGGTGGTTTTGGCAAAGGCTTTGCAAAATTTGTTTTCCCCACAAGCCAGTATGTCTCTTCAATACCTTTACCCTGCAACCACAACAAAAAAAAACAAGCAGTGGATCAGTAGACACTGAAAAAGTCTTAGTCGTGAATTCCAAACACTGAGTTCCAATGTTACCTTCAACTCTGTCTTGCCTCTGACTTCTATTTTATAACCCTCATTCAGAGAGTGGAGGATCTTCACCGTGCTTATGTTCACATGGATTCTATAAGCTGAGGAGAGGGGAGAGGAGACGAGACAAGAGGAGAAGCGAATCGAAGGAAAGAGACGAAAAGAAAAGAGAATGGAAGGTAATTAAAGAGAAGAGAAGCAAGAGAAGAGTTTTGAAGAGATACGACAAGACAAGAGGCGAGAGAAGACGAAAACCAGAAGAGACCAAAAGTGAATAGATGAGAATCCAAGAGAAGAGTTTAGAAGAGAAGAGAAGAGACAAGAATCCAACAGAAGAAAAGCAAAGAGAAGAGAAGACACAAGAGAAAAGAAGATAAGAGACGAGACAAAAGGAGAAGCGAAGAGAAGCGGAGAGAAGAGACGAGATAAGAAGAGAATAAGAAGAGATGAGAAGTGAATAGAAGAGAAGAGTGACTTAGGACCATAACAACACAACAAAACATGGTGGTAGATGTTTTCTGGATACTCACGCAGCCCAGTGGATTCCATACGAGAGGCAGTGTTGACAGTGTCCCCAAAAAGGCAGTACCGAGGCATGGTCAGACCTACCACTCCAGCAACACAGGGCCCTGCAAACACAAACAGAACAATTAATAAGCCAAAAAACAAACATGTAAATGTAGAACAATATGATTTTTTCCTTGCTCTATCGCTGCATTGTATTCCGATGTGCAATGCTATTTGGTTCTTGTTTGCCTGCACTATCATCCATAAAGGTTTTACCATCCATGCAGCGAGTCAGACCTCATAGTTTCAGCTGCAGTTGTGTGTGCACCAACAAGTATGATGCGAGGCAGTTCTCTCTCTCTCTCATGCGAGAACTTTCTCTCTTTCGTCAGTGTACCCTCACAGAATCTGTTACATATGAGAACCATGCTTGTGCACCCCTGCAACCGCCATGGATTGAATGATATCTGTGGGAAATGCTGCAGAGAAAGTGAAGCAAAATCCCCTGGATACGTTCATTTATTTGCATCTGCTCCAATATTTAATGGATTCTTTCCTGACCCATACCACAACTTCTCACCAAATTCTTGTAGTTTTTGTGGATTCCAGCTAACTATCAGACAAACAGAACGAAAACATAACCTACTTGGTGGAGATAAAAAAAAGAACAGAGCTCACCTGAGTGGATTCCTATCCGTATCCTGACGGGCACGTCTGGCATGTGCCGCATACGGAAGGTTCCCACTGAGCTGAGGATGTTCAGAGACATGTTGGCGATCTCAGCTGCGTGCTTGTTGCCGTTTCTCTTTGGCAGACCTGATGCTACCATGTAAGCATCCCCAATGGTCTCCACCTGGGCGACATAAACATATTTGATGAGTTATGGAGTCAGCGGTACGTGTCACTGGCTACTGTTCGTGTACTATAGACAGATGCTGCTGGATAACACGTCGCTCATGTGCTGTTAACTGACTAATCCTCCTGTCGATCATTCCCCAGCATCATCATGATACAACATTTCAATGAATATGTTTAAGATGCTGGGGGGATGCATTCATACGCCATAAACTCAAAAGACTAATTAAAAACAAGGGTTTACTATAAAAACCAAGCCTTCTTTCTGACCTTGTAGACATCGTGGCTACTGAGCACAGCGTCGAACAGAGTGTAGAGGTCATTGAGGAGGTCAACCACCTCGATGGGATCACTAAGCGACGAGATGGTGGTGAAACCTACAATGTCGCTGAAGTAGATTGTCACCTGGTCGAAGTACTCTGGCTCCACTGTGGCGCCGGTCTTCAGAGCCTCGGCCACAGAGCTGAGGCAGAAGAGTAGTGAGAATCAGAGAGTCAGCTCATTCATTCCGTAACTTCACAGTGTGGATTGTATCATCATACGTGGGTTAACTCACGGCGGGAGCATCTCAGACAGCAGTTTTTCTGTCCGCTGCTTTTCCACCTCCAGCTCTTCTGTTCTCTCTCTAATGAGGTCCTCCAGGTTGGAGCTGTACTGCTCCAGCATCCTCAGCATGGAGTCGATAATGTTGGTCTTCTTGCCTTTGTTAATGATCTTGAACTAGTTGAGAAAAAACAAATGAAGAATCATTTATATTTTGCTGAGCTTATAAAATTTTGGAGGAATAAGGCTTGTCAGCATGTCTCCAAATAGTTACCCTGTCAAAGATCTCTTCAAAGTTTGGTCTGCGGTCGGGCAGCTCGCTCCAGCACTGCTTCATCAGCTGGATACACTCCAGTGGAGCCTGGTCCGGTGCCACGGTGGGGCGGCACATTGGTGGAGGCTTTTTCACCTTGCGGATAATCTCTGGTGAGGAGATATTTTGCTTGAATCTCACATGTCTTTTCTAATTTGTGTTCTATTTATTAGCGTCTCCACCTTTGCGATGGATACATACCCTCAGGTGGTAGACCCAGCATGCAGTATGGCAGCCCTCTGACCACCACCTCTTGGAGGATTATAGAAAAGCTGTACACATCTCCCTTATAGGTCCCTTTACGCGAGCTTGCCAGGTCCCTCAGGAACTCTGGAGCTGTCCAAAATAGATCTGAGTAGAAAAAATTGATCAGCCAATGGTACACACACATTTTTTACATATGACTTTGTGGGTGTGCAACACTGGACTCCACCAGTAGAACAAATAAATTACTATTATGGATTCATAATCTATACTGCTTATGGTCTTGAGTGTTGCGGGGAGAGCTGCAGCCAATCCCAGCTGACATTGAGTGAGAGGCGGGGTACACCCTGGATAGGTTGCCATCGTTTGGCAGGGCCAACATTCAGACACAAACAACCATTCACACCTATGGTCAAGTTAAATTCTCCAATTAACCTGACCCCAATGTGCATGTCTTTGGACTGAGGGAAGAAACTGGAGTACCCAGGAAAAACCCACGGAAACGTGAGGAGAACCCCACACACCAATATCATTATGCAGAGAAACCCCTGCTTGTACCTTCAGGTGGATGTTCCTCTAGAGGAGCTTTCTGAGATTCAAGCAGCTCATTGAAGCCATAGTCAGTGATCTTGAGGACAAAACGCCCGTCCACCACGCAGTTACGAGATTTTAGTCTCCCATGGGGGAATTCTCTGTGGTGAAGGTATTTCATACCCTGGAATCAAAAAAACACAAAAATTCAACCTTGCAAAACAAAAGGATGAGGAGGGTTGTCACAAAAACCTCCAAGTGATGGTATGTTCGTGTTTACCTTGATGAGGTCGAGCAAGAGTGAGGACTTGAACATCCAGTCTAGTTTAACGTCGTCGTTCCTCAGCAGGTCCTGCAGACTGCCCCGCGAGCAGTGCTCTGTCACCACCGCGAACATGGAGCAGTCGGTAAAGAAGCCCAGGAACGGGTTGACGTTCTCGTTTCTCAGGTCCTTCATCTGGGAGAGGGTAAGGGGATGAATCAAGGACGGAAGAAAGGAAGGTATGTTGTTTAAATAACTATAATAACATATTCTACAATATTTATTACCTCTGCATTGGAAGTTATGTTTTAGTTAGCATTTGTTAGCAGGATGACGCAAAACAACAGGACAGATTACCATGAAACTTGGTAACAGGATGTGGTATGGGTCAGGGAAGTAACCATTACATTTTGATCTGGTTAAGTTCCAGATCTAGGATTTTTTCTTTTAGCTCTTGGCAGTGTCATATCTGCAGCAGTATAAAAGCTACATGTGGCATATGAGGCACCCTGTAACTGTTCCAAACCATTTCATTTCAGTTAAAGATCAAATTCTGTGTTTATTCCCACAGGGTTGAAGACTTGTTGATCTACCTTTGTGAAAATCTTTGTTGTGCTCTGCTTCACCTCCTTGAACTGCCCCCCCTCAAATTTCTTCAGCCAAACCCAATCACCCTGGAAGAAAAGAGGAAACAGAAGATTTTACTTACAAAAAGTATTAAACTGTTAGAAATCCAAACCTTAACCTCACTGCTGCTCGTCAAAATGTCAAAGTGATTGATTACATTACATTTCATTCAGCTGACGCTTTATCCAAAGCGACTTACAGTAAGTGCATTCAACCATGAAGGTACAAATCCGGAACAGCAAGAATCATGGAAGTACATTACCTTCAAAAAGTGCTACATGTAAGTGCCACATAAGTGCAAGTAAACTTAATATATTTTTTTTAGTTGACGATGTTTATTAGACATCATCTTCTCAACCATTTTGGCTCGTTGTGTCTTCTCTGTTTGTTCAAGACTTTTGATTAATTTAAATTTTTTACTCCTGTTAAGATACAGTATTTTGTATTTTTCTGAAATTCTATGTATTGTGTCTTCTTATGTATTGTGATGTATTCTTCTGTTTGCCATATATCAGTGAAAGATACATTTCCATTAATCTTTGAATCTTAAACCAGAACATTTAACTCAACTCCAACCGGAACAAACAGATTCAACTTAACTCTAAAACACTAACATTCAGAGTTAATGTTCCTGACATACGCTCAAGATCATCCTCCTGTCCCTGACTGACCTTCCGACTGTTCTTTTCAAATTGTGTGTACATGCACTACAGCCTGAATTGTAAACCCACCTCATACACGGCTACGTTGGTGGAGTCATGAGTTGCAGCCTGCATGCTGTTCACAGAGCGTGAGCAGTCTGCAGATTTCTCCTCCAGAGCGCTCTTTGACTCGCTCAGGTCTTCTAAAGTGATTTTCTGTCAGGGAAGATTTGATAGAAATGAGTTGTATCCTGAAATAATCAACATGGATAAAAGAAAATCATGTGCTAAAGTTTTATGCTGATATGCTGGGGCACGGTGATGCAGCTTACCTTTTTGCTAAGCTGGGGGTTGATAAAAGTGAGATCCTCTATGGTAAGCAAGATCCGATTTGGACCTTTGACCAGCTGGATTTGTTGGAGTCGCCGCCTGCCAGTGAGATTTAGAAAAGATTAGGAAATCCATCTATGGATTTTTAAAACTGTCTTAGCGATTGACTTTTGAGCAAAAACAGATTATGAACAAGAAATGTTCATCATTAGGGAGAACCTTGAATCTGATGTGAGGATATAGTAGTTGGGCCTACAGAAGAAAAAGCTAGACCTGCATAATAACTGTTGGGATTTTTATGTTTTACTCCTGTGTTGGGTAGTTGATTTGTTTGTCAGCAGAAAAGCATTAAACTGTTTATATTTACAGTCTGTACCTGATATAAAGACTTATGGCGAGTCCTCCTACAGCCAGAGTCAAGATGACAGCCAACACCACTATGATGTAGGTGACCTCCACACCTGAGGATGGTACCACAGGTTAACTTGATGGTGAAGGAAATGAGGGTTGAGGAATATGACTCATTCGAACACCCAAACATGAAATAACTTACCTCCCGAGCAAATAGCATTCTTTTCAAACCAGCACTTGGAATCAGATGGCGGAGGGGATCCTCCGGGAAAATTAATGGACCTCCCTGCAAAACGAAGAACTCTGCTCGTCAGATCCACCACATACGTCTGATACAGCTGATTCCCGCTGTTGTCAGTGTCCAGGATGACATAGTTGGTCTTGACTTCCCCTGTATTGTCCACCTTGAACCTCTGGTTGAAACCACTGAAGGTTGTGTTCCTGGTGAAGTAGGCCAGGTTCGAGGCTGTCAGCTGCATACCTGCTCTCCGGGTGCTGTGGATGGACTTGGCCAGGAGGTAGATGCTGTTATAGATGGTCCCAAATAGTGGGTTTACCTGTATGATGAAGGGTTGTTGGTTAAAAAACGTGAGAAGACGTAATGTGTTATATTGCTACAACAATCTTAAAAATGTTCTAGCAACAAATGAATTGTTGTTTCAAAGCAGAGCTTATTCATACAATTAGGAATTGACAATGGAGTCAGGAATCCCAAATATAGAATTATTTTACTTTGATGAGTGTTTAGATCAAAATATTTAGGAAAGAAAAAATAATGAGCCAAAGAGACGTTTGAATGTGACGTGAAGTTTTAAGACATAATTAATAAGTAGGACCCTATGCTTGAATTCCTTGTTGTGTCATCCTAACCACTCCTACCTGCTCTGGCTGCATGGCCACCGTCACTTCCTTACTCATCTTGGCCGCAGCGAATGCCTCGTTGAAGGACAGAGGTTCTGAGGCCACAGTGACTGTGAGCACGGCATCATAGGCCTCCCTCAGGCTGCTGTTGTTTTGCAGCGGCACGTAGGAGACGTTGGTGTAGGGCAGACTGTAGAGGAGAGTGTCGAAGGGCACAAACACGTACCTCCCTGAAGTCATGCCCATTTTCTGCGCTTTGAGGAGAAAAGTTGCCTGCTGCTCGCCTCCAACCAGGACTGAGTGCATGCACATGATTATAACTGAAACAGGAAAACAAACACAATATTTGTTTTGTGGACATATGTAGAGTGATAACACAATTTATCAGTAGATGACTAAAGGTAAACAACCAAAACTCACTCTGTAGACCATATCTCCACCAAGGCCCAACAATCACCCTATGAAACCACATTGAAATTCACTAGATCCCTGTTTTTATCTGGACACACTCATGAATATCAGTCCCCTAAACCTGCCTGATATCTTTCACAAAGATCCACTTTCCTCTGAAACATCTATGAAAAATGTTGAGAAAAATCTCACAATGTTAAAGAAAGTGAAAGAAATTCTGCTCCCTGATCCATATCTGCACCAAAATGTAATTTCGTGTCAAAATTTCATAGAAATGGATCCTGTTAAAACACAAACAAAAACAAACCCTCCTTGGTGGAGATACATTAAACTCCAAATGTTTATAACAAACCTACTTTATTCAATAACATGAGAAAATGTATTAAGTTACAGTCCTCTGACCCTCGGGCAGATTTGTTTAACACATTACCATCTATCATTTGAATTCAGTTTAACTGGATGCAAACTGGCCGAATGTCTGAAACTCAACCAGAAAAATGATAACTTGAGCGGCTCTGTGGTATTAAGGCCTCTGATAATTCCCTGACAAATTAAATTGTTGTCCCAGTTCACATTAAGCACAAGGTGGAAGTTGCAGTGTCAAAATGGCTTCCTGGTCAGACAGCTGAGTAATAAGCCTGCAGAGGGGGGTAAAGGGGGGTGGGGGTGGGGGTGATGTAATATGCTCCCATGCACTTAAGACATATAATCCCAATATTTCAGTACAATATACATCTACTTTAATTATATGTAATTTTAGGGCAAAGTCTGAACAAGAAGAAGTAGCACTTTTGACAAAACTACCAGACCACACACGTGAACTGTGGTAAATTAAATTCAGTTTGAATCTATGAAAAACATTGATGATCAAATCTTCACTGCAGATAAACCAGGTTAGATAAACGCAAAGTGTCCTAACTTCACTCTGCATCATAGACTGTTTATAAAAAGCTCTGCACACAGTGTCCAGCACACAAACAGTAAAAGTGCCTCTTTGAGGAGGACTCACTAATGACTAAGGGTGATTCTGAAGTAGCTCCAGAGAATAAACACAGGACAAACAGGCAGGTTTAGAATCACTGTATTTTTTGTACTTTAATCACTTTATCACTGCAGCTCCCACGTTCTCCTCCTCAGACTCACCTCTGACCTCTCCTGCAGCCTGGATCTTCCCCAGCGTGCTCTCCACCTCCGTCTCATTCAGACCCACAGATGTGACCAGCCCAATGGGAAGACCCTTGTTCCTTAGAGCGGTGGCCACTCTGCCGGCAGTGTCCACCCAGATGTCCTCGTTGGAGGACACCACCACAGCACTGGCCCACCTGAAGTGCTTCATCACGATGAACAACACTTCAATGGGAAACGGTAACGTCCTGACAAACGTCGGGTATCCCGTGGCGCGGTCCAGCTCGTAGCTGAGGCATCCGTAGGAGAAGATGGCCTTATCCCAGTTCTTGGCCAGCAGGGAGGCCGCCACGCAGTATCCCGGGTTGGTGGGGCCCAGAAACGCGTCCGCCATCTTCTCGTAGTAAATAAAGGCGGTGAGAGCCTTGGATGTTTCGCAGGGCTCCTGGAGGATGCTGAAGTCAAGTTTCAGGCCCAGGTCCAGACTCAGGTCTCCGTTTATTCTGCTCACAGCGAGCCGGGCGGCGGCGGCGGGCAGCGCCCTGTAGTACACTGGGTCGCAGTTCCAGGGCCCCAAGACCCCCACTTTGAATATCAAACACCGGACACAGCAAGGGAACGTCAACACTCCGATCAGGACCCATAGCAGGAAGTTATAGAAGGGCAGCGTGGTCAGAGTGGGTCTACTTTTAATGATGGGCACACATGGATGATTGGACTCCCATAACGCCCCTCTGAAATTTGGAGCAATATGTTGCATTGTCCTTCCAGGGTGTCCGAGGGAGCGGATCTTTGCGTTCACTTCGTTGTTATAACTCACACCAGAGACACCTGCAGAATACAGACAATACAAACCTTACGTGTTTGCGCAGTAAGACACAGCGACGTGACAACAACCAAATAACTCACCCTTTCTTTGAATCCATCGGGACAGCTTCAAGGTCCGATGAGACGGTCTCGCAGGTGTCCTCTCGGGCGTCCCCTCACCTGACCATCGTCCACGCCTCAACCTGTTCAAGCCCGAGGACGCACGGCGCGGCTGAGGCGCAGCAGCAGAGTCATGGCGTTTGGATCACAGGGGCTGGAAGAGACGGGCAGGGCTGCGGGCGATGCGTCTTCAGCACCCTGGAGAGCTACTTACGCCCCGCAGTCAGCGCCTCTGAAGGCTGCCGTGTTTCCACAAGCTGCTCACCTGCAGCCTCCACATCTGAGCGAGGAGCAACTGGCTCTGCAGCTTTCCCTCAGGTCATGAGTGGAAAATGTAGACGTTACAATATCCCAATTGGTAGTTTTCCTTTCAATGGGCGATTCTGTGTTGTAAAAATGTTTTAAAGTTTGTTTTGTAGCTATAGGGTAAGGCCCAGTGTCAGCTACAGGCCCATTCAATCCAATCCTTCCAAAGTGACCTGGGGCCAAAACGTAGGTGTTACTCACTAATCCATTTTCAGTGAGGCACAGTGTAAGAGGATTGGCTACAGGCCATATACTCTAAAAGCCTTGTTATCATGCATGCTGCATGGAGAGGCCTCTTCCCATCATCCCAACATACTCTTCTGGAAATGCAGTCACACACCTTTTATTTTTCTCATAAGACGTATGGCGATGCTTTGTCACGAAATATAAAAGTACAGAGATAAATATTTATTTTTCTTGCCATGGAGACCACAGCCACATTGCACACAGACACCTGAACCGTGCTTTAATTGGTCTAATATGCCCACAGTACAGCAGGTCCCACAGATTAAATGAATTCGAACCCTGGTGGAGTGGGAGTCATTAAAGATAACGAAGGGCTCTCCCTGCAGGTCCCCTGAGCTGTGCTGTGTTTCGCCTGCGTCAGTCTTCTCAGCTCTTTTCGTTTTTTCTTTTGACAATAGACGCCACTGGTGAAACAGCCTGCCTGGCAATTGACTCCAAGAACAGCTGGTTGCCACAACATCAGCCCTTGGATCAGTGTTAGAGACAATGTGTGTACTGGATGGATGAGCACAGCAAAGAAGATGTCAGATTGTGCAGTGTTTTATTTTGTTTGAGGGGGGGTTACTAATAGTTTAGCTCATGGAGACGTGTGTGTAAACTTGTTGCTTTTATTAAAATATATCAAAGGTAAAAATGATGAATAAAGACAGATTCAACATATGGTGATGTGTTGTTTGTGTGTGTGTGTGTGTGTGTTCATGTTCCTCTCGTTTGTGTTTTGAACTTTTAAACTTTTAAACGATGCATAAAAGGAACATAATTTTAACTTTACAGAATATATAATTGTGTAGTCACAGGTATATTGCATTACATTATGTGCATAGAGAGTTGGAAAGTGAGTCCACCTTTGTTGACCCATATCCCACATAAGCTGATGAGCCTCTTAAATGTAACACCTTGACACCGCTGTCCTGCATCCAGGAATAGGGGATAGAACTGACAACTCAGCGCAATGTTCTCCCAGTGAGCAGTGAATACAACACGTCCTCTGTAAGGAGCACAGTGAAACACAAACAAATAGAAAAGAAGAAAATAAAATAAATTATTTCAGATAATTAATATCACCAGGTAATGTATGACATTAACTAAACAACTCATAACATTAACTAAACTCTCATTTCACTTTCTACAGTTATAGGAGAAAAATAGAAAATGTTGTGTGAGCAAAAGAGGAGATAAATCATTAAAATGTTATTGGTGTGATGGAATCGGATCAACAGGAAGATTTATGGAAAAAATATACTTCAGGAGACACTAGGCAAAATAATATTTTAATGTTCTGTGCACTTTTTCTATTGACACTATAGGATGAGGTGCATGGAAATAAAGCAATGCATAGTGAAATGGGAAAATTTAATTTAAAGGACTGTTCTATTTAATATTCAATAAGGGGTTGTATATATTAAGCTCAGTGTGGATCTCAGGCCTTTTCTTTACACGATTAACAATGAAGCTTTTGGAGAGCCCACATACCGAGTGGAATCATGGCACTGGGGCTCTCTGCCCCTGTTTGTCAGATCTGGGCAACAAGTGAACCATAGCAATACTGCATGTCCACCAAAGGGGCCAAAGGTGACCCGAATTAGTTTTGAACATGGTCATGTTCACCATTTACCACATGGGTCACTTTAGGTCCACATCCAGATTACACCTTGCCCAGAACACAGCTTGTTTGCCAATAGGCCCACATGGGATATTTGGGCCACATTAGCAACTTTAGAACAACTTTAGACTTGGACACATTCTGTTCGGGCCTCAAGAAGTCAAGAAGTGCAACATCATTGCCTGAAGTGGCCTACATCCGTATGCGGTCTGGTGTGGTAACAGCTAAGACATGGATTACATACTGACTCTGCAGATGCAATTGGCATTGGCTGCACTCTGTAGCTCTGGTGTCATCTAGTGGAGATAGAGTATACAGTGCTGATTACTGTGTTTTACACCAGGAAAAGAAGAACAGACTTTATGCTTCAGCCATCATAGAGTCATTATTTATGTTTGGATGCTGAAATTGCATGTACTGGTTTCAACCTAGATTAACTGGAGATATTTTATTGCTTATCAAGGGACCACAAATCAGTTAGAAAGAGTTTAAATGTTCAGTGTAATAGGCAACAGCTTTTTAAAAAAGCTTTAAGCAGCACTGTGCAGGGACTGACTGGGGACTGAAGAGACAATGAAATATGCACCTGAAGAGTTTAAAAGGTAATTTAAATGCAATGTTAATATGTACATAATTACAATTTGAAAAAACATGTACGCCTTGGTCGTGTTTCTCTTTCTCATTTTCAGAGTTATTATGTTTTTACATCATGCTCTGCATTCTGCTTGCCACCAGAGACCCAATCTTATCTCCACAGCCCTGAGGATTACCAGAAACTGCAACATGCAAACCGTTTGTATGTGTCCGTGTGTTTGTGTGCGTGTGTGTGTGTGTGTGGCCTAAGTCGCTACATGACCACAACGATAATCCCCTTTTCTAAAACTCTGGCCTCAAATTGTGTTGACCCTTGGGAGTGTGTGAGTTGTACTGTATTGGTGTGTGCTGTCATGCTGTCATGCTCTCATGAGAGAAACAATGGCCGGGGGCAAAGTTGAAGGGTGGAGGCCCCTCAGCATTGTGTGAGCAGCAACAGATGTTCAACATAATTCATCACACTTGACCTCCGTCTTTTGAAAACTAGTTACAGGGCACGGCCTGTTTGTTTATTGTCCTGTTACAAGTTTTGTCAGACTCATCTAGATTTTTTAAACAACAAACTGCCTATTTCTGATTTTGCTATTATGTAAACTATTTAATGAAATCACTTTATATAGGCCTCAGTCTGCAGGATCTGTCTTTGCATTGTTGTAAAGAACGAGAGGAGATGTGTGCTTCAACAGGAAACATCTAGGTTTCAGTTCACATTAGTTCTTTTATTATCACTTTGATCAAAATGCAAACTTCAGGCCAAATGAAACAAACCACTTTTGTTTTCGTGTAAGGTTGTTTGAGGCGATTCCACCAGAGGGCGCTCCTGTGACATTAGACTGAACACGGAAGTTAGCCGTCTTACCCTTTAAAAATAAAAGGTGAGGCAAGATGAGGTTTTCTCGGGGCAAGTATAACTGTCAGACTATGTTGAAATGGTTTTGGTGTACACAATTTTAATGTTTAGTATATTTCATGTATTTATTTATATTAGTTGTATCTTAAAGTGTATATTATTTCAAAGTATCCATATGGCTATTTATTACATTATATTCATATATTCATTTCTTTCTGTTTAAAGGTACAGTGTGTAGAATTTAGTGACATCTAGTGGAGAAATTGCATGTTGCAGCTGAATGCCCCTCACTTCACCCTCCCCTTCCAAACATGAGAGAGAACCTGTGGTAGCCTTCAGTTGGACATGTTGCTGTAGCTTAATCGTGTCCCCGGTTCTGGCAAACAGATGCAGACTGTGGTGAAGTGCCATTATTCCATGCGGTAGGTGGGCCAAATAAATTTTGCTGTTGGGGAAGGAATCTATATAGGAAAGCATCTTCATGCTGTGACAACTTCAGTGGATATTAAAAAAAAGGTACATTTGAAGCGTCTTGTTTTGGAAATCCTCAACAGGAAGTGCTCTTATTTTGTCTGCCGGAGGACTTGACGGTGGTAAAAAGAGCCAAAGGCGTCCGTCCCACACACACACACACACACACTCTGAGACAGACAGAGACAGACAGACAGGGAGACAGACAGGGAGACAGACAGGCAGGACTCTACGGGATGGGAACAGACCAGTGTGACCCAGTGTTTCCAGCTGTTGGCAGTTTGCTGCGGAGGCGCCGAGCTCATGTAGAGCAGCCGGGGACTGGCACCGGGACACGGACACCGCTGCGGGGGTCTGCGAACTAAAACATGGGAGCGGTGAAGTGAGGAGAGAAACGTCCCGAGGAGCAACAAGGAAAACAGCGAAGTAAGTAGCTGAAGAGGGAAGTGATCACAAGTGGGACAAGTTGTGTTTCACTGGTTTCCAGTGGGTCAGAGGCTGCGGGTGAAACTGTGGCGGACACAGGAGCTGAGGGACAGATCAGGTTACACGTTTTCTGGTGTGATTGAGAATCCGCCCCTCGTGTCCACACGGAGACTGACCACGCACACACACACACACACACACACACACACACACACACACACACACACACACACACACACACACACACACACACAAACTTTGCAAACTCCTGTGACTGAGACGCGCGGAGGTGACATGTGGACCAGTGATTGACAGCCGCGAGGGGCGGGGTATAGGTCGAATGGCTCATAAACGCTGCTAACACATGTGATTAATAATAATACTGATCGCTGTGGATGTGTTTAGATGTTTTAAATCCAGTCGGTGGAGGTGTGTGCTCGCCCCGCGCGGTGCCACGTACGGCTGCTGCTGGAAATCTGATCTGCAGAGGTGCCCGTGCAGAGCCTGAACACTCGTGTTGACTTCCCAGGGCATGACATGGTGGTTCACTCTGTGGTTAATGCACAGAAACAGATGGTCAGACATTTTTTTAATATAATGTGGGGAGTGGTGTTTTTAAAATGAGACAGAATAGGTTAAGGTTAATTGTGGAGTCAATTTTCAACATCAAAGTCATTTACTTTGATGTTTTGTGCATAACAAACTAAGCAAAAAGAAAAATATGGGGACCTGTTATTGCAGTACCTCCAGGAACAGTGCACCAACACAGTAGATGGCGGTAATGCACCTTGACATTGGTTGCCGACCGCCAATAAACCGAACAAAGAAGAAGTGCGTGTTTATACTGTCTATGTGTGTTTGTTTATTAATTTGATATGGACATTGCTCATTAATCAACAGATAAAATACTGTAAAGGATGCCAGAGTTCGCTATACAAGCAAAATTGTATCCATTGTCCCGAGCCAGCTTTCACATTTCAACCTGAAATAAAAGAAAATGACCGATCTTATATAATCACAAATATATATATGGACAATTCATGCACATTATACATACCATCTAACTAACTGGACAACAAACCCATGATTATGGCTACATCCGTAGTACGACTCATTGGTTTGAAAACGCATCAACTTGGAAACGCTGCTGGTCTCAGTGAATATATTCACCAGTAAATCAGCATAATTGATATTATCCATATAACCTACTGCGAAGTTCCCCTCTTACATTAGACTTTATTATTGATAAAAGTAGTGTTGTATTCAAAGCTTGCTCCGAGCTTCCCCTCTTAATGATCTTTTGCTTTTTCTGAAATACTGTCTCTCGTCACCTCACCATAAAGCAACACTGGAGTTGATTGTTCTCTGTGCTTGTGAAAAGATTTATTCTCCATAAATGCCGCTTAATTGTTTTAAAACACTTAAGTAGCGTCTCTTTTCCTTTGAGCTCACCGTCTCCTCCTCCTCAGTGTCATGCATTCATTCGGCTTAAAGGATTAATGTGGCATCCGTCCAATTCAAATTACACAGTTTTCAGCCTTCAAACTGGAAGAATACATTGGCACAGAGCGATGTCTACGACACCGAGAATACAATGGGGGCGCAGAGTGGTTGTCCTCCAACCAGTAGGTCGGTGGTTCGATCCCAATGTGCATGCCGAAGTGTCCTTGGCTAGATGCTGAACCCTGAATGGCCCCTCATAGAAAAAAAGTGCCCCTCTTGATGCATACTCTGCATTTTATAATGAAAATCTGTCTGGAAAAATCTGTTGACTAAGAAAAGTGAGTATTGCTTTTGAGCTTTTTGAGGTTCTCTGCACAGACGCTCCACAACTGCATCAAATCCTCCTCATTACTCAGGCGAGCAGGGCGCAGCAGACAGAGGCAGGAAGTGACGTATTAAATCCACTGCGGAGATCACGTGATTTTCTTGACAACACACAGACACCTGTGACAGATCTTATCGCCACAAAATCTCGATCTAAAATGTTGATTCGCTGGAGATACTTGACAACATGAATGCATAACTCCCAGTAACTAATAACCATGAAGTATACAGCCAAGGCATAGTATAAATAGTATTTTATATTTGTTAATGTATAAAAGGAAATCTTGAGTCAGTCTGAACGGGCCTGATGCAGCTGATAATAGTGATAACATCAATAATGTGCTTATCATGGTGATCTTTGTTATTCACATTCTAGTTAACTAAAATTAGGCCACAGCAGCAGTGAGTATATGTAATCAAACCTCTCTCTTTCCATCGGTTATTTTTGCTTGAATCCCTTATCATACGACAGTAATTGGATTATCCCATGCCATGGATTAAGTCTGTATGTAGTTGCAAAGTGCAAAGTTATTATTTAATTTCTCACCACTGCTGTGTACATGAGCTGTAGGTTGTTAGATAAATAAACATGGCTGATGATCCTCAGAGGACAGTGGAGCCTGTTGTGCTGCTTTCCCAGGAAAGAAAGGTGCGAAACGCTGTCTGAAAGTGAGAAGGTGACGGGGCGTGATTTCACAGGCCTTTGCCAATTGTCCACTCAGGAGGGTTCGCGGCTCTAACTGCTGTTGCAGTTGGGTAATTGCAGTAGTTAGAATGCGCTGGATTTGAAGGCAGCGCTGGCAGCAGTTTTGTGTTAGAGGAGATTTATTGGTGAGAGGAACACCTGGTGCTAAGAGTTCATGATCCTTCCTGAAGCAACAGATGGAGGCGAGGATGCAGGAGGAGGAGGAGGCATGGATATAGCACACACAGGAGAAGAGCTGCTGAAGACCACGTAGGTTGTAGCATATAAAGCCACTGGTCATAAACTCAACACCCACTAACATCAGTGCAACGTTATGACATGGATTCAACTTCCAGGCGTTGGAAGCTTAAATAGGACGTTTGTGTGCTTATTGTTTTTTAAATCTTTGGAACAACCTGCAACAGCAACTTTTTCTTTGTAATGTGCAAGATGCAACACTGGCAAGACAGCGTTCAGTCAACATTGAGTTTGAAATAGAGACTAAAGTCAAAGATATAACTGTAACTATAATTATCAATGGTGCTGCCTTCTGTTGTGCGGTGTGATGCTCAAACATGATTCATGGCATAAACAATAAAAGAAAGGCTAACTCCTCTACTGGCAACTAGAAACAGGCCAATCAGGTTTTTAGCGGCTATACCTGGTCTAAAAAAGGTATAAGTTACATGAACTATGAGCCCACTACCACTAAGCAGCATTTGTATTAGCTCAGTTAGATAGACAGATAAGTAAACTTTATTTTCTGTCCCAAGTGACAGAAGTTCTCCTTTTGACATGCTTAACACATAACAGTGTACTTGTACTGAATGTTATCACAACTAAAAAGTACAGAGGCTGAGACACTGAAATCATCCAGTTGATGCCCTGTAGAAAGCTGCAGCAGTGAGAGGTTCAAGGGCCATCCAAAGAAAGCGGCACAGAGGTGAACGGCTCTGTCTCAGCAGACTTTGAGGTGTCGTAATCTGCCTCCATACATTGAGTACTATGCAGCTCTGTCCCCTCACCCTCTTACATAAGCTGATATAACTAACCCCTGTTAGATATGTATTAGCAGCCGTGACAGGAGTCACTGAGGGCAACTTAACTGCACAACAACAAATTAAAACATTAGAGAGCATTAAAATCATAGTGCTTTTTGAATTTCTTGGAAATGTTTTCTGTAAAGCTGTTAAAAATTGTCTTTAGCACGTGCTTTGCTGTGTCACATCCTGGTAAGTTGACCATGACACTTCATTTTTACTTGTTACACAACTCTTAACCTCTGACCAATATTCATTCTTATTTGAGTGTGTTTGCACGTTGCATAAGTTGAACAGCTTTTGCATTCACTGTTCATTTACACATAACTTAGAGGGAGCTTACACCTGCTGGAAAAAAGGTATGAAAGGTTTTTCCCTGGTCACTTGTGTGGACTTTATTTAATTATTTATTTATTCTTTTTTGAATGTGCAGTCGCTGTGTCTTTTTGTTTTTTTGAATCGTTTTATTTCAGGTGCATTGGTGTTTTACTCTCAGAGCATACGGAAGCTGGATTTTCAAAGTTGGAAGTGGTTTCTGAATTTGTTTTGTCTGAATGCAGTGCACCATGTCTCAGAGAACATGCTTGGGAAGTGGGCACTTGTCATTTTTGCAAATTTTAAGAAGCAGAGCGGAGACATTTTAATGGACTTATGATACACTCAGATTTTGATTTTTACAGCCGTGCATACTCATTGTAGTCAGTAAACTTAGAAAGGGAAAATTAACTCTTTGATCGAAGAAATTAGGTCACACCCGATGGGAAGCCGGGAGGGAATGGAATTGGGGCTTCTCGCATTGCATCAAAAAAAAACTTGAAGTTCTTTCCCAATGATTAACAAATACCTTAAAGATGCCATGAACCAGGACATGTGCTCTAATTTCTGCATTTAGAAACAAGATGATTTTCATTAAGAGACAGCATAACAAACCTCAATAGGTGTATGTGGTTAAAATGTTTCAAAGGAAAAATAAATCAACTGTTCTTTCCTCAGGGCATAATGGTCCTCCTGCTGTACTTTGGCTTGTCACTGCTGGCAGCTGTCCAGCCCAGCACCACCAAGAACTGCCACCCTGGTTGCCACTGCGAGGTGGAAAGCTTTGGCCTGTTCGACAGCTTCAGTCTGACCAGGGTGGACTGTCGAGGGTTAGGACCCAGCGCCGCCATGCCCATCACCATCCCACTGGACACTGCCCACCTGGACCTGTCCTCCAATGCCATGGGCCCACTCAGTGACGCCATGTTAGCTGGTCCGGGCTACACCACCCTCATCAGCTTGGACCTCAGCAGCAACCGTATTACAAAGGTTGGTGGTTCATGGAAGGCACAAATATACTTGACTATTTGACTGAAGGCAAATAATACTCATATTACTATTTTTCTTGATGTGCCTTTAAAATATTAAAGCTTAGCTAGTCACTCCAACTGTTCGATGAGACAAAAGGCAGGATGAGTAATATCTGGTTATAGAATAGTGAGGGGTTTATATAAAGATACTCAACAATACTTTTTTCTTCTTTTCTATGTGAATGACCACACCAAGAGATATGTGACAAATGGTTCTTATTCTATGTATTTCTCTTTATTTGTTGTCTGTGTCAATCTCTTCATTCCCACACATGTTCAGCTAAGCCCCAATGCTTTGTCCAAGCTGCGTTACCTGGAGACTCTGGATCTGAGCCACAACAACCTGGCGAGCCTCTCCTCCAGCTGTTTCTCTGGCCTCCCTCTGGCTGAAGTTGACCTCAGCCACAACAGTTTCCAGGAGTTTGACATGGATGTGTTTTCTACTAAAGTCAATGGTGAACCTGTCAGCTTGGATCTGTCTCATAACAAGCTCTCATCAGTGTCCATGACTTTGCATGGAAAAGTTTTACACATTCAAACCTTAAACCTGTCGGCAAACCGGCTGTCGAATGTTCCGAGGCTAGCGGGACTTCCTCTGAGGTACCTCAATCTGGATGGTAACCCCATCGTGCAGATTAAGGAGGGAGCCTTTGCTCTGCTGAAAGATCTGGTTTATTTATCCATCAGCGGCCTTCATGAGCTTCAGGAAATTGAGTCTCACAGCTTCAAGGGCCTGCAGAGCCTCCAAGTTCTGGATCTCTCCAACAACCACAAGCTGAAGTCTCTGAGCCCTGCAGTTTTTAGCGAACTAGACTCTCTGCAAGAGCTGAATTTGTCGGGCTCTGGTGTGGCGTCCTTGCCGGATAACATGCTGACCCACTTGCCCAGTATTAAGAGTATTACCCTGGGACGAGGCATCCACTGCTGGAGGACCCAGAAACAGGGACAGTTTCACCGGCAGCTGGGTCAGGTCCAACACACCGAAGTTCTGAACTGTAACGTGGAGGGCATAGCGTTGTGAGACTGGACGTGGACCATTCCTTACAATCATGATGCCAGAGCTGTGCCTTCTTTTTTGATATGCAAACGCTTTGTTTTGCAACTGTCTCTGAATTACCTCTTGAAATATGTCTTAAAGGTTTCATGTAGGCTTCATGAAATCTACACATGCGTATCATAAATGCTGCAACTTTTTAAAACCATGGCAAAATGTACAGAGTTTTACATAGCAATTTTACAACGATTACAGTATACTTAATCTTATACTTACAGTATAGTCTAAAATGGTAGGAAACTTCTCATAATCCAAAACTTTAAGTAATATTCATACTTAATGTTCTTCATTTAAAGTGGGACCATGTTAAGAGTTGTTTGCACTTATTCCAGTACCAGTCGCATTTGTTTTTTAAATAATACAGTCACACATTGACAAAATGTCATCCAGTGTTAAAGCCTACGAAACCTTCTGTTGACCACTAAGAATTTTCATTTGACTTTGAATGTGATGATAAATGGAAATGATTGAAAGGAATCATTCAATATTTTGGGAAATGCACATATTCGCTTTCTAGTTGAAAGTTCAAAAGACGAATGATGTACATTAGCTTAGCATTGCACAAAGAGTTGAACCAGAGGCAAACAGCAAGCTGGGCTCAGTCCAAAGAGTTCAGCTTTTGTACGAATGAAAGAAATGACTTTTTAACATTTATTTTTTACATTTGAGCCAGACCAATTTGAGCCTGTTACTGTTCTTTATGCTAAGCCAAACCAACTGTTTGGTTAAAGTAAAAAAAAAAAGTAAATATTTGTCCAGGTTGTTGACTTGTACTCGTTCCGCAGTAAATATTGATCTACTGTGGTCTGAATGGAAAACATCAGATAAAGACTTAACTGATTAAACTGTAAAACAGAAATATCTTTCATTGTTACAGCCACAAAATGATTATTTTACTGCTCAAAATTTCTCTTAGAAATATTAGCTAGAAACCAACAACTTGTCCACTGCGTTTAGACCATTTCTTTTCAATATGGCACAAGGTTTGATGCACATCTTTTGCAATATGCTGTGCTCGCTGATCTGGTTGACCCTTGTCTTGTGTGACGACAGGAATAAACAAGCTGTGTCCTTGCTGACTTAACTTGACCTTCTGTCAAACCAGATCAACAAGACACATGTGACCAGCAGGCTATGACAACTTTAACATATTAAGTGATGAAGTGATGCTGGTGTCTGTTGATGTTTTAACACCCAGCTGCACTGTCTGTGCTGTTGCCTGTAAAACCTACCGAAACATTCCTGTGGTATTTCTGAGAGGATCAGCCTCAAGACTGCATATTAGGATTTGTGACATTTTGAAAGGCTTAAGTGTTTTTTTAGATTTTAAAAGGAATCTTAAAAAAAACAGTTTTATATTTTGTATGTACTGTATGTAATTATATTGTATATAACTTTATATATATATGACACATGTGTAATAAATTGACTATTCTCACACGTTTGTTCCATGTTTTGTTATGTCATATGATGTAGGGATGGCAACATTTGTAAGGTATGACAGTAAAGGATTGTGAACGAACAGTTGCTTTGAGACGTGATCTCGCCATGTTGAAGGATGAGAAAAAATTATTCCAGGACCTGCCCATTTAACTGGATCCACTTCAAATTGAATTGGTTCTTCTTTGGCCCACATCCCACCCTTCCACCGACTTTTACCAAAACCGTTTCATTCGTTTTAGCAAAATCCTGCTCACACACACACACACACACAGACAGACAAATGGCAATGGAAACATGAGAACTGCACTCAGTAGAGCGCATACCTCCGCCAAGGCATAACCTTAATTTCAGTAGGTCCAGATTTATATTTGGATCTACATGAAATGGCTCGCATCAATTCCATACCCCAAGATATGTATGAATTCTTTCATCAAAATTTACACAATTCTTAGACAAATCAATAAATATGTTGAAATACTATCTCCCAATGTTAAAGAACCATCCAGTAGTTTTTGCGAATTTCTATTAACTATCAGACAAAAAACTCCATTGCCAAGGTAACAAAGCCAAATACAAGAAAATATTGTGTCAGTGCTGAGGATTTGCTGCTGGATTTAACATTTTACTGAAAATTCCTGTTTTTCATAGCAGTCACCCATTTGAGCCTGACTGACTCACAGCAGGGTGTGACTCTACAGGACAAGAGGAAACTCTCAGAAGCAGTTCACCCCCACAGCCTTTTCTTCAATTTTACTACTCAAAAGTGTATAAAACTTTTGTTTTGCTCTGTTTACTTGTAAGTGTCTGGATACACCGACTCATACACACTTGTGGTTTTGAATGGTCCTTGTGTGTGGGCAGACATGCCAGTGTTTGGCAGGTTACCATGCTACGCTTGGCTGGTAACTCACCAAGACTGGAACTGAGACGGGAAGAGGAGAGAGGACAAAGAAGGAGAAAGAGAGAACGCTTATTGATCTAGTGTGTATGTGTGTGTGTGTCCAGCAATGAGTGTTTGTCTTGTGAGACAGAACACTTCCACATTACACCCAAAGATGAGTGTGAACAGCCAATAGAAAGAAACAAGCTGAATAAACTGGGTTTTCACAGATTGCGTCAGAGTTGGCCTGTACGTGTTACATCCTGAAAAGTCAGCTTGAGAATAAAGATGATCAATTGTAGAACTTAAAACCAGCCTAGACTCCTCCAGTTGTTTTGTTCTTGAATGTATTTATTTCTATGTGTGTGTGAGTGTGACTCTATTCTTTTCAAGTGGGTGGGGGGGCTGCCTGAGAGCGCTCAGTGAATTGACCCCATTGTAGAAAAACACTTCCAGATGTTTGTGCCTTTTTTTGTCCAATCTCCTGAAGAGCCAGCATGTTGAAACCTAAGGGAGCAAAACATGCAGCAGAGAGGGCTGCATTCAGTGGCACTGTGACAAACACTCACTACAACACTGTGACGACATCCATGGATTAACAGCCCAACAAATTAAGTGACAAATCAAAAGGGATTTTATTTCACTTACCACTAATGTAAATCATCCTATAGGTCCAGTTTGAAGAAGAAATGGGAAAATGTGTTGAAAGAATCCAGATATTTCAGACATTTCTGCAGAAATTAGAGCAAGAATTAAAAAAAAAGGTAGAAATTATAAGATTTCTCAAATATTCTGAAATAATGTTTTAAGAAAATACTTAAAAGATGCTTAAGATGTTGCCCACAGTTTTAGGTTTACTGTAAACTCCATAGCTTTGAGCAATTTATGTGGACTTTGCATCTAATTGCATCTCTGCATTGACTTGTATGTAATCTCATTACGCAAAAAATGGAATTGTGTTAAGGGTGAATGCACCGTAGGTAAGTGACGAAAAAACACTCATGACCGGACAGGACCACATCTGGGGCCAATCAGAATTCAGCTACTGCCAGTGCCCCCCTGGCCCCGCCCCTGCCTTTAATCACCGGCTGAGATGTTGGAATAACCAGCAGAATTAAATCGGAGAGCTACACTCAATGAGGGTCAGCTCACATCTATCTCACATCTGTTTACCTTTCAGTTGTGCTCCTGCCAATGTCTCTCCCTCTGGTCTGGGACATGCACTGATGTGTTGACTTGCAATCTGCATGACACATCATAAAATAGCTGACTGATAGTTGAAAACATGTTTTGTACTCTCTATCCGTCACAGATTCTAAAGGGCACTTGTTAGGCGTTTTCACAGCGAAAAAAAGTTTTCCACAGAGCGGGGGTCCATGAAAATCATGACAGAAATGTCGACATGTCTGTTTGATGCTGAGAGAGAGAGAAAACAACCCCTGATGAACTGACAAAGTGGTCCATTGACATTTGATCTGACTACGGTTGCTTTACTGTTGACAGTATAGAGAGAAAGTTTTCAGTTTAAAACTGGGTCAACCGAAACTCCAGCAGATCGAGTCGTGTTTTCAGTCACACTTTGAGCTGATTATTGAGTATTTTATTGTTTCAGTGCAAATACTTGTAGTGCAGTTGCCACCAAACAAAACAAGCAGTAGTTCTAGTCTGATCAAGCTTCGACAAGATTTATTTCTTCTGTGACTGAGTTAAATGTACTGTTTTCTTTTCTTGTTCTTTTGTTGGTTTTCTTTTCATATAATCATAATTAATCTTTACGATTGAAAACAACTGTTTGAGTGGGCTGTTTATATAATGGTGGTGTGGGGGGATGTGTGAGTGAAGAAATCAAAAGGTAATCACTTGCTTCCCTGTAGTGGTCTGGCTCCAAGATGCAATTACTTCAAAGCAGAGGGAGGCTTTGAACTGTGTGTAATTAATTCAGGCAAGAAGAACCACGGTGTCTTTATTAAGTGCTCTGTTCTTGCTTGAACAACTTGAAAAACTAATGTAATTTGACCTTCCCGCATAAGATCCTCTGGAGGATCAGGCTATCCAAGCAGCTGATTCCCTCTACCTAAACAATACATGCTCCTAACACTGAAAGGTTTTTCTTTGCGGTGCCAGAGGGAGCTGTAAAATACAAGTATTTGTTTTTTTAGGAGCCAGTTTCTAAAGCTTTTGTGGTAGAATATAAGGGTAAGTATTTGACGACAGCATTATTAAAATGTATTGACGAATGACCTCAAGGCTCAGGCTTCATCGTGCCGCCGTGACAATAGGCACCAAGGCACTGTGTCAGCGTAATGCAACCCAACACATGCAGGGGTTTTGTTTTTCAGAAAAACAAAAGATCAGCTCAAATTGTTACAGTCCACAAAGATATACTTGTCTTCCTGAGAGCCACTAAAAAGCTGCAGAAGTTGGTGCCACTGTAAAGAGTTTGCTGCGTCTTCTATAAACATCTGCTGAATGCAGTTATGTTGCTCAAAGTTTGCACATTGATTTTGACTTGAATCATGAAAATGTTTTAAATCCATTTATAGTCTTAAATCCATATATAGCCTCATTGTAATTTCTGGCTGTTGTTGTGGGGGTCAGGGGAATCTGAAGGGTTGGAAGTTGATTAAAAGCCTTAGAAAGCAGAGAATAAAGACATTTAGGAAGAGTATAGATACTTTATCTTCTAAGGACTATCTGCAGGTGTGTGTGTGTGTGTGTGTGTGTGTGTGTGTGTGTGTACAGCTATCTTTGTGAGGACCAGTTTTAGCCTTGAGTGAGGACATTTTTGTCAAAGTGAGGACATTTTGGCCAGTCCTCACTTTGTGACCCCCCTTTAATGAACTGTTTGGGGGTCAAGACTTGGTTTTAGGGTAAGGGTTAGAATTAGGTTTAGGTTAAGGGTTAGGACTATGCATTTAGTTTGGATGGTTAGGGTAAGGGGCTGGGTAATGCATTATACCAATGAGTGTCCTCACTAAGATAGCTGTACAAATGTGTCTGTGTGTGCTGTGGAAACCCTGGACAATCTCACATCAGCAAAAACTAAAACTCATCAGAAGAAATACACACTGACCCTTTAATTTTAACACCTGTACCATGACTCAGCAAGTGGAGAATTGGCCCATGGTCAGTTCTGCGGATTTATTTCAGATTTGGTTGTTGCTGATTCTTGTATTTTGGTGAAAGAGTCCCTCACACTGAAGTTAAGAACGTGCACATGACAAAACTATCCCAGCTTCTTCTGCTGAGCTGACTGCTGAGCAACTCCAACCAAGACGCTGCCGTTGTCTTACAAGACAGACTGATCCCAGAGGTGCTATTTTATAGGAGGACTAATACATCTTTGTATGTGTTAATTTAACCCAGACTGTTAATGACAAATACTTCTTCACAACCTCATTTTCTAGTAGACAGTGTGACACATCCACATCAAAAACCAGACATGTTCCCTGCCCTGGTTTCAAGTTATCAGCTGCTGAATCTATAAGCATGTGACATCAGGTATGTGAGAGAAAAGCATGACTTTGCTTGTCAAGGAGCAAATTCTGAATCATGTTACTCTCACTGAGAACTGCTTCACTTTAGTTTGGCTTACATTCAGTATAATCATCAAAAATCAGCATATTCATACAAAATGTAATTTAAAACACCCACTGAGTTAATATCCTCATTCATAAATTTGACTTTTAAACTGGTGTACTCTGCTTCCAGTTGTTTGTTTCTTTTTCAAACTGGTATAATGAAACAGGGTGGGGAACCTCTGGCCTGCAGGCTGTGTACGTGAGACAGCTCATGAATAATAAGGAGGCAACTCAGAACTACAAAAACCAATAAATAATAAAAAGGGAAAAAAAGAAGAAACATGTCCCTCATGGCCCCCCCCTGGCTGAACGCCTGCCAAGGACAGGAAACAGGAAACACATGACACACAACATTTAGTTGTTGCATGTCGCCTCACATCACGATGACTGTAAAGAAAAGTGCACTGAAATTTGCATCAAGACTCTGTCCCACTGTATAAATAGTGAATTCAAAGCGTCTTGATGTCCCCCTGGTGGCCGGCCGCAGTATAAACCCCACCTCCTCTCTCTTAATTGTTAAGAGATGGACCAAACTAAAAAAGTTCATGTCAAATAATATTTTCTCAAACGTTTGTGTAATTGTAGGTAGTTGTTATCACACTGCTGGATGTTCAAGTGTTGAGTTTTCTGATATGTTTGGTTCAGTTCGATATTTGATGTTGTAAAAATGGAGTGAGATTGACAGCATAGACTAACTGGCAATCAGTTGAGTGGGTCGCTCCCCTGAACGTTTGTATCCAGGATGTTAAGGAGTCATGTCTAGACAGAGGGTGGAAGAGGAGAGGAGTTGTTAATCTAAATATACAGTTGATGCCGAAAAACATCATCATCATCGTCTTGCTTAATCTTTCAGGATGTTTGACAGCTACTGCATATTTCATGAATGAGGAGAAATAATTCCAGATGGAGACATTGTTAGCTTGCAGACTATTTCCATTCCAGCATCTGAGGAGCAAATATAACTCAAACTACATTGTACCTTTAAGATAAACCATACAATGTTCATCACTGAAGGCAATGCTTTTACTTGTCTTTGCTAAATACCAATATGTGTTTAAAGCTCGTGCAGTGAAGCTGTAGCCCTTTGTTAACGTTATCTAATCTCAAAATGCTGCTGCAAGCTTCACTGTTACTCAAGAGATAACATCGCTTAATGAATTTATTGGTCACTTTTATGACACAGCCTGGGGTCATATCTGCTCTCATTTATCTGAACGCATGAGCCAACACAAAACAGAACATCTCCCCATTCCAGCATCTCACAAGAATAAACAGAGAGAGAGAGGCTTTTCAGCAAAGATGTAAACACTTAGACTTCAGATGTTTTCTATTCTACACAGGGGAAAAAGAAGAATAGGCAGAGGGAGATAAGACGAGAGAGCCAGCGGAACATGGAAGGCAAGAGACAATGATCAATGTGGATCCTGAGCTGAGCAGATACAGATACCTACAGATATAAAAGCTGTATCTGCAACTATCACACTATATACAAAGAAGATCTGTGTATGTGTGTGTGTGTCAAGGAACCCTAGAGGCCCTAGTTTGTTGGCAGCGTGGGATCATGGGAGTTGATGTCAACACCCCCATTGCAGATGAAAATCTACCAGACGCTACTCAGGCACAAACCATGTTCAGGAAAAAACAGCTGACTGGCTAACTGACAAACAGTGTGTGGTTCCTTCTTCACACATTATTTGCCCCGGAAGTTACAGCAGAGATGTGCAAAGCTGCAGTTAAACTAGATATCACAGTTAAAAGGCGACTGAAATTAAACGTCCTGTTACCTTGAATAAAATTGGGGATTTCTCTGTGTTTCAACATCATTGGAAACATGTCAGATAAATGAAAGCACACAAGTCAACAAAATGTATAACATATCTAGTTGTGTTTAGACATTTTAATGAAGAATTGTTACATGTCATGTCTTTAAATGAGCAGTTTGAAGTTACATAATAGTTGTGTTGAACAAAAGAGGAGAAGCTGCCTCATTTCATTTCGTTTGGTAAACTTCACACTCACAGCTCAGTGTAGGGGCAGCAGGGATCTTGCATCACCACGTCTTACACTGGTGTGTGTGAGGAGGGAGTTTCCCAGAGGAAAAAGGAGATGTATCCTGATTCTGTTGTCTGCTCCGTCATTATTCTCCATCTGGTTTCCATCAGCAGCCTGCAAAGGTTTGCCTCCACCTTTTTTTTCTCCTTCCAATGCCATTTTTCATTCCCCCTTACTTCTCTCTCGACATTTTTATTATCTTCAAAGTGCTTCAACATGTGCTCTTACATGATAACAACACAAGGAAATAGATACACTAAGAAAGATAAGAGGAGGAAAAAAACATTGTGGTTAATTTTCTAGATACCAGGGGCTCATTCCAGTCTGGGAGCACTCGCAGGCCAAAGCACACCCACCTTATTCTAAGTCTTGGCAGCAGGATCTAAATCTTGCCTGCTCTGTAATGTAGCTCAACAATGACTCAGCTGAACTTCAAACAACACTACACCCAGCATCAATTCACAACCCTGTAGCCAGACATTAAAAAAGAGAAGGCATTCATATTCAGGGTTAACCATCTTTTCATTTGGCACCAGCTCAAATCCTCACTGCTGCATTCTCAATGAGTTCAAAGAGTCAGTTAATGAGTCCTGACTGGTGCAGGAGCGGGGGGAAGGTGCACGATTGTGCCTTGAGTAAAATGGTAAAAAAATAAAAGAGACTTACTTGACCTCTAAATCCACACGGGTTAAAAGTGTTTTATGTTCCTCAGCTGCACTGCCTCTGCAGAAGTCAAAGGTCAAGTCATGTTAGAAAAGGTGCTCAATGTGTGCAGCTCACAAAGGACTTAGAGCAAGAACATGAACTCACAGAAAAGATACGGTAAGAACGCAGCTGGAGATTGTCTGAGACAGTCGCATTAACAAGAGGAAAATGTCCAGAACCTTCAGGAGAGGCACGGCACCTATAGAGCATGAAGGAGGCAGGACATGACGTTTAAGATCCGCTGTGGAAATCACATGTTTTTGTTCACAGCACATCAACACCAGCTTCGGATCAGCAAAGCTCTTGAATCTCCTCCTCTTTCCAAGTTGAAATCTTCATTTCATACCTGTATATCACCTCTTCTTCACTAACATTCTTCCACTTTCACGTCCATTCGCTCGCTGTGAGTTTTCCAGACGTTATCCTGTTGTATTCTCACATGGGCTCAATCAGACATTTTCCATTTTATTGTTCATTTTACTAGAGGGCTGTCAGAAAAAGCTTTGGAAAATGTCTGACACATACAGCCCATCTGATAAATTTCAGTGCATGTCTGAAAGCAGCTAAAATGTCTTTTTCTTTGTCCTCCCTTCCTTCCTTCTTTCAGCATGTCCTGTTTGAGGTCTGTTGATTAGATGTCTCCTTCCTTTCTTTTTTCTGTCTTTCTTGCTTTCTTCCATCCCTTTCTTCCATCCCTTCCTTCAGCCTGTCCTATTTGATCTTCGTTGATTAAACGTCTTCATCCTTGTTTTTTCTATCTTTCTTTCTCACTGCATACCTACATCTCACAGCTTGAATAGATAACAAACCTGTTTTATTATATCTGACACGTACAAATGTCCTGATAATCTGAGTTTATTTCCTGCATTTAATGTATATAATAATGTTCACATTTGATGTGTGTGTATAAATAACAATATCATGCATATTGCTTTTTTGTGTGAACTATAGAGTTCAGTCTCTCAGAGTCAACATCAGGGACAAACAGAATCAGTGAGCCGCCGCTGACGCAGCTTCGACCACGTAATATCTCGGAAATGAGCAAATGAGGTGACTGCTTCACTGCACTATAATTACATCCACATGATTGGGCCTGTGGATTAAGCTGCTTGGCTCCAGCTATGCTGTTTCCTAAACTTCCGCTACGGATACTTTACTGACCTGAACAACAAACAACAAACAATTCTTATTTTTCATGAAACATCTCACAACATCTTTCACTTCCTGCTCAGATAAGTGGCTTTATATTGCTGCAGTTTGCGTGAAGATACTCTGTGTAATGGGCCTTTATTAATGTGATTAGTGCTTAGTCTGTTTGATGTGTGGTATGTTGATGTTGAATGTGGCCAGAGCCAAAGATTTTCCTCAACATTTGTTGTGTTGATGAGGCACACATAATTCTGCCCTCCCAAACAGGGAGCCAGACACCTCATGGTTCAGAGTCTGAAGTTGAATATTGTCATGGTGTTGAATATTATTTCATTATAACACTTAATCTTTCCCAGAATCAGGATTATGATCAATTCAACACTTTGCACTGAACCTTTGTGTTCTGAAAGCTGACAGGAGTGCCCTCTAGTGGACATTGTACATGACTACATGTCTCAAAATCTAGCTATAAAATGTTGTTGAGTGTAAATCAAGTTTAAAGTGAACAACCCTCTGCAGTTGTAATTTCCATGAGGGGAAACATTATGAATGAAACTGTTTTACAAAACATTATTTGGTTCATCTGACTTCCTTTACAAAAAAATAACAACTATATTACCAGAATACGCCCATTTTTTTGGGGGGGGGGGGGGGGGGGGGGGGGTAATTATGATTATTATTACAGTTATCATTATTATTAGCAGTAGTATATGTTGCATATACATGTATGATACACTGTTTATATCATGATCACATACTTTTACCCTGTACACAGAAATGTTTTACAAACTGCTCACAGTAAACTCAGGAAAATATCCATTCTCTGATGTAGCTGGAAAGAATATTGACTCAGTTTCATGTTGAGCGTTTTTATTCAGTACAACCTTGTCAGATTTAAAACATTTGAAATTACTAACAATACAATTCACAGAAATCTTTCAGTGCTACTTTAAATTCAATCTTTCAAATGACAACACAGGCTCTTTAACAGTGACATCATTATTAGAGATTCACTTTCAACTCATCTTACAAAACTAAGGACAAATACAGTTTTTATTTAACTGCTGGGCTCTCTCTGTTGAAATAATTATATATTAGTATAAGAGGTAAAATATTGACCTCACAGGTCAGATCAGCCGGACCCACAGTCACTGATGAACCCTGTCCACAGTGTGGCATCCGTTGTACAAATAGATTTGTAAAATAAATATAAAATATTAGGAAATATACATAAAAAAGGAATTTTCCAGGAGTCTCTCTGGCACTTTACACGAGCTGACATATGTCTAGCACCAGTGGAAAGAAACATTTTTCATGTGTTCCCTGCATGTGTCCATTTCCATGCTCACTGGACTGTGTCTCATTTCAACATGTCTGAATGTTTGTGTATGTTGTGTTGGTTTCTTGTCATATAGCCAGCTATATTTCTATGCTATGGTAGGCCAGTCGCACACCGCCTCATCAGCAGTTAAAAATGGAGTTGGTCCTCATGATGTGAATGACCTTCTTCGAGGTGTAGCTGTATTCATACTGCACGTGATCATGGAAGAAATTCAAATATCCTGAAGAGCAGAGGGGGAGTAGTGTTAGAAAACAGAATACAGACAAAGGGCAAATTATCTTTTTGGATATTGATGAAAATATGGTATTAAAGGCTTCACAGTACCGTAGTGATAAACAGCAGCGTCCACCTCGTCATCCATTCCAGGAAAATCGTCCTCAATGGTTCGTGGGTAGCCGCTCTCCATGGTGCCTGTTGCTTCATCGTAGCTGTTGGGGACAAATAGGAAAAGTTCACCAGGGATACTGTACTGTGCATACTTATCAACTCATAAACATTCATCTCTACATACCTCCAGTATTCCTCGTCACTGAAGAGCAGAGTCTTGCCCGTGTCTCTGATGTACACGGCTGCATCTACTTTCCTCACGGTCTTAGGGAGTCCGAGTTTGTGGATGTATTTGGGGTAACCATCCACGAGGCTGTATCCATTCAAAGCCCACATCCGGATCCCTGTTAAAGATAAAATAACAACACCAGCACATAAAACAACAACAATAACTAGAATAACTAGAATTTCACTCAGTAGAGGACATACCTTCACCAAGGCCCAACTGTCCCCTAAAGAAACTACATTAAAATTCTATTTTATTTGGATCTGCACTAAATTTCACACTCAGTCACCTAAACACGCCTGATTTTCTTTTTCACCAAGATCCATGAATTATTCTTTGGAATATCAAGGAGAATGTCGATAAATTTCCGATCTCTCACAATGTTAAAGAAAATGAAAAAAAAAAATCCAAATCTGATGGGCTCTTCCTTGATTCATACATTCTGCCACCAAGTTTCATGGCAATCCGTTAAACTGACAGACTGACAGACAAAAACTAAAACCTCCTTGGTGGAGGTCATGACCCACCACTGAATATGATGACCTGGTCCTTCTGCGGGTTCTCGTAAGCTGCATCCACCTTGTTGGGGAGGGAGGGCCATGTGGACTTGATCAGAGTCTGTTCAGGCTCGGGCATCTGAGGATGGAGACGCCAGTAGAATCTGGAACAAGTTAAAGCATAAAGTTAATGTGGTCCCTCTCCTCCCCCTCCCCCATCTCTCTCTCTCCTCTCCCATCTTTTCCACCCACCTTAATGAGTTCTTTCTCTCCACAGCAGCCAAAGTGTGCTCATAAGAACTGTTGGGTTTCTCTATAATTTAAAGGTCTCAACCTCACGATGTAAAGTACCTTGAGATAATGTATTTTATGATTTGGCACTATACAAATAGAATTGAATTAAAATGTAATAATGTATATTATGACCTAATAAATTAATCTACAATTTTTTTAATTAATTCCCTCGCATAGTTTGATCTCTCTCTCTTGTGTTATGATTTGGCGATACACAAATAAAATTTAATTGAAAAAGTAAATTGAATAAATTTAAATAAAGATATATAGTGAATTTTGGGGTGGAACACGGACAGGAATCAGTGTCGTGTCTAGTGATCAGAGGTTTTAAGTCTCGTCAATAACGATGTTCAGGTACGACCATGTGTGTGTGTGTGAACCATCATTGTTGTCACTGTACCTGTCTTTGAAGATGATGGTCTCCCCCCTGAGCTCTGTGGCAGCATCAAAACTCAACATGGGGTCACACTTGTCTGGGGCATCAGGCTTTGGCTTCACCTTCTTTTGGTCTGGGTTTGGACCTGAGATCGAACATCTGGCATTAATGCACCGTTCACAGTAATGTTTCCATGATGTGATGAAAAGCATTGATAGAAGAGATTTGTCTGAATCACCGTAGAGAGCTTGAATGCCTTCGATGTCATCCTCAGCCAGAACTTGGCCTGTGCTGTATGAGTAGATGGGATACATCAGGGCACCGGCGTCTGTGGAGTGGGACATACCGAGGGCGTGGCCCAACTCGTGGGCCGCCACTATGAACAGGTTGTAAGCTGTGGAGAAAAAGATATCCAGTCCAATATACTGTTCAGATGAGTGGTTGTTTAAAGTTGAACGTGCTCCTGAGTCTTACCGGATGAATCTTTGGTCCAGAGTTCATCCTCATCAAAGTGAGTGTCTCCTCCGATGCCTTGGCCCGGTGGGTAGGCGTGAGCCAGCAGACCATTAGGCCCATCGAAAGGGTTGTAGTCTCCATGCTCTGCAGGATTCAGGTGTAGGTTTACATATACTGAGCAGAATGTGCACAGTCTCCCCTTCAGAGCATGTAATCACCCTTTCAGCCAATGTCAAGCATGTTTACTGTGTATCAGATATAATGAGTTTTTTGTACCTTTTGACCCAAAACTGATCATAATGTCAGCGATGCCATTGTGCAGCTTCTTAAAGGTCAGAGGTGTGACACTGGACCAAACGTTCAGCGCATTGCGAATGGCTCTGTCGACGTCAGACTTCTTCAGATCGGGTGTATAATTCACGATCCTGAAACATCAAGAAAGAAAAGCTTAGCTAATCAAGAAGAGAAAAGAAACAAACTCCTGGATCTGCCCCCCGATCTGGATTGGCACAAAGGTTTTATGGGTTCATTCTCAGATCATAGCCCACCTCTCTGAAAAATTTCCTGGAAATCGGTCAAGGTTTTTTTTTTGCTTATTCCTGCTAACAAACAAACAAACGCAGACAAAAACCTAAACTTGCTTGGTGGAGGTAATTATAATTTTCAATACCAACCTGAATGTAACGTTGTTATTTTGCCATTTGAGGTGTCGAGGGAAGTGGTTGTACTCCCCGACGTCTGGGACGCCACATCGGGGCAGCTTCATAAACTCCAGCGTGTTGTCATCCAGATTCCCTGTCAACTGGAAATGGACACCATAAATGAGTAAGAAATTGTAAACAAGAGCATTTTCTAGAATAAATATATCCTTCAGCACTTTAAGGTATTTTTTCTTTTAAGTGTATGACTTCCAAGAGAAACTTTCTTTCCTTAATCCAGGTTTAATTAGATATTTTCATCTCTGTCACCTTGAGTTTGAAGAAACTCTGCATCTCCATGATCTTGGTCCTGAAGGCGCCTGATGTCTCCTGTCTCCCTTGAAGACCGGCTGGAAGACCATAGAAGCGACGGAGGTATTTCTATTTGAAAGAGAAAAATCACAGAGGCATGAAAAGTGCTCCATCTTAGATCCTGAGCACTGTAATGAATCTTGTCACTGATTGCATTAAAAAAAATATTCGAAGCCAGTTTACAAAACTGAGTTCTGTGCGAAGCCGAGACGTCAGATCTTACCTCTGCTTGAAGCCAGTTGTCTTTGTCCTCAGACGGCAGAGGCACAGCAGAGGAGTGAGCGACCACCAGCAGCAGCAGCAAAGCTATCATTGTTGCTGTCTCTGTGTTGTCCTAAGCAGTCATTGGGCTCAAGAAGCACTAAAGGGTATTTATAGTGTTTTGAGGCCACTGTTTTTTCTTCTCTCAAAGGATCCCAGTGATTCATGTAAAAGCACC